>NC_090365.1:5560251-5858156 GCF_035084215.1 Heptranchias perlo | reverse complement strand
TGGAAGGAAGGAATCAAGAGGGAGCGGAGGGAAGGAAGGAAGGAAGGAATCAAAGAGGGAGGGAGGGAAGGAAGGAAGGAAGGAATCAAAGAGGGAGGGAGGGAAGGAAGGAAGGAAGAATCAAAGAGGAGGGAGGGAAGGAGGAAGGAAGGAATCAAAGAGGGAGGGAGGAAGGAAGGAAGAGGAATCAAAGAGGGAGGGAGAAGGAAGGAAGGAATCAAAGAGGGAGGAGGGAAGGGAAGGAAGGAATCAAAGAGGGGAGGGAGGGAAGGAAGGAAGGAATCAAAGAGGGAGGAGGGAAGGAAGGAATCAAAGAGGGAGGGAGGAAGGAAGGAAGGAATCAAAGAGGGAGGGAGGGAAGGATAGGAATCAAAGAGGGAGGGAGGGAAGGAAGGAATCAAAGAGGGAGGAGGGAAGGAAGGAATCAAAGAGGGAGGGAGGGAAGGAAGGAATCAAAGAGGGAGGGAGGGAAGGAAGGAATCAAAGAGGGAGGGAGGGAAGGAAGGAATCAAAGAGGGAGGGAGGGAAGGAAGGAATCAAAGAGGGAGGGAGGGAAGGAAGGAATCAAAGAGGGAGGGAGGGAAGGAAGGAAGGAATCAAAGAGAGAGGGAGGGAAGGAAGGAAGGAATCAAAGAGGGAGGGAGGGAAGAAAGGAATCAAAGAGGGAGGGAGGGAAGGAAGGAATCAAAGAGGGAGGGAGGGAAGGAAGGAATCAAAGAGGGAGGGAGGGAAGGAAGGAATCAAAGAGGGAGGGAGGGAAGGAAGGAAGGAGAGGGACGGAAGGAGGGAAGGAAGGAAGCAAAGAGAGAGGGAGGGAAGGAAGGAATCAAAGAGAGGGAGGGAGGGAAGGAAGGAATCAAAGAGGGAGGGAGGGAAGGAAGGAATCAAAGAGGGAGGGAGGGAAGGAAGGAATCAAAGAGGGAGGGAGGGAAGGAAGGAAGGAATCAAAGAGAGAGAGGGAGGGAGGGAGGGAAGGAAGGAATCAAAGAGAGGGTGGGAGGGAGAGAGGGAAGGACTCAAAGAGAGAGGGAGGGAGGGAGGGAATCAAAGATACTCCCCCCACCTCACCATTTCATTCACACTCAGTGATTTCTCCACCATTGAGATGGGATCCACATGAAGAAAATTAAAGTGAGAGTGGGCTGAACTGATGCCCTCTTTAAGTAACGAACCTCAGCAGGAATTGGACGCAGAAAATCCGGTAACCAGGGACGGCCAGTCATGTTGGGAATCGAGTTGCTGCACTGCATCACCGGCGGCCTCTGCAGAAAGTTCCGGAAGTCAGTCTGTGGCGTTTCAACACATACAAACTCAACAAGTTAAAAACTTCCACATTCAACTGGTCTAAACCGGCTCAGGCCAGGTCCGAGAGGCCAGGACGGTCACCATCGAACTCTCCGCATGCAGAGTTCCTGATCTCGGCCGTGCTGCACCAGGGTAGAGAGGAAGTGAACGAGCTGAAAGCTGGTACCTGAAGTTCAACTCGCCCAATCTCATCCCCACAGTTAATGAATGGGACTCCGGGCAATGACAGCATCAGGACAGTAAACAGCCCGTGTAGATCCCCCGCCACAGAAGTGAGATAACCAACAGTGGGACCAACCTGGGAATTAAAAAAAAAGTTGTAATTTGTGAAGGACTCTCTTCTCCCAACGTCCCCCTCTGCCCATGACCACTCCCCAACCATCTTCACCCCTTCCCAACCCCCACCTCCGTCCTACCACAGGCAGCAGCCATCCAGAATGACCACTGTTGGACCTGGATATCACAATGTTTGGAGGGAAGGGGAGGGCTCATCAGACCAGAGAACAGTGCCAGCTATGGCTTAGTGGGCAACACTCTCGCCTTCGAGTCTGAAGGTAGTGGGTTCGAGTCCCACTCCAGAGACTTGAGCACAAAATCTAGGCCGACACTCCCAGTGCAGTACTGAGGGAGTGCTGCACTGTCGGAGGTGCCGTCTTTCAGATGAGAGGTTAAACCGAGGCCCCGTCTGCCCTCTCAGGTCGATGTAAAGGATCCCACTGCTACTATTTCGAAGAGGAGCAGGGGAGTTCTCCCTGGTGCCCTGACCAATATTTATCCCTCAACCAACCTCACCAAAAGACAGATTATCCAGTCATTATCACACAGCTGTTTTTGGGCGCTTGCTGTGTGCAAATTGGCTGCCGCGTCTCCCTACATTACAATAGTGATTTCAAAAAAAGCACTTCATTGGCTATAAAGTGCTTTGGGATGGCCTGAAGCCACGAAAGGCGCTATATAAATGCAGATTGTCTTTCTTTAGGGTTTAGATTCAAGGATTCAAACTCCTGCTTGATTCGGTGAATCTGTTCTCCCAAACTTGCTGACCCCCAGGGTGGCTCCATCCGGTTTCTAATTGAAGGAGGGTCACTGCTTAATATTTATATTAAAAAGCAAAAGCAAGAGAGAGAAGGAACAAGGGAATCTCACCGGCTCATGTCAGGCCTCTACAGTGATGCTAATCATCATCGCCAGCGAGACCCAGCATTCACCCTTGGTCCCTTATATGGGGCGGGTGGGCTCAGAGCAGACTCCATCGCGCCCCCCCCCACCCCACATCTCATGCTTCAGGTCCACTCACGGCCCAGTCCCGCTGGGTGGTGACTGAATATTTCAGCACCGTTTCTGCCAGGTCTCGAGCAGAGAGGTTGCCAGTTATCGGAAAGGGATCGTATCGAAACAAGACATCCGACGCAGTCTCGCTCCCCGCCCATCCATGGCACACCAAGTCCTCATACACAGCATCGGTAACCAGTACCAGCACCCTAGGAGAGAGAGGAGAGGGGGGAGAGGGGGGTTGAGTCACAGCAGAACCAGCACCGAGACATCATGTCAGAGGATAAACCTTACTCAGTGTATCCTACACCAGGCTACAGCAACACCTGTTACTGTTTGTTAACAGGGAGAGTCCGGAATCAGAGAGAGGATCAATCCCTCCCCAACCATCACATCCACTCCATTTGCCTCAGTTGGATGGGGGAGGGGTAGATAACCCACACCCCTGAATTATACAGTGAAAGTATTTCACACACTGTCCCATCAAATGCTCCCAGGGCGGGTACAACATGGGCAAGATACAGAGTAAAGCTCCCTCTACACTGTCCCATCAAACGCTCCCAGGGCGGGTACAACATGGGCAAGATACAGAGTAAAGCTCCCTCTACACTGTCCCATCAAACGCTCCCAGGGCGGGTACAACATGGGCAAGATACAGAGTAAAGCTCCCTCTACACTGTCCCATCAAACACTCCCAGGGCAGGTACAACACGGGTTAGATACAGAGTAAAGCTCCCTCTACACTGTCCCATCAAACACTCCCAGGGCAGGTACAACACGGGTTAGATACAGAGTAAAGCTCCCTCTACACTGTCCCATCAAACACTCCCAGGGCAGGTACAGCACGGGTTAGATACAGAGTAAAGCTCCCTCTACACTGTCCCATCAAACACTCCCAGGGCAGGTACAACACGGGTTAGATACAGAGTAAAGCTCCCTCTGCACTGTCCCATCAAACACTCCCAGGGCAGGTACAACACGGGTTAGATACAGAGTAAAGCTCCCTCTGCACTGTCCCATCAAACACTCCCAGGGCAGGTACAACACGGGTTAGATACAGAGTAAAGCTCCCTCTACACTGTCCCATCAAACACTCCCAGGGCAGGTACAGCACGGGTTAGATTCAGAGTAAAGCTCCCTCTACACTGTCCCATCAAACACTCCCAGGGCAGGTACAACACGGGTTAGATACAGAGTAAAGCTCCCTCTACACTGTCCCATCAAACACTCCCAGGGCAGGTACAACACGGGTTAGATACAGAGTAAAGCTCCCTCTACAGACTGAGAACATTGAACTTGCTGTCACATGGAGTGGTTGAAGCAGATGGCACTGATGCACTTAAGGGGAGGCTTAATGCACAGATGAGGGAGAAGGGAATTGGGAGCAGGGTGGGAGGAGGCTCGTGTGGAGTTAAACACCAGCATGGACCAGTAGGGCCGAGTGGCCTGTTCCTGTGCTGTGGATTCTATGCCCCCAGGGACAGGATTGAGGGGCTTGGATTATTTTGTGGCCACACAGCGACACTGCCACATTATTCCATTGTAGAGGCGAACATGGAAAATAGGAGCAGGATTCGGCCATTTGGCCCCTCGAGCCTGCTCCACCATTCAATACGATCATATGGCTGACCCTCTATCTAAAAATACTCTACCCAAATTAAGGTCAGTTTGTGTGGGGCCCACAAGCAAGAACTGGACTCAGTTTCCAAACTGATCTCATTCGGTCCCTTACAGCCAGGGAACAGGGACCATCATCCCACCAGTCTGGGCTGGGCTGGGCGAGCCAGTGCCCCTTCCCCTGCACCTTACAATGCATTTGGGAGGCAGAGACAATCCTTAAACTGAGCCCTGTGCCAGATGGATGGATGGATCAGAATTACCTCTCCGTCCTCTCTTCACCGAGACGCTCTTCAATCAGCTGTCGCCAAACATCAATCATCTGAAACAAGGGGACGGAGAAAAGCTTTAAGAACAGAGAGGGAGGAGGGGTGAACCCCTCTGCCCTCAGGTCCCGTTCGACCCCACTGCCCGAACCCCCTCATTGTGAGCTGGAGATCACCCCCTTTCACTGCCTGAATCTTTTATCCGGGTCCACATTCACTGTGCTGCTGGCTGGAGTGTTCACTTACCTTCATTAAGCACAGAATGCTTTTGTTCACCTGGTGACACTCAGTGTACACTCCCAACACAACCTTTCCTCAACGGACAGCCAATGCAGGGAGGCCCCTCCATCACAACCTCTTGCTTCCGTCTCCCTCAGTCCTCTATAACATTCCCTTTATTCTTAAGCTCGAACCAGGCCCTCCTCCCTGCACTGAAATCAAACCCCCTCACACCCTCACTCACTCTTTGCCAGAACCTCTAGTCTGTGCAATTTCTCACTCCCCTTCAATGGAGTTTCAAAAACCCAAGGTTGGCATCATTGATCTATGACCAGATTCATCTCACACTCTTCAGCTGTTGGTGTGCATAGTGCCAACCCCCGCCCTCCCCTCCGCCATAGTGCCAACCCCCGCCCTCCCCTCCGCCATAGTGCCAACCCCCGCCCTCCCCTCCGCCATAGTGCCAACCCCCGCCCTCCCCTCCGCCATAGTGCCAACCCCCGCCCTCCCCTCCGCCATAGTGCCAACCCCCGCCCTCCCCTCCGCCATAGTGCCAACCCCCGCCCTCCCCTCCGCCATAGTGCCAACCCCCGCCATAGTGCCAACCCCCGCCATAGTGCCAACCCCCGCCATAGTGCCAACCCCCGCCATAGTGCCAACCCCCGCCATAGTGCCAACCCCCGCCCTCACCTCCGCCATAGTGCCAACCCCCGCCCTCACCTCCGCCATAGTGCCAACCCCCGCCCTCACCTCCGCCATAGTGCCAACCCCCGCCCTCACCTCCGCCATAGTGCCAACCCCCGCCCTCACCTCTTTTGCCTGCAGCTCTCCGCTGGTATGGATTTGGAATCCAGAGACTCCCTGCTTTAACCAGAACTCAAGAGTTTCCTGCAAGAGACGGCTCAATGATTTTAATGATGTTCAACCATCACCGTATACATATTCAGGTCAGACCAAACCAGCTCCCAGCCCACACAAGGACTCACCACAAACACCCAGCCCACATCGGGACTCACCACGAACACCCAGCCCACATCGGGACTCACCACGAACACTGGGACTCAACGGCACTCACCGCAGGGCCCGACCAACACAGAGACTCACCGCCCATGTACAATTCCCCATTGTTACGACCTCTTCCCAATTTCTCTGTGGAGATGGGAAACTGAGAAACTCGGCCACCAATGCACAACCAAGGCACTGCACTGAGCTCCAGTGATCCAGAAACACGTGAAAATCAGCCACTCACAGCCTGGTCATCTCTGGCACAGCACATCCTGCGCACCCCAACGTCCTCACAGCCTGTTGTGTTCAGACTCCAGCGCTCTTGTTCAGTGCTTCGGACGGTTGAGGAGATATTGTTCGCGTATTGAGAGGGTGGGGGAGATGTGCAGTTCAGGTCCAATCCTTCCGCACCCGCAATGTCCAACAGAATTTTTATTCCTGTGCAGAAAGAGAAGCAGGTCGTGACCCCGCCCTCTGCTGCGTTACCCCAGTCGTGACCCCGCCCTCTGCTGCGTTACCCCAGTCGTGACCCCGCCCTCTGCTGCGTTACCCCAGTCGTGACCCCGCCCTCTGCTGCGTTACCCCAGTCGTGACCCCGCCCTCTGCTGCGTTACCCCAGTCGTGACCCCGCCCTCTGCTGCGTTACCCCAGTCGTGACCCCGCCCTCTGCTGCGTTACCCCAGTCGTGACCCCGCCCTCTGCTGCGTTACCCCAGTCGTGACCCCGCCCTCTGCTGCGTTACCCCAGTCGTGACCCCGCCCTCTGCTGCGTTACCCCAGTCGTGACCCCGCCCTCTGCTGCGTTACCCCAGTCGTGACCCCGCCCTCTGCTGCGTTACCCCAGTCGTGACCCCGCCCTCTGCTGCGTTACCCCAGTCGTGACCCCGCCCTCTGCTGCGTTACCCCAGTCGTGACCCCACCCTCTGCTGCGTTATTGATAAGGTCCCAGGCAAAAGCTCAAACGGGGTAGTAACAGTTGAGAAAGAGAAAGCAGCTGCTCCCAACCAGTCATCTCACTGAGGAACGTCCAATTTATAAAAAAGTTTGTCTCGAGAGAGCGTTAAATGTCAAATGGGACACTTTCCATTAGAGAACCAAATGTCGGCATCAAACACTCCCAGGGCAGGTACAGTGCAGGTTAGATACAGAGTAAAGCTCCCTCTACACTGTCCCATCAAACACTCCCAGGGCAGGTACAGCCCGGGTTAGATACAGAGTAAAGCTCCCTCTACACTGCCCCATCAAACACTCCCAGGGCAGGTACAGCCCGGGTTAGATACAGAGTAAAGCTCCCTCTACACTGCTCTAACCTCAGCATTGCCCCATTGTGATATTTCCGTTCCTCACTTCAATCATCCTGTGCTCTCAGACTCTCTCTTTTACTCTTATAGACCCATCCCCACCAGCTAGTCTGAAACTGCCCCGATTTAGTTCACACAGGAGCCTTACTGTCAAAAGGAGGAGACTTCCATCCAATCTATCCAGTAAAAGTCCAATGTCTAACTCACTGCCCCTCCCAGCAGTTTTATTCCACTGATATTTCTGGCAATTGCCCCATTACGGAGGGGTGAGATACTCACCGTGCTTGCCCGCTTCTGAAACCAAGTTGGTGAAATGGTCCGGAGAGCTGTAGAGGTCAGCGATGGCGGTCAGGTTAGGTCGGGGGACGTTGGGATCACGCTTGTAAACTGGACACAGGATCAGTGCATTCACGCTCAGTGCCTGAAGGTAACTCAACCCCTCCACAACACCTGGAAACAACACGGGAAAACCTCGAGATAGAGCTCCCAGTCAAATCCCCAAATCTCCCAGCCCAGCATCCACTGATCTTCTCCATCTCTTCCCCTCCCCCTGGTTCGCGTTAGCTTTCAGAAAGTACCGATCTGTGCCAGATGCCAGCTCCTCACCCAAGTGGCCATTCCTCACGTCCAAGCCCAGGCAGTGAGTGCTGCCAGGCCATTCGGCCAGGGAGGTCACCCCATCAACTGATCCTATCCTCTCAGACATCCACATGCATTTTTCAACAGCTGTCACTGGATAATGACCAGGACCCCTGGCTGAGACTCTTTCCCACCAACCCCCACCCCAAACTTTAGCCTGGGGCACTGAGGCCAATTGTAGCCCAAAGGGGCAAAAATACATCTCAAAATATTCACAAACCCCGAACCCAGCCAGCGGCGCCAGGGCTCAGCCGTAACCAGGAAGTAACGAGCAGCTGATACTCCCACCATTAACTACTGGGCGAGACGTTAAACCGAGGCCCCCTCTGCCCTCAGGGGGACGTAAAAATATCCCATGGGTACTATTTCGAAGAAGAGCAGGGGTGTTCTCCCCGATGTCCTGGGCCAATATTTAGCCCTCAAACAACACCTAAAACAGATTATCTGGTCATTTATCTCTCTGCTGTTTGTGGGATCTTGCTGTGCGCAAATTGGCTGCCACGTTTCCTACATTACAACAGTGACTACACTTCAAAAGTACTTCATTGGCTGTAAAGCGCGTTGGGACTTCCTGAGGTGGTGAAAGGCTCTATATAAATACTCACTCCACTTTCTCATCAAGCACCTTCACTGAGATATTTACCGTTCAGGCCTCCGATTCCATCTCCATTCGAGTCCTGGAACACATCCACTTCAACCTGATAGAAGACGGACCGTTGCCACCAACGCAGAATGGGAGAAGGTTCTAGAGACTGGACAGTGACGAGCACGGCCCCGGCCAGTAGCCCCAGCCACACGAGGACAAGGAAAAGTAACAGCGAGACTCGAAGCCAGACCCAGAACAGAACATCTTGCATCATCATGATCTCCTCTTTACTCAGTGGTGCCCAGGAGGGCCGGGGGTCCGAGGGGAAGGGTCCCAAATCGTCGGTGCTCTGCCTTGGGGGGTGGATGGGCTTCTCCTCCGACTGACCCACCTGCTGGTGTCCATTCTTCTGAAACATGGCGGAGACCCAACCAACCTATCAGGAAACAGGTTTCTGGAATTTATCCATGAATGGGACTAGTCCCACTGCCCCTCTCTGAACTGTGACCAGACCCCCCCTTCAACCCGAACCAGGATCAGCACCCACCCCCCCCCACTATTCAGGACTGGACCCATCTTGCAACCAATCCACCATCGCCCTAACAGGGACCAGGCCCAGAACTGAACCCAGCCCCAGCGTCCTCTAAATAAGAACCAAGTTGGGCCTACTGCCCCTCCCCAGACCTGGCCCCAGTTCACTCTCCCCCTGAATCTAGACTGGACCCAGCCCAATGTTCAAACCATAACCCGACCCACCTGTCCCCTGAACCAGACCCAATCCACCACCCCCCCAAACTGGACCCAACCACATTGTCCTGGTCGTGAGGTTCCAGGTATCGGAATCTCCAATTCTATCCCATCAGCAGCAAACCGCGCCTTTTTCCTCTCTCCCTCTCACCCATTCCCTCCTATCCCCTCGCCTTTTTCCTCTCTCCCTCTCACCCATTCCCTCCTATCCCCTCTCCTTTTTCCTCTCCCCCTCTCACCCATTCCCTCCTATCCCCTCTCCTTTTTCCTATCCCCTCTCCTTTTTCCTCTCCCCCTCTCACCCATTCCCTCCTATCCCCTCTCCTTTTTCCTCTCCCCCTCTCACCCATTCCCTCCTATCCCCTCTCCTTTTTCCTATCTTCCCCACTGCCCTGCCCAGCCCAGCCCACTCCCCACTCTTCCTCCTATCCCTCTCTCCAGGTTCACAATGATTCGCAGCAGCAGCCGGTGTTTACACTGGAGGGGTGGGGTGTTCAAACATTCAGCTCCCCCAATGTTACCATCACAAAAACTTTAAAGGGGTCGGGAGCAGAGACTCACCGCTCGGTGTCGAGAATCCAATTAAAACTCAGAGCTCCGACTGGAGAATAAAACAACTCCGGACAAAGTGTCCCAGACTGAACCTCAGAGTATCTGCAAATACACCTGGTTACACACTATTGGTTTATAGTTTATTGTCCCGGTTACACACTATTGGTTTATAGTTTATTGTCCCGGTTACACACTATTGGTTTATTTACCTTGTCACCAATATTCACACTTTCTGAAACAACCTTAAATTATCCAGATTGCAACTTTACTTCAGTGAATCAGTGCAGCAGGTGATGACAGTGAAAACAGAGGAAGTTGGAAACTCTCTGGAGGTCCTGCAACATCTGTGGATAAGGAACATCTGTGGTTGAAAACTCTGCTCCTTTCTCAAAAAGTCCACATTGAAAACAGCAGCACTTATTGTAAGAAAAAGGGAGCTAGGGTCAGCAGTTTGTTTAGCAAGTTAATTAATAACTAATGATTAACTAGAAACATAATGAAGGGATTAGCTCACGTGGAGTCAGATCAATAATTGCTTATTAATTTGTTCTCCCGGTGTGAGCCGCTCATCTGTCATCAGCGGCCATGCCCCACAATCTGCAATAGCCTCCCTGAACCCCACTATCTCCCTGAACCCCTCCACCTCCCTGAACCCCTCTACCTCCCTGAACCCCTTCACCTCCCTGAACCCCTTCACCTCCCTGAACCCCACTACCTCCCTGAACCCCACTATCTCCCTGAACCCCACTACCTCCCTGAACCCCACTATCTCCCTGAACCCCACTATCTCCCTGAACCCCACTATCTCTCTGAACCCCTCTACCTCCCTGAACCCCTTCACCTCCCTGAACCCCACTATCTCCCTGAACCCCTTCACCTCTCTGAACCCCACTATCTCCCTGAACCCCTCCACCTCCCTGAACCCCACTATCTCTCTGAACCCCTCTACCTCCCTGAACCCCACTATCTCCCTGAACCCCACTACCTCCCTGAACCCCTCCACCTCCCTGAACCCCACTATCTCCCTGAACCCCACTATCTCCCTGAACCCCTCCACCTCCCTGAACCCCACTATCTCCCTGAACCCCTCTACCTCTCTGAACCCCTTCACCTCCCTGAACCCCACTATCTCTCTGAACCCCTCTACCTCCCTGAACCCCTTCACCTCCCTGAACCCCACTACCTCCCTGAACCCCACTATCTCCCTGAACCCCACTACCTCCCTGAACCCCACTATCTCCCTGAACCCCACTATCTCCCTGAACCCCACTATCTCTCTGAACCCCTCTACCTCCCTGAACCCCTTCACCTCCCTGAACCCCACTACCTCCCTGAACCCCACTATCTCCCTGAACCCCACTACCTCCCTGAACCCCACTATCTCCCTGAACCCCACTATCTCCCTGAACCCCACTATCTCTCTGAACCCCTCTACCTCCCTGAACCCCTTCACCTCTCTGAACCCCACTATCTCCCTGAACCCCTCCACCTCCCTGAACCCCACTATCTCTCTGAACCCCTCTACCTCCCTGAACCCCACTATCTCCCTGAACCCCACTACCTCCCAGAACCCCTCCACCTCCCTGAACCCCACTATCTCCCTGAACCCCACTATCTCCCTGAACCCCTCCACCTCCCTGAACCCCACTATCTCCCTGAACCCCTCTACCTCCCTGAACCCCTTCACCTCCCTGAACCCCACTATCTCCCTGAACCCCTTCACCTCTCTGAACCCCACTATCTCCCTGAACCCCTCCACCTCCCTGAACCCCACTATCTCCCTGAACCCCACTATCTCCCTGAACCCCACTATCTCCCTGAACCCCTCCACCTCCCTGAACCCCACTATCTCCCTGAACCCCTCTACCTCTCTGAACCCCTTCACCTCCCTGAACCCCACTATCTCCCTGAACCCCTTCACCTCTCTGAACCCCACTATCTCCCTGAACCCCACTATCTCCCTGAACCCCTCCACCTCCCTGAACCCCACTATCTCCCTGAACCCCTCTACCTCTCTGAACCCCTTCACCTCGCTGAACCCCACTACCTCCCTGAGCCCCTTCACCTCCCTGAACCCCACTATCTCCCTGAACCCCACTACCTCCCTGAACCCCACTATCTCCCTGAACCCCACTACCTCCCTGAACCCCACTACCTCCCTGAACCCCACTATCTCCCTGAACCCCTCTACCTCCCTGAACCCCTCTACCTCCCTGAACCCCTTCACCTCCCTGAACCCCACTATCTCCCTGAACCCCACTATCTCTCTGAACCCCTCTACCTCCCTGAACCCCTTCACCTCCCTGAACCCCACTATCTCCCTGAACCCCACTACCTCTCTGAACCCCACTATCTCCCTGAACCCCACTATCTCCCTGAACCCCTCTACCTCCCTGAACCCCACTATCTCTCTGAACCCCTCTACCTCCCTGAACCCCTTCACCTCCCTGAACCCCACTATCTCCCTGAACCCCTTCACCTCCCTGAACCCCACTATCTCCCTGAACCCCTTCACCTCTCTGAACCCCACTATCTCCCTGAACCCCTCCACCTCCCTGAACCCCACTATCTCTCTGAACCCCACTATCTCTCTGAACCCCTCTACCTCCCTGAACCCCTTCACCTCCCTGAACCCCACTATCTCTCTGAACCCCACTATCTCCCTGAACCCGTCCACCTCCCTGAACCCCACTATCTCCCTGAACCCCTCTACCTCCCTGAACCCCACTATCTCCCTGAACCCCTCTACCTCTCTGAACCCCTTCACCTCCCTGAACCCCACTATCTCTCTGAACCCCTCTACCTCCCTGAACCCCTTCACCTCCCTGAACCCCACTATCTCCCTGAACCCCTCCACCTCCCTGAACCCCTCCACCTCCCTGAACCCCACTATCTCCCTGAACCCCACTATCTCCCTGAACCCCTCTACCTCTCTGAACCCCTTCACCTCGCTGAACCCCACTACCTCCCTGAGCCCCTTCACCTCCCTGAACCCCACTATCCCCCTGAACCCCACTATCTCCCTGAACCCCACTATCTCCCTGAACCCCACTATCTCCCTGAACCCCTCCACCTCCCTGAACCCCTCTACCTCTCTGAACCCCTTCACCTCGCTGAACCCCACTACCTCCCTGAGCCCCTTCACCTCCCTGAACCCCACTATCTCCCTGAACCCCACTATCTCCCTGAACCCCACTATCTCCCTGAACCCCTCCACCTCCCTGAACCCCTCTACCTCTCTGAACCCCTTCACCTCGCTGAACCCCACTACCTCCCTGAGCCCCTTCACCTCCCTGAACCCCACTATCCCCCTGAACTCCATCTGCCCTCTCAGGTGGATGTAAAAGATCACATGGCATTATTTCGAAGCAGAGCAGGGGAGTTCTCCCCGGTGTCCTGGGCCAATATTTATCCCTCAACCAAACAGCACTAAAACAGATTATCTGGTCATTATCACGTCGTTGTTTGTGGGACCTTGTGTGCAAATTGGCTGCCGCGTTTCCTAAATTACAACAGGCACTACATGAATGCAAGTCTCACCTTTCTTTGTGGAACAGGCTCGAGGGGCTGAATGGCCTGCTCCTCATCCTATGTTTTCTTTCAGGTTTCTACTGGTGCTGTTCCTGATGCAGCCACCAGGAGATGTGAGAGAGTTGCTTTCAAAGTCAAAAAGAGAAGCTGTGAAGTATTTTTTAAGTCTCGGTTTTGAGGTGCCCTTGTTTTATTCCACTGTCGGTTGCTGAGCTGAGAGTTTTTTTAAATTGAGGAGCCCAAGTCTCGTAGTGCCATTTGAAAAGGTATGAGAGAGGAAGGAGCAGATCACGAATTTACACCAATACTCTCCTGTCCTGTGCCCTGAGACGAGGGAGGGTGACAGTGACAGCTGTCAGGTTCCCTTTGTGTGTAGATACTGAAAGCACACAGCACTCCCATAGCTATGGAAATTTGTACAGAAACCCTGCATACCGCAGGGAAATAAAGCTGGTAATTTACAGGGGCATCAGAGAGAAAGAGAGAGAGAGAGAAATACAGGCACAGGGAGAAAGAAGATACAGTGAGACTGAGATAGAAAGACCCCTAAGATAGAGAGACTGACACAGGGAGAAAGAATCATCGAGAAACAGGTAGACACACTCATACAGATTAGGGAGGGGAGAGTCAGAGAGGGAGAACAGACAGAATACTTGACCTAAGGATGTAACAAGGCATAATTAGACCAGAAATGTTCGATAAGTGGGTGTGTGGGTTAATGAGTTACGTCCTCCTGAACCAGGTGGAACTGGAATATTTTGCTATTATTTACCAAAAAAAGCAGAACAGCTGCTTCTGTTCTTGGTGATTTTTCAGGCTATTGGGTGTACAGGAAAGGAACCAATAAAAATACAGCCAAATATACTGAACAAACACAGGCAAATATAACGGACAAATACAGGGAAATATATTGGACAAATACAGGGAACTATAGTGGACAAATACAGGGAAATATACCAGACAAACACGGGGAAATATACCAGACAAATACAGGGAAATATATCGGACAAATACAGGGAAATATATCGGACAAATACAGGCAAATATATCGGACAAATACAGGGATATATAACGGACAAATACAGGGAAATATAACGGACAAACACAGGGAAATATACCGGACAAATACAGGCAAATATAGCTGACAAATACAGGGAAATATAACGGACAAATACAGGGAAATATACCGGACAAACACAGGGAAATATACTGGACAAATACAGGGAACTATAGTGGACAAATACAGGGAAATATACTGGACAAATACAGGGAACTATAGTGGACAAATACAGGGAAATATACCGGACAAACATGGGGAAATATACCGAACAAATACAGGGAAATATACCAGACAAATACAGGCAAATATACGGGACAAATACAGGCAAATATACTGGACAAACACAGGCAAATATACTGGACAAATACAGGGAAATATAGCAGGAAACACAGGCAAATGTACCGGACAAACACAGGCAAATATAGCAGGAAACACAGGGAAATATACAGGACAAATACAGGCAAATATAACGGACAAATACAGGGAAATATACTGGCAAATACAGGCAAATATACCGAACAAATACAGGCAAATATACTGGACAAACACAGGCAAATATACCAGACAAACACAAGAAAATATAGCAGGAAACACAGGCAAATATACTGGACAAATACAGGGAAAAGAGCAACATCTAAATGTTGCAATTTTTTCTGTAGAAGGATTGACGGATTTGGGGAATTAAATGTGGATATGGAAATTTATAACGGAGAAATTTAATGTTAAAATGTGACAAAAATGTGACAAGAGGAAGTTAGGCTTTGTAGGTAGGAAGTGCATGGAGAAGTAAAATATGTGAAGTATTATGGGCGAGTTTTGAGGTGGTTTTTATATATGGAAGTTTATGATTTTATAGAGGGAGATGACTTGGGTGAAACTAATAGCAGACCAAAGGCTGAAACGTGTTGCAAACATTCACAACTCTCTGAACAGCAGGCAGGAGAGTGGTACTTTGATCATCGAATTAGCCATTGTGCAGCTCTCTCCCTTTTTTGTTTCCATTTCAAAAACAGGACATCAGTGATTTCCGAGCCCAGAGCAGCCTGGCGCGATGCTGTAACATCGCAGACTGAGTCCCTTGTGGCCATGGATACGGAGCCCTTTTAGACAAGAGGCATCAGCTGCAGGAGATGAATTATTAATCGAGAGAAGTCAATGATCAGGATTTAGCTATTCTGCTCTCCAAGGAGCACCCTGCGATAGATAGTGTATTACATAAGACCAGGATGATGTACTCCCAACCTCGTCTGGCCGATCTTGCAATGAAATCCTCAAACAGCCATCAGGCCCTTTATTTGAATATGGAAAGGACCTAACGCCTGTTTCAGACCTGGGACTGGTCCTTTCCCAATATGGCAGGTGGCACACTTGTGGCTCGCCACATTGGGGGCTTAGTAAAGAAAGAATTTGCATTTATATAGCACCTTTCATGACCTCAGGACCTCCCAAAGCGCTTTACAGCAAATTAAGTACTTTTTGAAGTGTAGTCACTGTTGTAATGTAGGAAACGCGGCAGCCAATTTGCACACAGCAAGATCCCACAAATGAGATAACGACCAGATAATCTGTTTTAGTGATGTCAGTTGAGGGACAAATAATGGCCAGCTCACCTGGGAGAACCCCCCCTGCTTTTTTTCGAATAATGCCATGGGATATTTTACGTCCACCTGAGAGGGCAGACGGGGCCTCGGATTAACGTCTCGGTCCGAAAGACGGCACCTCCAACAGTGCAGCACTCCCTCGGTACCACCCTGGAGTGTCAGCCTAGATTTTGTGCCCAAGTCTCTGGAGTGCCACCCACTGAGCCACGGCTGAGGTAAAATGGGCATCGTGCGGCGGGAATTTATAGGCCATTATGTTTTGAGATATTTTGACATGATAAGGCACTCTACAAATCCAAGCACTTTTACTCTAACCAGATCTGATTCTAGTGAATAATCATCCGTAATCTAGTGGTGCAGCCTCTGGGAACGAGTGACCACACTGCGATTAAATTTAAATGGATTATTATCCGCAAGGACTGAGACAGATTATTATGTATAAAACTTTTAAAAAAGCAAACTTCAAAGATATGAGGGGAAAATCTGAGAGAAATTAACCAGGGGCTATGGTTGAGGAAAAATGACACACTTAAAATTATAATGTTGAATATGCAAGGTAAACATACACTCAGAAAAATTACATGGAGGCTAATAAAAGGTCCCCAAGACAGATGGATAGGGCAATTAAATGGGAATAAGAAAGATAAACAGATGGTACAAAGACTTCAAGGAAATAGGAGGCAGAGAATTTTTTTTGCGAGGAGTGGAGGAATTTTCTGAAATGAGGTTAGCAAATGTGGTTCAAAAATATTCCTAAATTTAAAGGTAGTTAAGGGTGTTTCTACTTCAGCTGTTGCCCTGACAACAGACGCATCATTTCCAGCCAGGCAGTAGCTCATTTCGAGTGCCTGCCTCTGCCATATTAGAGGGATATTCAAAAGTGTGGGTGGATGAGGTGATAGTCAGCTATGGCTCAGTCAGAAGGTCGCGGCTTCAAGTCCCACTCCAGGAGACTTGAGCACAAAATCGAGGCTGACACTCCCAGGGAGTGCTCCACTGTCTTTTGGATGAGACGTTAAACCGAGGCCCCGTCTGCCCTCACAGATGGATGTAAAAGATCCCACAGCACTTTTTGCAAGAGGAGCAGGGGAGTTCTCCCCTGGTGGCCTGGCCAATATTTATCCCTCAATCAGCATCACTAAAACAGATGCATAAAATAAAAACACATTGAAGGAGGAACTTGTATTGATAAAGCACTTGCTTGAGGAGGTCCAATCGTGGTACCTGATTTCCATCCATTAACTTAAAAGGGGCACGAGGTCAGGTATTGGAAGAGCAGTGTTTCCCGATTGGGAATAAACCCTACAGCCAATTACTTCTGAACTGAAGCCACTGTTTTTAATGTAGGTTTTATATTTCCTGAATGACCTAGTGTTTCCTGAGGAGATTTGCACACTATACATCAGGAGACCCTAATGTCAATGCTGCCGTACGCAGCCAGCTGGCCGGAACATCCTACCCACTATCTTGCTACTGAGCTGGTTTAACTCCCAGCTATGAGCTGCAGTAACTCGTAAACTCCATCTGTGACCGACAGAAGTTATTTAGGATGGAAGCACATACAATAATAATGTGTATCATCAAATATCAATCTTTTTCTCGCAGTGACGTCTACCATAGAAATTAATCGGAGATAACAGTGTGCACAAAATGTTGATGGAGTTTGTGGGGTTACTGGAGACTGGCTAGGCATACAGTCATTCAAATGACTTCACCATTTTTGGTATTCTGTTATGGAAGTATTATTCCTTTCATGACCAGCCAGCAGAGTGAGGGACCATTTATATTGAAAGAGACGATGGGAAAAAAAAAACAGGAATGAGGGCCAAGGAGCTGTTTGGCATTAGAATGAAATCAAGCCACGAGATTTATTGTTAATATTCCAGCGACAAACAGGAAAGTAAAAGGGATGGCCTCTACACCACCCCAACACTAAACCCGCACAGTCTGCCGCCTTTGGCACATGTTTTGTTTTGGGCCTTGCAGAAGTATACAAGATATTAAACAGTCCAGATACGGTAAACAAGACCAAAATTTCAAAGTAAACCAAGACAGCAGAGGGTATAGGATTAGACGGGAGCAAAGATAACTTAGGACACTTATCTTCACGGAAAGGGTGATCAATACTTGGAATGGACTTTTGGGTAGGGTAAGGTAGACTAGTGGTCAGTAGGGTGGGGTATTGTAAGGTACAGTAATGGGGGGTAGGGTAGGGTAGAATAGGGTGGGGTATTGTAAGGTACAGTAATGGGGGGTAGGGTAGGGTGGGGAGGATAGGGTAGTGTGGTGGAGGGTAGGGTAGAGTACGGTAGCGTAGTGGAGAGTTGGGCAGGATATTTAGGGTAGTGGTGGGCAGAGAAGGATAGTAGATTTGAAAATCTGAGATTCATTCCAATGGTAAGATGAGCATTGTAATGTTAATTTCTGGATAGATGGGCTAAATGGCCTCCCTTATTGGTGCTAATCTTATATTTTCTCCCCTCTCTCCTGAAGGCACTGATTCACTAGTGTGCGGTAACTCTCTGGGACCTCCCACTAAGTGTGCACAATCACTCTGTAATATCGATCTCCGCTGTGTAAAGTTAAAACGGATGGCATTAGGGGAGAGATCTCGGCCACACGTTTGCATCTTCAGCTCCCGTCCTTCATATGGGGTTTACTTTTAGGATGTTATTTCCCATCCCTCCTCTCCTGAAGGCACTGACTCGTGCTGCGGTACAATTCCGCTGTCGGCCGCCACTCTCAAACACGTTGCCCCACAAATCACTCGTCACCAGTGAAGATCACAAGATAATTGCAGATGAGAAAGGCCATTCAGCTCATTCGTCCAACATCCAATTGGTTCTTAAATGATTCCAGGGTTTTTGCCTTTGATATTCTATCCAAGAATCCTTTCCAAGTGTTGATCAGCCTTCCTGTGAGGAAGACCAGTCCTACATTTGCCTTTCGAATCACACAATCACAGAATGATATGGCACAGAAGGAGGCCATTCAGCCCATTGTGCCTGTGCCGGCTCTTTGAAAGAGCTATCCAATTAGTCCCACTCCCTTGCTCTTTCCCCATAGCCCTGCAAATTTCCCCCCAAATATTTATCCAATTCCCTTTTGAAAGTTATTATTGAATCTGCTTCCATCACTCTTTCAGGCAGCGCATTCCAGATCAGAACAACTCGCTGCGTAAAAACATTTTTCTTCATGTCGCTTCTGGTTCTTTTGCCAATTACTTGAATTATGTCCCCTTGTCCTACTCTTACAATTTAAATTAAATTCATTTTCTAGGTTTAATTTTTCCATACTGGTTACTGTCTGATATCCCTCTAGAAGATCACCTTTCAGACACCTCAATTCCAGGATGAAAAGGTCCAAGTTTCTCCAATCTTCCCTTGTAACTCAGACCCCTGACATTAGGGCAGCCTTGAGTCTCCCTTGTATCTCGATGACTGGAACTCAAGGGGCAGTCTAACTGGAGCAGCGTACAGCGAGCGCGCAGGCTGTCCCACCATGATGGGCATCACGCCCATGCCCAACTCTGTCAACAACAGACATCAACTTATGCGCACTTTCCAATGTGTTACTGGTTGGCGATCAGGAGGAGGACCCTGGTTGATTTCCTTCCCTCTCCGAGACACCAACTGTAGCGTCCTAACTGAAATCAGCCAACTCAGCACAGACCAGAGATCTAAAAACTTCAAAAATAAAATTATACGGCAACTGCAGAGTTGAAATATTTCACATTTGAAAAGCCAAATTTCCTCTCAGTCATGTACAGGGAAGCCGACTGTGCTAAGTGAGTGTAACTCACATTTAAAGGCTTGTTTTTCTTGTCTGCGCTCGAGATACAAAGATTAATGACATGCATTTTAATCTCTGCAAAGAAAAATCTGGTAACAATTTTCCGTAAAGGGTGTGTTGATTCTTAAAGCCTTCTCTGAATGTTAGTCTGACCTAGAAGAAAACGACCCTGTTTGGGCATCTTAAACAGGAAGCCGACACCCTGGGTAAGTATTATGACTGAGAGGCATTTTCGCAAATACTGCTTTAGTGGGGCAAGTGGAGTTTGGGATTTGCACACTAAGTCTTGCCCAATCAAACATCTAACTCCTGGAGTTCGCCAGGACCCCAAAACTGATCTGAACCCATTTCACACAGAGATCAGCTTCAGGTCCTGGAGACAGATTGTTAGTCACCACTACTGGAAACCCCCCCTCTTCTCTGGCAGCCCAGCTCACACTCCCGTGTATTGGTTGCTCCCTTGGGCGTAGCACGGGGAGTGGCTGAAGGATGATAGGGATGTTTCGCTCTCCTAATGGGCACTTATTTTCCCCCTTAAATAACTTTTTTAAGTTCCAGATGTCTTCACCAGTTCCCATGCCATAATCTTCTGAGCTGCCAAGAAACCCACACATTAAATTTATGTGTGAATTCCGCTGAATCTGATGTCTATTTAACATAATAATGGAGTTCAACATAAAAGATCCAGGAGGAGAAATTCCCTCTCCAGACTGTGTACAACTCTCCCCGTCATACACACTATCTCCAAGAAGAGCAATCGCTGTGAAATATCTCCGTTACCCTCAATATTAATGAAATGAAACTCCAGTGTGTTCATCCAATCTTACAACCAACTCTGACCAACTGCTTCCTCGATGACCATTCCATGAGAACATAGAAGTTCTTCTGGCCGGCCTCCCATCTCCCACCCTCCGTAAACTTGAGCTCATCCAAAACCCCTGCTGCCCGTATCTCAACTCGCACCAAGTCCCGTTCACCCCTCGCCCCCTTGTGCTCGCTGACCTACATTGGCTCCTGGTCCGGCAACGCCTCGATTTTAAAATTCTCATCCTTATTTTCAAATCCCTCCGTGGCCTCGTCCCCCTCACTGTCTCTGTAACCTCCTCCGGCCCTCCGTGATATCTGCGCTTCTCCAATCCTGGCCTCTTGCGCATCCCCGGTTTTCATCGCTCCACCATTGGCGGCCGTGCCTTCAGCAGCCTCGGCCCTAAGCTCTGGAATTCCCTCCCTAAATCTCTCCGCCTCTCTCTCCTCCTTTAAGATGCTCCTTAAAATCTACCTCTTTGAATAAGCACCTGTCCTAATATCTCATGTGGCTCGGTGTCAAATTTTGTTTGATAATCGCTGCTGTGAAGCACCTTGGGACGTTTTTACTATGTTAAAGGCGCTATATAAATGCAAATTGTTGTTGTCCTGAGGGAGAAATGGTCATTCCCCTGCACATTTCATCCAGGTTCATGGGTCATTATACTGACACAGGCTCTGTTCCACATTCTCTCCAACACCTGTTGATCCCTGATTTAGAGGTCAGCCACAGCTCGATGGGAACACTCTTGCCTCTGAATAAGAAGGACAAAGGTTCCAGTCCCACTCCAGAGAGCTGAGCATATAATCTAGGCTGACACTTAAATGCAGTACTGAGGGAGTGCTCTTTGATATCAAAGTGATAGTAATATCCCCTCTCAACTGATATCAATCCAGCTCCTTCTTAAAGCTGTAAATTAACCCCCTAAATAACTCCCTTCTCTGGGGGTCTGTTCCATGTCTGATCTAAAGGATTTTAGGAACAGGGAAAAGCCATTAGATCCAACAAGTCTATCTCTTTTCCATAGATGAACACCGCTTTCTCATCAAATTCTCTCAATCCCTTCTCTCTCCATGTTGTATTTAATTATCTCGTGCTTTTGCTGTCAGACTATCTCTGTTAATTTATTCCACAAACCCATTGCCCAATTGGACTAGGAAGTTCCATCCGACTTTCCTTCTTACCCCAAACGTCCTCATTTCTAACCTGCGTCCTTGATATTTGAACTCGTCACCACAATGGTCACAATCTGCCTGGATTCACTTTGTAAAATGTCAATTATCACACACTGGAACCCTGCTCTAAAATAGACCCTCAATAAGTAATGAATGGACCGGCTATTTGAATCCCTACATGCCTTTGGAGAAATTGTCCTTCTGCAGAGGTTATAAGAAACCCTTTCCTGTTCCTAACGGTGCTGAGATAGTCTACGCATGGGCAGCCGATAATGGAACAGCAGCTATGCTCAGATATTGTACAGAAGGGTCCCCTTCCCCCTATAGTTAGCGATACAGTTGCAGATAGTGTGTTTGGTGATGTTTTTCTCATAGTCAACTGCAGTGGTACAGGCCTAAGAGTTGCAATTTCTTCCAATGTGTCTACATGGCTCCTGATCCAAGATGATTAGACCCCAAGATCTTGATTTGATTGAACCTTTGACCCCTCTCTAAGTCACACACATTATTGAAAATGGACGTTAGCTCATTGATAAGCAACAGCTTCCACCAGTCTGACCCCCACCCCCACCCCGCGATCAGAAACACTTAGAGAGGGGTCAAAGGTTCAATCAAATCAAGATCGTGGGATCTAATCATCTTGGATCAGGAGCCATGTAGACACATTGGAAGAAATTGCAACTCTTAGGCCTGTACCACTGCAGCTGACTATCAGAAAAACATCACCAAACACACTATCAGCAGCTGTAACGCTAACTATAGTTACATCGAGTTACATAGAATGTACAGCACAGAAACAAGGCCATTCGGCCCGACTGGTCTATGCTCCACACGAGCCTCCTCCCTCCCAACACACAAGAACATGGAAAAGAATCAGACAAGATAATTTGACCCATCAGAGCTCATCCCTTCAGTAGCCTAGATCTCCTAACGACAACTTGCATTGATATGGCACCTTTAACCTCCCAACTCACTTCACAGGAGCGTCATCAGACAAAATTTGACACCGAGCAACATACGGATTATGACAGGTGACCAAAAGCTTGGTCAAAGAGGTAGGTTTTAAGTAGCGTCCTAAAGGAGGAGAGGTAGAGAGGCGGAAGGGTTTATGGAGGGAATTCCAGAGCTTGTGGGCGTTGGCAGCTGAAGGCACGGACGCCAATGGTGGAGCGATTAAAATCGGGGATGCACAAGAGCCAAAATTGGAGGAGCGCAGAGATCTCGGAGGGTTGCTGGGCTGGAGGAGGTTACATAGATAGGGGGAGGGTGAGGCCATGGAGGGATTTGAAAACCAGGATGAGAATTTTAAAATGGAGGCATTGCCGGAGCGGGAGCCAATGTAGATCAGCGAACACAGGGGTGAGGTTGTGGAAGGCAATATAGAAATGCAAATCTTTCTTTCTCTCTAATCCTTGCTTATCTACTAAGGAGACAATTCTCCCTGCAACGCACAACCTGATACAACCAGGGATAGCAGGAGATCTCTGGAGAGGAACATTGGCTGATTTTCTCTTTCTCTACCACTCCCGTCACGCGTCCCCCAAGCCCAGGGATGTGAGACTGATTCAGTATCCCAACCACCGCTGATGAGATTGGATGGAGCTCTAGTCCTATCTCGGTTGAGTTGCCTCCAATGGATCACGTTGAGCGGAGAGGACTGTGACTCAGTTTGAAGACCACTGAAGGTTAATATAAGTTAGGGACTGCACATTCAAACCAGAGAAACCCAGAGTTAGTGTAATTCTTTAATGTAAACAATAAAATAACAGCACAAACAAAACAAAAAACCTCTTTATATATTTGGCAAAATATGAAGAATAATTTCCTTCAAAAGCTTAGTTTGCAGCTGCAAGAGGTGTTTGAACAAAGTGCAACTCAGGTTCTTCAGCCCTCCAATAACTTCGAAATAAATTGTTTTAAAATAAAAGTTCCCAAAACACAGCCGGTCGGCCCCTTTGTCTGT
The DNA here is from genome assembly GCF_035084215.1 of Heptranchias perlo. Taxonomy (NCBI): domain Eukaryota; kingdom Metazoa; phylum Chordata; class Chondrichthyes; order Hexanchiformes; family Hexanchidae; genus Heptranchias; species Heptranchias perlo. Next base: position 5,834,721 of record NC_090365.1, on the reverse strand, counting down.
CCCACCTCTGTCCATCGACAGTCTCCTAGCGATGCCCCTGCTTCTCCAGTCCGACTTTTTGCATAACCTGCACTTTGTGAAGACCCTGTAACTTTGTTAATAGCTCTCTGGTGAATTCCTGAAAAAGGAATACAGAATATTATTTTTAAGAATGGAACAAAACGCAGAGTTAGAGGCAGTTGCAGTGTTGGACAAATTACACCATTTATATCCCTTACTGTCATCAAAACATCTCACCAACACCTTACACAATGAATTACTTTGAAAAGAAAGACTTGCATTTATATAGCGCCTTTCACAACCTCAGGACGTCTCAAAATGCTTTACAGCCAATTAAGTACTTTTGAAGTGTAGTTACTGTTGTAATGTCGGAAAAGTTCCCACAAACAGCAATGTGATAATGACCAGATAATTTTTTTTTTAAAAAGTGATGTTGACTGAGGGATAAATAATGGCCAGAACACTGGGGAGAACTCCCCTGCTCTTCTTCGAAAGAGCGCACGGAATCTTTTATGTCCACCTGAGGGGGCAGACGGGGCCTCGGTTTGACCTCTCAGCCGAAAGACGGCACCCCCGACACGTGAGAGTGTCAGCCTGGATTTTTGTGTTCAAGTCTCTGGAGTGCAATGGTGGCCCTGTAGGCAAAATAGTTAGTTTCAACTAACTGGTTTAGTCAGGAGAGCAATTCCCCCCAAGTGCTGGTTAATGCTTTTGTGTTAATATGTTCCTGTCTGCATTATTTCAACACAAACACATCAACTGGTACATTATAAATAGCCAGTAATGGGAATTAAACTCCTAAAGAGTCTAAAGCAAACGCTGGTCCAGCCACCTACTGACGATAGGTCTTTGACCTGAAATGTTAACTTTCTCCACACTTGCTGAGCTTTTCCAGCATTTTCTGTTTTTATTTCAGATTCCCAGCATCCGCAGTATTTTGATCCAAGCTTGTCGGAAGCCATTTGGCGGCATGTACTTTGACCACCCACAAAAATGCCGGGAATCATCATGAGAGATAGGCGACCAGCACTAATTAAAAAACACTCTTAGTATAGTCTTGGCTTTGTGGAACAGGCAGCTTGAAGTAATGCGATATCTGATCCTTTACTAAAAGTTAAAAATGTTCTGGTCTGGTTGTTGGGGAAGGAGTGAGCTACACACATTTCACCAATCCTCTGTGTTTACAGTTTAGTTTAATCTCTATAAACAACTGATCCACAAACAAGCATTCACATAGCAGCCAACACTCAATCTTCGTCTGTTATGCAGCTGGTACCAGTTTTTTTGGTGAATTTTTATGCTCCTCAGTGTGAATCAGAAGGTCATGGGTTCAAGACCCACTCCAGAGACTTGAGCACATAACCAAAAAGGGACAAAAGTCCTTTAAGTTTAGACCAACCATGTAGGGCCTGGTGACTGGGGACAAACTCCAGAATGATTTACAGGCAAGAACATTCCTACTGTAGCCATAGAAATGGCAGTTCATAACCACAAAGCCAATTTGAAATTAAGCATGATATACAACGCACTTCAAATGAAAAAGAAATCACGAAGAGATGTCAAGTGTAAACCAATTCCACAAGGACTTTCCCAGAACATCAATACCATAATAAGTCTTCAATCTTAGTTGTAATATCACTTGGCACAAAACCAGCTCTTAATTTAGTGCCATTACACCAAGTCCACACCCTTTCCTTCCTTGTACACAACAACACTGATCTGAACGCAGCTCCCACAAAACCATTAAAGAGAATCCAAATGGGATTTAAGCTCCTGACACTTGAACTCCCCCTCTCCAACATTAAAGGTGGGTGCAATATCACACAATAGAACAGTCTCAGCCTTAGCTCAGCAGGTAGCACCCTCGTCCCCTAAATCAGAAAGTTGTGGGTTCAAGCCCCACCCAAGAGACTCGAGCACAAAATCTAGGCTGATACTTCAGTGCAGTATTGAGGGGGCACTGTACTGTCCAGAGGTACTGTCCTTTAGATAAGGCGTTAAATCAGAGGCCCTGTCTGCCCCCTCTTATGTGGATGTAAAGGATCCAATGGCACTATTTGAAGTAAAAGCAGGGGAGTTCTCCCAGTGTCCCAGCCAACAGCTAATCCACTCCACCAAAACAATTTAGCTGGTCATTTATCTCACTGCTGTTTGTGGGATCTTGCTGTGTGCAAATTGGCTGCCACGTTTGCCCAAATTACAACAGTGACACCGCTTCAATGGCTGTAAAATGCTTTGGGATATCCCAAAGATGTGAAAGGCACTATATAAATGCAAGGTCTTTCTTTAATATCGAACTGGAATCTTACTCGGTGACATCCAATGTGAACATTTAGGGTCACTCTCAATTAACCTAATAGTTTGGAAGATCTAAAAATTTATGCCTTGGTCCAATTTGAAAAAGAAAGACAAACTTGTGCGGTTTCATTGAAGGCTGTGGCCCAGGAGTGAAGGGGCAGCATTGTAACCACACACTGAATTAGTCACACCATACTGTCTGAATGCACAGGAGGCCAAAGATTTGTCAGTTTTTTTAAAAATTCATTCATGGGATGTGGGCGTCGCTGGCAAGGCCGGCATTTATTGCCCATCCCTAATTGCCCTTGAGAAGGTGGTGGTGAAAGGGAAAAGGGAAAGATTTCCTTGAAGGAATATAACCTCGGTCACATTAACAAAACAATCTCCATGGAACATAGTTCACAGGAGTAGGCCATTCAGCCCCTCGAGCCTGATCCGCCCTTCAGTGAGATCATGGCTGATCTGTATCCTAACTCCATTGATCTGCCTTAACTTCATATCACTTAATAATATCCTTGGCTAGCAAAAGTCTATCGATCTCAGATTTAAAATTATTAATTGAGCTAGCATTTTCAGCCAGTAGCAGAGACAGGTTTCAACAGTCTGTGATCTGTGCAATAAAATTTACATTTTGCCCCAGTGACAGTCCAATAAACAGCAGTGCTCTCCATTGCCAGAAGTTCTGGGCCCAGATGGCTCATCAGTAGTCAGGAAAATGCTGGAATCTATTATTAAAGACTTGGTAATGGGGCACTTAGAAAATCATAATATGATTAGACAGAGTCAACATGGTTTTATGAAAGGGAAATTGTGTTTGACAAAATTATTAGAGTTTTTTGAGGATGTAACTAGCAGGGTAGATAAAGGGGAACCAGTGGATGTCGTATCTTTGGATTTTCAAAAGGCATTCGATAAGGTGCCACATAAAAGGTTGTTACACAAGATAAGGGCTCATTGGGTATTAGCATGGATAGAGGATTGGTTAACAGGCAGAAAACAGAGAGTAGGGATGAATGGGTCATTTTCAGGTTGGCAGGCTGTAACTAGTGGGGTACCACAAGGATCGGTGCTTGGGCCTCAGCTATTTACAATCTATATTAATGACTTAGATGAAGGGACCGAGTGTAATGTATCCAAGTTTGCTGACGATACAAAGCTAGGTGGGAAAGTAAGCTGTGAGGAGGACACAAAGGGGTCAATTTTCAGATGGCCGAGCAGGTGCGTTCGTTGTGGGGAAGCTCCTAAAATCGGGGATTCCTGGAGCCCGGCTCCAACCCGCCCACTTCCAGGTTCCCCAATGACGCGAATCGGTGCGCGCGCAGCCCCCGCATGTGGGACTCCCACCAGCAATCAAAGCCAGCGGGATCCCACTTAAGATCATTACCTGGGTACTTGAGGTCATTTACAGACCTCATTAGTTGGAGATTTTAGGAGGATTCGGATTTTGGACTGCCCAGAGCTGGGGGAAACCCTCCCTGTTTAAACAGACGTGTTGCAGCCAGCAGCCAGCGGCAGCTGCAAAGGTCCATTTAACAGGTGGGGGGTAAACCCTCATTCATTGCAGCAGGGCACTCTGTCACCTCAGACAAAGTTTTGCCTGCCACACCGTTGTCTCCACACTCTAAATTATTAAATTAAACTCTGCTGTCCAAACACATTTACCTACTTTGCGGACCCCCTCACACTCACACCGTCAGGATGGGGGGTTCCATAGCTGTATTCATCACTCCATTGGAGGACGAGCAACATCACCAGCCTCGCCAGGCATGCCGTCCACCTCCGCCACGTGGAGCTACACAACACAGCGCTGCACAACAGGCACCTGCACAAAGTAGTCGTGCAACTACACATACACCCACTGTAGGGTGACCCAATGGGTGGCATCAAGGGTGTTCATGGAGAACCTCATGAAAGGGCCTTATTGCACAAACCAGACAAGAATGGCCAAGACGTGGCAGTAGTGGTGCCAATATAATATGTAATGTGAGTTGATCAGAAATCAAATGTAAGTAAAAACCATGACAAACCCTCAAACACCCTTGTGCATCCCCTTCATGCTCACGACACGTTTGCCTTACGCTTCCTACTGCACATACATGATGCATGCCCTGTGGCTGCAGCACAGGTAGTGGCAGGTGGGGTGAGGCTGACCGTGAAAGAGATGCATGAGAGGGTGAGTATGAGACAGAGCCGTGAGATTGTATGAGGATTGGGTTGAGTGGTAGTGGCGGGATGAGTACTGGCGAGGTGAGTAAGTGCAGGTAAGATGAGGATGAGCTTTGAGTGGGTGTGAGGAGTGATGTGATAGAGTAGTGTTGGCAGTGCAGAAGGAGATGTGGGGTGGAGGCGGTGATGTGGCAGACGGAGTGAGGGGAATGAGTACGAGTACTCACTTCGACTGACCTACTTAGGTCATTGCAGCGCCTCCTGCACTGCATGCAGGTGCGCGATATATTGGTGGTGCAGGTGACCTCCTCTGCCACCTCGAGCCAGGCCTTCGTGGTGGCAGAGGCAGGCCACTTCCTCCCGTCCGCCGGGGAGAAGATCTCTGTCCTCCTCCTCCTCCTCACCCCATCCAGTAGGACCTGGAGTGAGGCATCATTAAACCTGGGAGCAGCCTCCCCCCTGGGCTGCTCCATGCTGTAATTTTGGCTCCTTTCTGCAGCATCAGTCAGTGGAGGACTGCCCCTTTAAATAGGGCTCCTCCAGCTGACAGCCTATGATGTGGGTGCACAGCCCGCCCGCTGTGCAGCTTTCCAGTGCAAAACCCGGAAGCCAAGGTGAGTGGCTTCAATTTACTTACGATCGCGTGCGGAACCCACCGATATTACTGGGCGGGTTACCCACGCGCCCAGTCGATCCCCCGCTGGCAACCCGCCTCCCTCCTAACATCGGGCCCAAAGAGTCTGCAAAGAGATATAGACAGATTAAGGGAATGGGCAAGAAGGTGGCAGATGGAGTATAATGTGGGGAAATGTGAGGTTATTCACTTTGGTAGGAAGAATAGAAAAACAGAAGATTTTTTAAATGGTGAGAAACTATTAAATGTTGATGTTCAGAGGGATTTGGGTGTCCTTATAAACGTTAACACAGAAAGTTAACTTGCAGGTACAGCAAGCAATTAGGATGGCTAATGGGATGTTGGCCTTTATTGCAAGGGGGTTGGAGTACAAGAGTAAGGAAGTCTTGCTGCAATTGTACAGGGCTTTGGTGCGACCACACCTGGAATACTGTGTATCGTTTTGGTCTCCTTACCAAAAGAAGGATATACTTGCCTTAGAGGCGGTGCAACAAAGGTTCACTAGATTAATTCCTGGGATGAGAGGGTTGTCCTTTGAGGAGAAATTGAGTAGAATGGGCCTATACTCTCTGGAGTTTAGAAGAATGGAGCGGTGATCTCATTGAAACATATAAGATTCTTGACAGGATAGATGCTGAGAGGTTGTTTCCCCTGGCTGGAGAGTCTAGAACTAGGGGGGCATAGTCTCAGGAATAAGGGGGTCGGTTATTTAGGACTGAGATAAGGAGAAATTTCTTCACTCAGAGGGTTGTGAATCTTTGGAATTCTCTACCCCAGGTGGCTGTGGATGCTGAGTCGTTGAGTATATTCAAGACTGAGATCGTTAGATTTTTGGACTCCAGGGAAATTAAGGGATATGGGGATCAGGTGGGAAAGTGGAGTTGAGGTCGAAGATCAGCCATGATCTGATTGAATGGCGGAGCAGGCTCCAGGGGCCGTATGGCCTACTCCCGCTCCTATTTCTTATGTGTTTATTGACTTTGACACAAAGACATCACTGAACGCACTTTCCAAAAAGCATCACAAAGTTGCAGCCATAGAGGTTATGGGCTCAATGAAAGATTCCAAAATCTCCACTTCTTCTCCTGATCCTCTTTCGCCTCCTCACTCTCTCCTCCTCCCCCCTCCCCCCCACCAAACCAGGTTTAATTAAAGTAATACCTACGCTATGGATCATTGTCCCAACAAGATGGTGGAGAAAAGAAAACAGTCCGGTTACCACCCTCTGCTGCTCTGAGCTCCACCAGAGGGCTCTGGTAGACTTGCCCACTGAGTTTCCCTATTGTGACAGGACAGAAACCGCTGCTCTCCTTGATAGCTCGGTACCGAGTCAGAGTTAACCGTGCCGAGAACAACCAGGGTGAAGCAAATTCCAATCACAGCCATCACGATGGTGACTCAACGCCTTGTGCCACAAAGTAGGACACTCATCATTTTCAGACATCGGGAGTTTCCAAATCAGCTGAACGAGACAGTGGACAGTCGGATTACGAACATATAATATTAACGGGCAGGAAATGACCCCAGCTGGTCCATCAAGCCCGCCCCACACCATGATGGCTGGAGCATCGTGGCTAAACACTTCCTCCCTCTTGGCTGCTCTTACACTCATAATGGCCAACTTGAAGCAGGAGTAGAGGCCTGACATAAGTTGTATGCTCCTTCAACAGTCCCTTCCCCAGGAAGACCTAGCAAGGCAGAAGTAGAGTAACTAGAAATGACCTCTCTCTCAAAATGATGTACTTCCTAGAGATTGTACAGTGTAAGTCTCTAAGAAATGTAATGTAATAGTGAAGCTATACAAGAAAAATAAGCAGGCGTGGCTCTACAATAATGATCAAAATTCAGCCAACTGGGAAAGATTACTGATCCTAGCCAAAACGCCAACAAGCAACGGATGTTGGTTCACAAGTGACATAAATTGGAGATCTTTACGAGGAACCAGCATTTACACACCCTGGCAGCTCGCAATCGAGAAACCACAGTCACAACAATACAGGCCCGCACAAGAAAAAATCGCTGATCAGCAAAACAGTGAACCAGAGCTAAAACCAATACTGCAAACTGAAATGGTTCCCATCAACACTATAGAGGCCAAGAACATCACCCTAACAACAGAAATGGCAGAATCGTGCGGAAACCAGATAACAATGATTTATACACTACTCATTGTGATTGTTTCAACTGTTCACTCCAGAACTAATGGGGCTATTGACATTTTCTCATCTGTTGTTGCTGAAATGTTCTTGTATAAAAGGTTTGTTTTCTTTTGAAGGGGGAGATGTATTGACATTTTGTGGGGTAGATTTTCATCTTCACCACCTGAATGAATGAAATTCATCAGTTAACCAATGTGCTCTTTATGGTGCAGCCATCTTAATCCTGTCATTCACACAAATCACTTCCAGGTCAGATTGGTTAGTTGCCAACCCTCCAGGATTGGCCTGGAGTCTCCAGGAATTGAAGGTCAATCTCCAGGGCACTGCTGCTAGCAACACCTTTGAACGCTTCTGTTTATTAATTATAAAAATATTGGAGTTGGAGAGAAAAGGCTGTTTGACCAACACTCAAGAATCATCCAATCGGGTAACGAAGAGTCTTTTGGCTTTCCGATTGGCCGTGGGGAAGGCGGGGCTCTGCCAGGATGGACGTGTTGGGCCATCAATGGCGGGAGGTTGGGGGCGGGGCAGCTGGAGGCAGGAGGTCATGTGATGAAACCTCCAGGAATACGTTCGACCAGAGTTGGCAACCCTAGGCCAGAGCGAACAGTGAGAACTGCAGTACTTTAGCTATAAATAGGGGGGTAGATTTTCATCTTCAATCCCTGGCAGGGCAGAACGCATGGTTTTAAAGAATTAGTAGTCACCTGATTTTCATTCCATTGATACCATAATGTCATATCTCCAGATAATGGGCCAGGCACTAAATATTTGGCAAGTTCTGGGCAGCATTTCACTGCAGGCCTGAAGCAATCTATTTTGATCTTTTGCCCCATAGATAGAGGAAAAAAAACTTATGAACCCTGGTTAGATTTTAGCTGCCAAAAGCAACACAAGAATTTAGGCCCACGGCAATGAAAAACGAACAAAATTTAAACTGCAGTCTACAGACGCAGTTTGTGTGGGAAAATTCCAGGAACAGAATTTTTTCGAATTGCTGTCATCTGAATGACGACACTGTTGAATTCACACTCCCTCAGTGGTGCCCTGAAGGACGAGGCTAGATTATGCGCTCAATTCCTGGAGTGGGGTTCGAACGCTCGACCTTTTGGCTCAATTAAGCCACCTAGAATTTCATTTCCCTTTCATTTTGCATCAATAATACAGATGATACCAACTTCTCCCCAATGTGGAACTGACCAGAAAAGGTTCCAGATTCATACTTGGTCGGTTGAGGTAGAAGGCAATTGACCAGAGTGCCCTGGAAGGAGGGGATAAGGGAGCCAGAATTCCCACTCTTGGAGCACACTCTTGCTTGATGCTCCTCCAACTTCTGAGTTGAATGGAATAATTGTTTTACAATCTTCAGTGCTCCCAGCTTTTTCCTAACACTGTAGCTTTCAAAATTCTTGGGCGTAAAGATTTTAAAAAATCAACAACACCACCTCGCATTTATATAGCGCCTTTAACGTCCTATAGACAATTCACAGGAGCGTTATCAGATAAAATTTGACACCGAGCCACATAAGGAGATATTAGGACAGGTGACCAAAAGCTTGGTCAAAGAGGTAGGTTTTGAGGAGTGTCTTAAAGGAGGAGAGAGAGGCTGAAAGGTTCAGGGAGGGAATTCCAGAGTTTAGAGCCTAGGCAGCCGAAGGCACGGCCGCCAATGATGGAGCGAAGGAAATCGGGGGTGCGCAACAGCCCAGAATTGGAGGAGCACCAAGATCGGAGAAGGTTGGGGGGTTGGGGGCTCCTACCAGTTGTTTACTTGTTACAATCAAAAAACATGAACAGTCACTAGTTATTATTCAGTTAGCACTTATGGACCAGAGTTTTAAACCTTCAAGAAACTTTTACAAGCCAATGTCCAACCAAATTGAGTCCTATTTGTAAACTGCCTTTTGGTGTTTCTAGCCAGCCCGCCTTCTGGCTCTGTGTGCAGCACCAGCTCGTTAATACAGCCCAGATCAGATGCAAATTAATTCCTATTTTTGAGTTGAACCTTCCAAATGATATACTTAACCAAAAAAGAAAACTAACTGTTTTGTGAACAGACAGTAGAAACAGATCGCAAGATTCCATCTCCGATTAAGACGTCTTGACAGAAATTCAGAGAGTTGGCCACGACCCCGTTTCCCGCATCCTATCAGCGACAATTCTGTCTTCTGCATTTCAGCCAGGACAAACCCGAAAGCCCCTAAAATAATTCAGCTGCCATTCAGCAGCTTGACCAGGAACTCCCCGATAGTTGACATCTTTTTCTATTTGAGTAGGGGGTCCTAGCTCCTGGACGCTGAACCCACCGTAACTAACGGTCTTGGCCTGGCAACTCCAGTGGAAGATCAAGATGGGACAGGTGGCGCAGAACAACTTAGAAACAATCACGGTCCCAAAGCGGACAAGTTAGAACCCAGGATGCAAATGGAGATATCATGGCTGCCTTGTGGACCAGAGGTTTTGGGCAGGAGAAGTGAATTAGAAGACACAAGGAATACTTACATCTGTGTTTCTGCTGCAAGATGTAAACATAATCTGTAAGATAAAAAGTTGCATTTTAGAGACTCAGTTAATGAATGGAAGTAATTTATTTTGCAAGAGTCAATTCTGGTCCCAGACCTGTAATTTACTTGCTCGCTCCTCATCGGTCGGAAGTTCCAACAGGTCATCAATATTCACCTCTTCTGGCATCTGATCCACCTGAACAGTGCAGAAAAAGAAATTAACCTCAACAACAACTTGCATTTATATAGCGCCTTTAATGCAGTAAAACATCCCGAGACGCTTCACAGGAGCGTTTTCAAACAAAATTTGACACCAAGCCGCATAAGGAGATGTTAGGACAGGTGACCAAAAGCTTGGTTAAAGAGATGGGTTTGAAGAAGTGTCTTAAAGGAGGAGAGAGAGGCGGAGAGGTTTAGGGAGGGAATTCCTGAGCTTAGGGCCTAGGCAGCTGAAGGCACGGCCGCCGATGTTAGAACTGACCTAAATAGGATTCAAAAATATTAAACATTGCAGGAAATGTCTCAAAGGAATTTCAGAAATTAAGTCATTCCAACTTGGGACCCCATTCCCCTCCATTAAAAGGGCTCAGAGCCAGGGAAGTCACATTATCTGCTGTCTGAAATACATTGTAGATGTCTGGAGAATTCTGAACCCAATACAAAACTGGCCCAGTGCAAATTACAGGCCTAATTAGGGAAATTAGAGACAATTCTGGATATTATGGACAACCTCAGAGGCCTGATTTTCCTCCCTACTTACTGACAGAAGTATTTAAAAATAGACTACATCTAAAATTTTGGCTGGGGCTTTTTTTTTCCCTGTGTCTGTTGGCATTTATACTACCCAGTGCGAAAATGGACCAGGGAGATCCCAGTTTGGCTTACTGAGTTGGCCAATACCGTGCCAGGGTGGCAGTAGGAGAGCTCCAACTGGTCTATACAGAACGAGGCAGGTCTTGCTCGCTGTTCACTGGCTCCTCCTGCAACATGCCCAGACGTCGATGGTGGGCGACTTCAGGCTCAGCTGGACCCCTCTCGGCCGAGTAGCATGAAGAGAGGCCAGTTGGGAGGTTCTTGGGGAACGAGGCTGAGGCAGCGACTATCACAGAGATTGAGATGGGAACAAAATTACAGACGAGAAATACATTTGTCTGTGTTGAATGTTACTGCTTTTACAACCGCACGTACTTGAGCTTGAATGCAATATAAATTTAAACAGATGAAAATTTATTTTGTTTGGGGACCGAGGAAGATTGGAACCAGACGCAATATGTAGGAAACACCCTCGGATGACTTCAACTAAAATTCTCCCAGAAAGTTTTATTTAAAAAAAGAGATGGCTCTTGAAAAAGGGACTTTTTAAGGGAAATGGAGCTATTTTATAAGGCAGGTTTAATTTAGGAAAGTACCCTTCGCTGCAGACATGTAAAGAAAAGAAAGACTTGGATTTCTATAGTGTCTTTCATGACCTCAGGATGCCCCAAAAAGCTTTACAGCCAATGAAGTACTTTTTGAAGTGTAGTCACTGTTGTAATGTAGGAAACGCTGCAGCTAATTTGCGCACAGCAAGATCCCACAAACAGCAATGTGATAATGATATAAGTAAAAATGATAATAATAAGTGATGTTGGTTGAAGGACACCTCCTCTGCTCTTTGAAATAGTGCCATGGGATCTTTTATATCCACCTGAGAGGGCAGACCTTGGTTTAACATCTCCTCTGAAAGATGGTACCTCTGACAGTGTAGCACTCCCTCAGTACTGCACTGGGTGTGTCAGCCTGGATTTTTGCGCTCAAGACTCTGGAGTGGGACTTGAACCCACAACCTTCTGACTCAGAGGCGAGAGTGCTACCCACTGAGCCACGGCTGACACCAATATTAAGTAGGAATTTGTCCAAAGGTAATGTACGTCTTTAGGATTCTGGAGTCCAGCAATAAATGGGAGATACAAAGAGTTAGCAGTCACTCTCAAAAGAAGCCAACAATGAGAGCTATTGTGTCTTTAGTGTTAAGTAGGGAGACATTCAGACCCAATAAATGCACGATGAGTCTGTCATCACAAACAGTTCAGCCCAGTGACGGACAGTCCAGGCCTCTTTTGTTGTTAGGTCGCAGGAATTGTTTACCAGCCGAGGACTGTTCAGTACTTTTTTTTAAAAAAAACAGAATGTTAGCAGCCACTTTGCTGCAGTTATCTCTGAAAGCAATTTTATAATTTGGCACAGGTTTCTGTCATGCAATGTTCCTACTTCTGGGAACTGCACACAGACCACCATAAGAGGAAGATTGCAGTTCTACTGCGACAGACAATTAATTATAATGGATTAGTTGAGAGCAATGTGGAGCTTAATCTGATGGAGGGTTTAAGTGAAATATTAAAATACACGAGTAATGAGCAGAAATCCCTGGCTGGTTTTCCTCTCCCTAATTTGGGTCACAGAGGACAATTATAGCCCTCAAACAATTCTTTCAGTGAGGAACATAGGAACAGGAGGAGGCCATTCAGCCCCTCGAGCCTCTTCTGCCATTCAATTAGATCATGGCTGATCTGTATCGTAACTCCATCTACCTGCCTTGGTTCCATATTCCTTAATACCCTTGCCTAACAAAAATCTATCGATCTCACTTTTGAAATTTTCAATTGACCCCCAACCTCGACAGCTTTTTGGGGGGGGAGAGAGTTCCAGATTTCCACTCCCCTTTGTGTGAAGAAGTGCTTCCTAACATCACCCCTGAACGGCCTGGCTCTAATTTTAAGGTTACGACCCCTTGTTCTGGACTCCCCCACCAGAGGAACTAGTTTCTCTCTATCTACCCCGTCAAATCATTTAATCATCTTAAACACCTCAATTCGATCAACTCTTAATCTTCTATATTCAAGAGGATACAAGCCTAGTCTATGCAACCGGTCGTCGTAATTTAACCCCTTTAGCCTTGGAGATCAGCAAACTCAGCATGGAGCAGGTTTCAAAGCTGGGACTTTTCTGTCTAATGGCTCAGCGTCCCACCAGGCGGGGCATCTACCCACTGAGCCATCAGGGAAGCTGGTTGTTGACTTCCTTCTGGATTATGGCCTCCAACTTAAAGACACTTTTAACCTTATAGTTGGGGTCCTGGAAGAGCATGGCTCAAATGGAGACCCTCGAGCACTGCTCTCCCTCATTTACCTGGCGCTGCTGCTACAATTCAATAGAAAGACGTACATTTATACAGCTCCTTTCGTGACATCCTAAAGCGCTTTACAGCATGAAGTGTAGTCACTGTTGCAATGTAGGAAATGCAGCAGCCAATTTACACACATGCAAGGTCCCACAAACAGCGGTGTGATAATGACCAGATCATCTGTTTTTAGTGATGTTGGTTGAGAGATAAATATTTGGCCAGGACACCAAGGAGAACTCCCCTGCTCTTCTTCGAATAGTGACATGGGATCTTTTACATCCATCCGAGAGGACAGATTTAACGTCTCAGCTGAAAGACGGCACCTCCGGCAGCGCAGCACTCCCTCAGTACTGCACTGGGAGCGTCAGCCTGGATTATGTGCTTAAGTCTCTGGAGTGGGACTTGAACCCATGACCTTATGACTCAAAGGCAAGAATGCCACCCACTGAGCCACGGCTGACACTGACAGCTGCTCTTTTCTCCTGCTTGCCCATTTTTTTTTGTATAATGACTTCTCTCTCTGGCTTCGGCCTCCTTTCCTAACTCGATTACCGCTCACCATCTGCTCCTCGTTATCTGAAGTACGTGCTGACCATTTTATTCCTTTGGAGACACTACAGAAAGTGCGAGTTCTCACTGACCAAGATTTTATTGGCTGCGTGTATGAGAACGGGGGGGGTGGGGGGAGGGATTGGGCAGGGGGGGTGTCTGGCATTTTTAAACTTCAGGTTTTATTTTATCTTGGGGCTGAAGAGATATTAGATTTTGTAAAATGCAATGACTTAGCTATGGGTGTTGCTGGAAATTCATATTTCAAAACATTATTGCAATCTGGACCTGCGAGTCGACTTGGAGGCAGTGCCAAACTTGCATCATAATATGCTCACGAGGTACAGGCTTTGTATGTGATTAGTACAGATACTATAACAGCCTGCTAAAGTGTTAACTTGCCTCAGTTGGTACCACTCTCACCTCTGAGTCAGAAGGTTTTGGCTTCCCCCATGGGGTTGCCAACTCTGGTTGCACATATTCCAGGAGGTTTCATCACATGACTTCCTACCTCCAACTGCCCCGCCCCCGCACTCCCCCTATTGGTCGCCTGACATGTCCATTCTTTCGGCGCCCAACCCCCATGGCCAAATATCAGGGTCCTGGAGATTAATCTTTAATTGTTGGAGACACCAGAACAATCCTGGAGGGCGAGCAGCCCTATCCTACCTCCTCCCCCCCCACCCCACCCTCTCCTCCAAAGACTTGAGCATATAATCCAGGCCAACATGAATTTAGATTTGAGGTTAGGATCAGATCAGCCATGATCTTATTGAATGGCGGAGCAGGCTCGAGGGGCCGATTGGCCTACTCCTGCTCCTATTTCTTATGTTCTGTGCCAATGCTGAGGGAGTGCTGCACTGTCAGAGGTGCCGTTTTTCAGGTGAGACTTTAGACCGAGGCTCCGTCTGCCAGTTCAAGAGGATGTAAAAGATTCCACGGCACTATTCGAGGAACAGCAGGGAGCTCTCCTAGCCAACCAGCACCACCAAAACAGATGGACCCGTTATTTATCTCGTTGCTATTACTGCGACCTTGCTGTGCGCAATTTGGCTGCTGTGGGTGCTTATAGAACAACAGTGAGTGCCCTTTACAATTAATTCATTGGCTGTGAATGCTTTGGGACATTCTGAGGATGTGAAAGCTGCAATATAATTGCAAGTTCCTTCTTTTATTACATGAGGGGTCTAATCTGACAGGAGATCACAAAACCCACAAAACACAAATCTTTGAAGGTGGTCGGACAAGTTAAGAAGGCTGTTAAAAAAGCTTATGGGATCCTGGGCTTTATAAATAGAGGCACAGAGTCCAAAAGCAAGGAAGTTGTGCTAAACCTTTATAAATCACTGGTTAGGCCTCAGCTGGAGTATTGTGGCCAATTCTGGACACCACACTTTAGGAAGGATGTCAAGGCCTTGGAGAGGGTGCAGAGGAGATTTACTAGAATGGTACCAGGGATGAGGGACTTCAGTTATGTGGAGAGACTGGAGAAGCTGGGATTGTTCTCCTTAAAGCAGAGAAGGTTAAGGGGAGATTTAGTAGAGGTGTTCAAAATTATGAAGGGTTTTGATAGAGTAAATAGAGAGAAACTGTTTCCAGTGGCAGGAGGGTCAGTAACCAGAGGACACAGATTTAAGATAATTGGCAAAAGAACCAGAGGGGAGCCGAGGAGAATTTGTTTTACGCAGCGAGTTGTTATGATCTGGAATGCACTGCCTGAAAGGGCGGTGGAAGCAGATTCAATAGTAACTTTCAAAAGGGAAAATGGATAAATACTTGAAAGGGAAAAATTTGCAGAGCTATGGGAAAAGAGCAGGGAGAATGGGACTAATTGGATAGATTTATCCAATGATACGATGGGCCGAATGGCCTCTTTCTGTGCTGTACCATTCTATGGAAACTCCGGGAATGTGACGTTAACAGAACTCTAAAGGCCACATCCTTTACCTCTGCTCGTTCCAGCGATGACTCAAGAAGCCTCTGCCTTTGCCAGCTTGTCCTCAAGGTAAAAGGAAGTTACGATTCTGTAAAATGCTCTCACTGCTGGTTTGTGTGTGAAGGTTGAAAGATCGGTATTTAGCTGACGGTTTTACTGAGGACTGGACTGGAATTCAGCAGAACGGGTTGGGAAAGTGTGTGTGTGTGTGTGTGTGAGGGAGAGAGAGAGAGAGAGAGAAAATGAAGGTCTGGAGATTGTAGGAGTAGGGCTGTGTTACTTTCTCCGTCCACCCATTCTGTTCACTATTTTGCATTGCAGATACTACCACAGGGAGAATGAGGTGCCATTGACAAAGCAATGACGTGAATTAGGCGCCTTCCTTCTATTCAATCACTATCGCCCTCTTGAATTATTCACAGGACGCAAGGTAATTAGGCTTCATGTAATATTAACATTGTCTCTTTGCTCTCAATCCACACGAGTGGCCGTCCTTGAGAGGAAAAGAGAGAGCATCTCTGATTTCAGAATGTTTTAACCCGACAGTATGTGGACAACATGGCGGTGCCTGCAGTGTAACCAGTCATTACAGAATGGGTCAATCAGCAGCAGGAACCCCTCTCTACCCTGGCCGGCCCGCAACCCCTCTCTACCCTGGCCGGCCCGCAACCCCTCCACCCTGGCCGGCCCGCAACCCCTCCACCCTGGCCGGCCCGCAACCCCTCCACCCTGGCCGGCCCGCAACCCCTCCACCCTGGCCGATCAAGTATCTGGAGTGGGGGCTTCTGATTCGAGAGGCGAGAGTGCTACCCACGGCTAACACTAATAATAAAACGTTGCACACGCCTGCACACATCCCAGATGAAACACAAAAAGAGTTCTCTTAGCTGGAAACGCCAAGTTAGAGCAGGAACGAGAGAGACATCGTTCACAGCCTCAAATAACAGAAGATTACATGTAACTTTCCGTGTAGCCTCTTGAAAGGATAGCCAAGCCCCAGAGAGGGGGGGTCATTGCTTTCCATTTTGTTACAGAACTCACTCTTTCTTCCATTTAATTACCACCAATTAACTCAATTTATTCTGCCCCTCAGAGCAATCTGCAATTAAGGCACTTGCATTTTCTTTTCAGCAAAACACCAAGATTATCAATCAGTCTTGAACAAGCAGCTGAGAGAGAGAACGAGAGAGAGAGAGAGAGAGAGAGAGCGAGAGAGAGAGAATCGAGTTCAGCAGCCAATTCTGTAACTTCATACCAGAGAATCAGGGCAGGGAGTGAGCATCACACCTTTATAAATCACTGGTTAGGCCTCAGCTGGAGTATTGTCTCCAATTCTGGGCACCACCCTTTAGGAAGGATGTCAAGGCCTTAAAGAGGGGAGTGCAGAGAAGATTTACTCGAATGATAATTGATCCCAAGGCTTAAGTGCATAATCTAGGCTGACACTCCTAGTGCAATACTGAGGGAGTGCTTCACTGTCAGAGGTACAGTCTTTCGAATGAGATGTTAAACAGAGGCCTCGTCTGCCCTCTTGGGTGGACATAAAAGATCCCACGGCAATATTTTGAAGAAGAGCAGGGGAGTTTATCTGCGGGAGCCACGTTGATGGCCTGATTTGGGGCTTGTAAAAATTTAAACGGCAGGAAAGGAGGCGGGTTTGAGTCGGGAGATAGAACTTTAAAGTTTTAACCCACACCTCCCCCAACAATGCACCATCTGGGCCGGGGGGGTGGGGTGGGGTCTTAAAATCGGGGCCATTTTATTCCAATTATCAGGGCTGCTAAGAGATTCGGACCATCTCCCCACAGGACACTTGCACCATCTGTTTCAACTTTCCCCCATCTTTATGATCCTGCCCTTCATTCCGATGTTAACGGCATCCCTTCAGCATGGGGGTTAAGGGGTCCATCAGTCCCACTTTACTGACTGCTTCACAGCCCAGGCTGGCAGCTGCCTGTAACCCTTACCCATTGCCTCAGCCCAGCATTGACAGGGGTCAATCAGAGAGAGGAGGCGTTTCTGTGGGGACAAAGTAAAAGGTCACCTTTTCAGCCTGTGTTATCGGTTCGATTGACAGCTGCTTCCTGGGAGATGAATCACCTGATGACTCAATAAGCCCGAGCTCTCGTGCATAATTCAGGCTCCGATAGGCAAACTATAAGCACCGCACATCGATAGGAAAAACACAATTTTGCCCTAATATGTCAGACCAAGTCCCGTTCACCCCTCGGCCCCTGTGCTCGCTGACCTACATTGGCTCCCGGTCCGGCAACGCCTCGATTTTAAAATTCTCATTGTGTTCAAATCCCTCCGTGTCCACCCCCCTCCCTATCTCTGTAACCTCCTCCAGCCCTCCGAGATCTCTGCGCTCCTCCAATTCTGGCCTTTTGCGCATCCCCGATTTCAATCGCTCCACCATTGGCGGCCGTGCCTTCAGCTGCCTGGGCCCTAAGCTCTGGAATTCCCTCCCTAAACCTCTCCGTCTCCCTCTCTCCTCCTTTAAGACGCTCCTTAAAACCTACTTCTTTGACCGAGCTTTTGATCACCTGTCCCAATATCACATTATGTGGCTCGGTGCCAAATTTTGTCTGATTTACGCTCCTGTGAAGCACCTTGGGACTTTTTACTACGTTAAGACGCTAAATAAATGCCTTGTAACAAGGGCTGAGGAATGATTGTTGGTGGCATTAGCAAACAAACACAACACGCTGGTAGAATAGTCCCTGTCCACCATAACCCCGGTCTTAAACAGTTTATTTTAACTTGGTTAGCAACACCGTTAAAACAGCAGACAAAGGAATGTTAGACAAGCACATTAAATGTTCATGTTCTAAATTAGAAGGATATATTCACAGAGGGTTAGGACATGGGATGCCTGATCAGAAACAGTGGGGGGTGGGGGGTAACAGAATCCATAATAGCTTTTAAAAAGAAAGGGGATAAATATTTGAAAAATAAAAATTAATAAAAAAATTGTATGGGGGGAAAAAAGCAAGGTAATGGGATGAAGGGGATTGCTCTTTCAGACCTGGCACAGGTTCAATGGGCTGAATGGTCTCCTGAGGTGTTAGCTGAGGCTCAGCGGGTGTCACTCTCGCTTCTCAGCCAGAATGTCGTGGGTTCAAGTCCCACTCCAGAGACTCGAGCGCATAATCTAGGCCGACACTCCCAGTGCAGCACTGAGGGAGTGCTGCACTGTCGGAGGTGCCGTCTTTCGGAAGAGACGTTAAACCGAGGCCCTTGCCTGGCCTCTCGGGTGGATGTAAAAGATCCCCACGGCACTATTCGAAGAACAGCAGGTGAGGGGAGTTCTCCCAGGTGTCCTGGCCAATATTTATCCCTCAACCGACATCACTAAGACAGATGATCTGGTCATTTCCTTGATACAGATGAGGGATGCTCATACTATCTATCTTGCAAAGAGTGAGATGGGGGTCTCGACTTAACCTTTGATCTGAAGGATGGCACCTCCAACATGGCCGACCTCTTAGGGCTCCACTGAAATGTCACCTTAAATTACACCTCCAACACCACGGATGGGACTCGAAACCACAACCTTCCTACTGTGTACAGTTTTGGTCTCCTTATCTAAAGGAAGGTTATACTTGCCTTAGAGGCAGTGCAATGAAGGTTCACTAGATTAATTCCTGGGATGAGAGGGTTGTCCTGTGGAGGACAGATTGAGTAGAATGGGTCTATACTCTCTGGAGTTTAGAAGAATGAGAGGTGATCTAATTGAAACATACAAGATTCTGAGGGGGATTGACAAGGTAGATGCTGAGAGGTTGTTTCCCATGGCTGGAGAATCTAGAACTAGAGGGCATAGTCGCAGGATAAGGGGTCGGATATTTAAGACTGAGATGAGGAGGAATTTCTTCACACAGGGTGTTGTGAATCTTTGGAATTCTCTACCCCAGAGGGCTGTGGATGCGGAGTCATTGAATATATTCAAGGCTGAGATCGATAGATTTTTGGACTCTAGGGGAATCAAGGGATATGGGGATCGGGCGGGAAAGTGGAGTTGAACGTCGAAGATCAGCCATGACCTTATTGAATGGGGCTCGAGGGGCCAAATGGCCTACTCCTGCTCCTATTTCTTAGAATCATAGAAAGGTTACAGCACGGAAAGAGGCCATTCGGCCCATCTAGTCCACGCCAGATCTATGCCCGAGCAATCCAGCTAGTCTCACTGCCCCGCCCTATTCCCGTAGCCCTGCACATTTTTTCATTTCAAGTACTTATCCAGTTCCTTTTTGAAGGCCATGATTGAATCTGCCTCCACCACCCCCTCGGGCAGTGCATTCCAGATCCTAACCGCTCGCTGTGTAAAAAAGTTTTTCCTCATGTCACCTTTGGTTCTTTTGCCAATCACCTTAAATCTATGCCCTCTGGTTCTTGACCCTTCCACCAATGGGAACAGTTTCTCTCTATCTACTCTGTCCAGACCCTTCATGATTTTGAACACCTCTATCAAATCTCCTCACAACCTTCTCTGTTCCAAGGAGAACAACCCCAACTTCTCCAGTCTACCCACGTAATTTAAGTCCCTCACCCCTGGAATCATTCTAGTAAATCTCTTCTGCACTCTCTCTAAGGCCTTCACATCTTTCCTAAAGTGCGGTGCCCAGAACTGGACACAATACTCCAGTTGTGGCCGAACCGGTGTTTTGTAAAGGTTCATCATGACTTCCTTGCTTTTGTACTCTGTGCCTCTATTTATAAAGCCCAGGATCCCATATGCTTTTTTAACCGCTTTCTCAACCTGCCCTGCAACCTTCAATGATTTGTGCACATATACCCCCAGATCCCTCTGTTCCTGTACCCCTTTTAGAATTATGCCGTCTAGTTTATATTGCCTCTCCTCATTTTTCCTATGCATCACCTTGCATTTTTCCTCGTTAAACTTCATCTGCCACGTGTCCGCCCATGCCACCAGCCTGTCTATATCCTCTTGAAGTCTATCACTATCCTCCTCATTGTTCACTACCCTTCCAAGTTTTGTGTCATCTGCAAATTTTGAAATTGTGCCCTGTGCTCCCAAGTCCAAGTCATTAATCTAAATCAAGGAAAGCAGTGGTCCCAGCACCAACCCCTGGGGAACACCACTGCACATCTCCCTCCAGTCCGAAAAACAACCGTTCACCACTACTCTCTGTTTCCTGTCATTTAGCCAATTCTGTACCCGTATTGCTACTGCCCCCTTTATTCCATGGGCCGCAATCTTATTGGTAAGCCTACGCTCTTATGTTCTTCCAACTCTGGAGTAAGAGATCTATCTACCGAGGCATACTGACACTCGACTTGTAACGTGCAGCAGAATCTGTATCCAGTGGCCATTTTCCAGTGTCCCAGCTCATTTGCTTTGCGTTTAATTATTTGTTATTTAAACAGCAGATGGCCTCTCTGGCAATGAGTTCGGAGGCACTCAAGGGGTCTCAATGACAAACAAAGCAAGAGCCAAGCCATTGGTTTACAGAACCTCCCAAACATCGCATCACATCCTTGTAATCTAGTACACACTGTTAAAGGCACTTACCCCTTTTTTTTTTGGCTTCCACCCTCCAAGTACACTCCCTGTGGTCAAGGACAGGTTGAGAAGCCTACTCACAGGCCAGGGTCATCAGTATTGCTTTCAGTTGTGTGTCAGGAGTGGGGAGAGGGGTTACAGTAAAGATGACCCCTATCTGGCTCCCCCTCACCATTCAGCCGTACGGAGAAACAAGCACTGAGAATTTATTGGAATGGGAAGCAGGGTGTGGAAGCAACAGGTGTTCCAAAACTCTGACGCCCGTCCCGTTCACCCATCGCCCCCTGTGCTCGCTGACCTACAACCCTCCGAGATCTCTGCGCTCCTCCAACTCTGGCCTCTTGTGCATCCCAGTTTTCATCAAATTTTTGTCTGATTTGCACTCCTGTGAGGCGCCTTGGGACGTTTTACTACGTTAAAGGCACTGCATAAATGCAAGATGTGGTTGCAACTCGCCTGCATATTTCACTGTTATGTGCGCAGTTTCAGCTTTGCAAACTGTTTAGGACAACTCAGTTTGACTGCACCAGTCAACTATAGGCAAGATGGAGGAGTCAAGATTTGCTCTGTATTGTTGTAAAGCAAAATCTCTCTTTCAAAAAAGAAGATTGTAGGCTTTTAAAATAGTTTATTCTTAACCTTTACTATCACCAAAACAGATTATCTGGTCATTTATCACATTAGTGTTTGTGGGATCTTGCTGTGCGCAAATTGGCATTTTCTGCCTTACAACAGTGACTACACTTCAAAAAAAAAGTACTTCATTGGCTGTAAAGCGTTTTGGGTCATAGTAAGGTGGTGAAGTTCTTTCTTTCTATTATAACGACCCTTCCCTCAGCTGTTTATTGACATTAAAATTCACCTCGCGTTCAGACAGCAGTGAGCAGGACTGTACACGTGCTTCTCTGGACGGAGGTTAGATTTCCCCGGCCTGGACTGCGCTACAGAGGCAGCGATACCATTCTGCTCCGTCAGCACAACAGTAGGCCCTGGTCCCAATCCGGGACCTCTGGTATCACCCTCCCCCCCCCGGCCCAGAGCGAAGTCAAGACTGATGCACAATGTGATGGTTTCCTGCTGTAAGTCGGTTTTCTAAAGCCTTGGGTTTTTTTTGACTGCTTTCAATTCCAACTGCTTATGGATCCCATTGGTAAAGCAGAGAATGACAAGATCAATACACTGAGTGATTGGGACTCTTGTAGTCTCTCTGCCGCAAGTAATATTCAGATCAATTGCTTTCATTCCCCCTCCCCCCCACTGTAATTTGATCATTCAAAGTCATGGATGTGGGAACGTAAAATCCTGACACATTGATCTATTGGAGATAGAAAACCAAACCAAACCAAACCGAAGCATTAATTACAGGATAGAGGCTGGGGGTGTTAGTTATTCCACAATCATTGGTCTCTTGATCTTTAGCTGATGGTAGTGCATCAGCTGTTTTGCTAAAGCTTGTTATGGGGTATTGATATGTTCCGGGAAGTTGGCCACTTCACAGTCAATCAGTAATCAGACGAAAGCGGAGAGAGCTTTTAAACCGAGGCCCCCCCGTCTGCCCTCGCAGGTGGGCGTGAAAGATCCCACGTCATCATTTCGAAGAAAAGCAGGGCAATTCTCCTGACCAATATTTATCTCTCAACTAACATCTAAAAAAAATCATCTGGTCGTTATCTCGTTGCTGTGTGTGGGAGCTTGCTGTGCGCAAATTGGCTGCCGCGTATCCTGTATTAACAGCAGTGACTACACTTCAAAAAGTAAAGCGCTTTGGGATTGTAGGCTGGAGGAGGTTACAGAGATAGGGAGAGGTGATGCCTGGAAGGGATTTAAACACAAGGATGAAAATATTGGATTGTCCTGAGGTCGTGAAGGGGCTAAATAAATGCATGTTCTTTCTTTTGTTTCATTATCCAACAATTTAAATTAAGCAACATACGTAAAGTGGAATTTAGTGCTTAAAGCGATCAGATTAATTGAATTAAATGACTGTAAATCTTTAATCTTGGAAGAAGTAAAGAAAGGACTGAATTAGCCTATCTCCAAAACACCAGCCCAGAGATCATTGCATCATTCATTCATTCATTCATTCATTTACAAGCAACGTCCCAAATCCTGCCGAACAGGTAGAATTGAGTTCTCTTGTCCCTTATGACACACACTGTTGCAACTCTACAGCCCCCACAGTGATTGGTTGAAGAGAGGCAGCCTCGAGGGCTCCCCGTGACTGGTGATATCGCTAAACCCTTTGGTCCACCGGCCTAGTGAAGAAATAAGTCCTCGAGCTCCCCCAAAAGCCTCGCGAGTAAAAACGACATTCTGCTAAACCGAAACGTTCCAGATTCAGTGTGTGCTCCATACAGAACTCTTGGAGTGCAGCGTTTGGGGGGGCGGGGGTTGTGTGCTACAATTGGTCTCCAGACCTCCCCCACCCCCGGGCTAGAAGATGGGGGGGGGGGGGGGTGGGGGGGAGGAGGAGGAGAGGAACCAAACGGAGAGAAAAGCCGCGGTGCTGGAGAGTGCGCTCGTATCAGGCAAATACGGAATCAGGCACATACGTGACGCCTTCCACAGTCGCAAAGCCTGTCCACAGCTACCGCCTGGAAGCACACGGGCAGCATTGTTAATTACCGAGCAGCCGTAGAATCACGTCAGAGTGTGAGTCAGGCAAAAGGAGGAGAAAATCAGAGAGAAGAATAACCTGCAAGTCCAGTTTTATTTATGTTTGGCCCAGCATGAGTTGACTTTACATTTTGGTGCCTCATGCTTGGGTTTTGTTAGTTATTTCCCTCTCTTCTCCGGAAGCTACTGACTCAGGCTGGGGCGCAGTTGCAGGGGTCCCTGCTGCCCGCCAGACCCTCACCCAAAAGGCTAACCTTCATCTGAAAGCACAGGTATCGGGCATCAGCAGGATATTCGGTCATGGGAAGCGTCACACTTAAAGCTGATGTTATCTTCAGCAAACGCCTACTGACATGTTGGCATATTCCAGCACGGACCCATTTCATAGTTTAATAATGACCATGCTTCTCGCTGTTTTCACATACTTGTTTTCAAATCCCTCCATGGCCTCGCCCCTCCCTATCTCTGTAACCTCCTCCAGCCCTACGACCCTCCGAGATCTCCGCGCTCCTCCAATTCTGGCCTCTTGCGCATCCCCGATTTTAATCGCTCCACCGTCGGCGGCTGTGCCTTCAGCCGCCTGGGCCCTAAGCTCTGGAATTCCCTCCCGAAACCTCTCCGCCTCTCTCTCTCTCTCTGTTCCTTTAAGACACTCCATAAAACCTACCTCTTTGACCGAGCTTTTGACCTGTCCCTAACGTGGCTCGGTGTCAATTTTTGTCGGAAAGAAACGGAGTTAACGTTTCAGCTCCTGAAACGAAACGTTTTAACTCTGTTTCTCTCTCCGCAGATGCTGCCCGACTTTGCTGAGTATTTCCAGCACTTTCTGTTTTTATTTCAGGTTTCCAGCATCCGCAGTATTTTATTTCCGTCCCTTTTTAAGGTGTTTTGGGGCAATCCTGGTCCCAGTAACAAGCCTGTTCCAAAAACTCTGCCCACCATTTACAGCACACCATTGGTACAAGTTCCCAGCTATATTTTCTTTTCAGATTTTTCTTTTTGTTTGTTGCAAGGCTATGAGTGACTCCATCAACTTGTTCAATGTAATGGTTTGAATTACGTATATCTGCCTGTCACTGATAAGCTCGCCCGGCAACATGTCAGCAGCAACAATGGCCTTATTTGATAAATCATTCGTGCAATTCATCGTCCTCCAGTGAAGAGTCACACTAGCTCAGACTCTGGCACATTAATTTCCACGTTGAACAGGAAACCAAAGTAAAGTCCAACCTAACTCCATTTAGTGCCCATCTAAGGACTCAAAACTGGCATAAAAATGCCATTATGGCAAGTCACCCTGTCATTATCGAATCATACAGTGCAGAAGTAGGCCATTCCGCCCATTGTGCCTGTGCCAGCTCTTTGACCGAGCCGATTAGTCCCACACTTCCCCCAGGGCCCTGAAAATATTTCCTTTTCTGACTGCCAATGCGCTCGCAGTCAAAATATCCCCCATTCTTTTTTCTATTTATTCCCAATTTTCTCCCTCCTTTGGGTTATGGCTCCGTGACACTAGTTACCACCAGCACTTCATCCAAGTGACTCGCCAGCCTACAGCCAGCAAGTGTTGGCAGTCTATGCTCAGTGGGTTAGCGCTCTTGCTTCTGAGTCAGGAGGTTGTGGGTTCGAGTCCCACTCCAGGGACTTGAGGACAAAATCCAGGCTGACACTTGCTTCAGTGCAGCATAGGAACAGGAGGGAGGCCATTCAGTCCCTCGAGCCTGTTCTGCCATTCAACGAGATCATGGTTGACCTGTGACCTAACTCCATATACCCGCCTTAGCCCCATATCCCTTAATACCTTTGGTTAACAAAAATCCATCAATTTCAGATTTAAAATTAACAATTGAGCTAGTATCAACTGCTGTTTGCAGAAGAGAGTTCCAAATTTCTTCCACCCTTTGCGTGTAGAAGAGTTTCCTGAATCTAATTATGAGGCCATGTCCCCTAATCCTAAAATTCCCAAACAGTGGAAACAGTTTCTCTCGATCTACCCTATCAATTTCCCTTAATATCTTGAAACTTTGATCAAAATCATCCCTTAATCGTCTAAATCCAAGGGAATACAATCCTAGTTTGTGTAATCTCGCCTGGCAATTAAACACTTGGAGTCCTGGTATCATTCTAGTAAATCTACTCTACACTCCCTCCAAGGCTCCGGGAGTTGTCTGCTCCTGGAGTTGTCTGCTCCGGGAGCTCCTGGAGTTGTCAGTTCCTGGAGTTGTCTGCTCCGGGAGCTCCTGGAGTTGTCAGTTCCTGGAGTTCCCAGTTCCTGGAGCTCCTGGAGTTGTCTGTTCCTGGAGTGTCTGCTCCTGGAGTGTCTGCTCCTGGAGCTCCTGGAGTTGTCTGCTCCTGGAGTTGTCTGCTCCTGGAGTTCCCAGTTCCTGGAGTGTCTGCTCCTGGAGCTCCTGGAGTTGTCTGCTCCTGGAGTTCCCAGTTCCTGGAGTGTCTGCTCCTGGAGCTCCTGGAGTTGTCTGCTCCTGGAGTTGTGAGCTCCTGGAGCTGTCTGCTCCTAGAGTGTCTGCTCCAGGAGTTCCTGCTCCTGGAGTGTCTGCTCCTGGAGCTCCTGGAGTTTCCTGGAGTGTCTGCTCCTGGAGCTCCTGGAGTTTCCTGGAGTTGTCTGCTCCTGGAGCTCCTGGAGTTGTCTGCTCCTGGAGCTCCTGGAGTTTCCTGGAGTGTCTGCTCCTGGAGCTCCTGGAGTTGTCTGCTCCTGGAGCTCCTGGAGTTTCCTGGAGTGTCTGCTCCTGGAGCTCCTGGAGTTTCCTGGAGTGTCTGCTCCTGGAGTGTCTGCTCCTCACCCACCTGGTCCTCATATAACACCAACAGTTTCTCCTCAATCCACTTCTCCACGTCGAGCCGGTTCTGGAGTTCCCTGCGATCGTATCTGACGGTCACCCGGGCTTGTCTGCGCTGCAGAGCCACCCCGGACTCCCCGGTCGTGGCAGGGAGCCGGCTGTGTCCCTTCCTCCCGACCCGATAAGCAGCCATCCTCCGCCAGATGCTCCGTGACAGAGTAACAGGAGAAACTGCGCTGGTCCTCTGGAGGAAGGAGAAGACTTCCTCCGGGTCCTAGCGCGCACCTCCTCCACACGCTACAACTCCGGAAAAAACCCGATTCTTAAAGGGAAAGTCACCGTTTTGCTCTCGATGCCCGTATCCTATTTTTGCACAGGCAGAAAAGTGTCGGCATTGAACGAAGTCAGGAATCCCCGGAGGAAGCAGCAGCAATAAATAACAGACATCCTGTCCAAACTAAAAATCATAAATTGGTAAAATTATGACAGGACCCTGACAATTTTCAAATTAGTATCAATCTCCTATGCTTGTCCATTAGACCCAGAAAACTTTTAGCGCACCTGTGGATGCTGTCATAGTCCATGGCCACTTGGGCACAATTAAAAAAGAAAGACTTACATTTCTACAGCACCTTTCACGAACCCTGGACGTCCCAAAGTGCTTTACAGCCAATGAATCACTTTTATGAAGTGTAGTCACTGTTGTAATGTAGGAAATACAGCAGCCAATTTGTGCACAGCAAGATCCCACAAACAGCAACGACCAGATAATCTGCTTTTTACTGATGCTGGTTGAGGGATAAATATTAGTCAGGATATCCAGGCTGCTCTTCTTTAAATGGGACCTTTTACACCCACCTGAGAGGGCAGACATCACCTCAGTTTATCATCTCACCTGAAAGGTGGCACCTCCAACAGTGCAGCACTGTGAGCATCAGCTGGATTTTGTGCTGAAGTCTCTGGAGTGGGACTTAAACCTACAACTACAATTTGCTTGGATCTCAGAGGCAGGGCATGCTACCAACTGAGCCACAGCTGCCACCTAGATCCCAAGCTAGAATTTGTTCTGGTTTATTTTTAAGGGGCAATGGTGGAGTCTGAAGGGGGAACAGTGGTGACAGGGAGTAAGGCTCCTTTCCTAGAGAGCACGAACAATGAATTACCCCTTTAGTGTAAAAAAGATCACCACACATTCAAAAAGGGGAGGGTCAACACTGATGTTTTTGCAAAGTAGACTCTCAACTAGGCGAGTGCTAAGTGTAAATGCTTATTCCTATCCTGACAAAAGGTCTTTGACCTGAAATGTTAACTCTGTTTCTCTCTCCACAGACGCGGCCTGACCTGCCGAGTGTTTCCAGCATTTTCTGCTTTTATTTCAGATTTCCAGCATCTGCACTATTTTGCTTTTGTTTTATGCTTGTTCCTGTGTTGTGGCTGGGTTAAAGGAATGTTACTTTGGAAACTGTTCAGTGCAGAATCAGGAATCGTTGGTGGGAATTTCATGAATGGGTAATGTCTGACAGAAATGAGTTGTTGATATTTTGCATTGATCAGAAGGGTTGGTCAATGTGTGTGAAAATAATAGATGTGTATTTAAGATTCCATGCATTGCCTTCATAAAACTCTGATTTAATATGATCTCCCAACCAGCACCGCAAAAAGAGATTAACTGGTCATTCATCTCAATTGCTATTTGTGGGATCTTGCTGTCCGCAAACTGGCTGCCCTGTTTGCCCACAAAGCAACAGTAATTTATTAACAGTAATTCATTGGCTGTGAAGTGCTTTGGGACATCCCTGAGGATGTGAAAGGTGCTATATAAATGAAAGTTCTCCTCTTCTCTCTAAATGTTATCTCCAGATTTTCCCTCTTTCCATAAAAGAAAGAACTTGCTTTATACGACGCCTTTCGTGACCACATGACGTCCCAAAGTGCTTCACAGCCTACGAGGTACTGAAACAGCAGCAAAGTGGTGTTTTAAATATGTTCTTATCTTTGCTTAAACTGTCTGATTTTTCTTTATTAGTAAAATAATTAAAAAAAACTAAAAATGCATTCTGTACAATGTCATCTGCTCATAAAGAATTCTGACATTTGGTATTTAGCTCAAGGGGGCTCCCTGCTGCCCAGTGGATGTCGAGCAGTTTTACTTAAATGTATTTTAGCTCTTTCTCTCTGCAGGTCATGTTTCTTCAAACAGAAAATTATGAGTCAGAACTGGCAAAAGGTCTTCGACCTGAGACGTTAACTCTGTTTCTTTCTCCACGGATGCTGCCTCACTTGCTGAGCTTTTCCAGCATTTTCTGTTTTTATTTCAGATTTCGAGCATCCGCAGTATTCTGCTTTCGAGAATACTGTGGGGGATCAGCACTGAGTGAGTCTGCACTCCGTCATAGGTGGAACAGAAGGGAATACAGAAATCTTCCTTTGTTTTTCAATAATTGGCTTCTCCGGAGCTGAGATAAGATTGAGTTATCACAATCAGCAAATCTCGTTTCACAATCGGATTTTTATCTCAGATTTTTGCTGATGGGGACAGTTCTTTAAATAATTTGCTTCTGTGCAGCATCATCTCGCCAGTCTGAACTCAATTGGGATGCTACAAATGGACCTTAGCTCCCTGAACTGAGATTCCTGTCCGTGATTATTATCCAGTCTGCACACACTAAATAATAATGGCCAGGAATCTCTTTGGAGCTGGTTTGTTGTATTGTTAGTGAAGGGTTAATCAGATGGGACTTTTTTTTTATTCGTTCGCGGGATGTGGGCGTCGCTGGCGAGGCCGGCATTTATTGCCCATCCCTAATTGCCCTTGAGAAGGTGGTGGTGAGCCGCCTTCTTGAACCGCTGCAGTCCGTGTGGTGAAGGTTCTCCCACAGTGCTGTTAGGAAGGGAGTTCCAGGATTTTGACCCAGCGACAATGAAGGAACGGCGATATATTTCCAAGTCGGGATGGTGTGTGACTTGGAGGGGAACGTGCAGGTGGTGTTGTTCCCATGTGCCTGCTGCTCTTGTCCTTCTAGGTGGTAGAGGTCGCGGGTTTGGGAGGTGCTGTCGAAGAAGCCTTGGCGAGTTGCTGCAGTGCATCCTGTGGATGGTACACACTGCAGCCACAGTGCGTCGGTGGTGAAGGGAGTGAATGTTTAGGGTGGTGGATGGGGTGCCAATCAAGCGGACTGCTTTGTCCTGGATGGTGTCGAGCTTCTTGAGTGTTGTTGGAGCTGCACTCATCCAAGCAAGTGGAGAGTATTCCATCACACTCCTGACTTGTGCCTTGTAGATGGTGGAAAGGCTTTGGGGAGTCAGGAGGTGAGTCACTCACCGCAGAATACCCAGCCTCTGACCTGCTCTCGTAGCCACAGTACTTACATGGCTGGTCCAATTAAGTTTCTGGTCAATGGTGACCCCCAGGATGTTGATGGTGGGGGATTCGGCGATGGTAATGCTGTTGAATGTCAAGGGGAGGTGGTTAGACTCTCTCTTGTTGGAGATGGTCATTGCCTGGCACTGATCTGGCGCGAATGTTACTTGCCACTTATGAGCCCAAGCCTGGATGTTGTCCTGGACTGCTATTGATTTCTCTTTTTTTTAATATGTTAACTATGTCCAGTAACTTTTCAACTGTAGCTGAACTCATTAGCAGTTTAGTTATCCCCAATTATCCCTTTGACCTGGACAGATCCTGTAACAAGACCCTGGGAGGTTTGTAGGTGTGAGCGGGTGTGTAGACAGATTGGCATCTTGTAGATGATTTGTCTTTAAACTTCTCAGGGTTACAGGAGAGGTCTGACATTTTATGATGGTTCTAGGTGTCTGTAAAGTTGAAGGTGGCAGCGAAAGGGTCCTACTGATCAGACATATACATTCTAGGGTGAAAAGTAACACCCTCACAGTGTGTCAGGGGGCCTTCGATTTGATTCACTCCACGCAATATCAAGAAATGGTCAAGTGCACTGGATACAGCAAAGGCTGCAGGTCTCAAGAACATCCCAGCTGTAGTGCTGAAGACCTGTGCTCCAGAACTAGCCGTGCCTCTAGCCAAGCTGTTCCAGTACAGCTACAACACTGGCACCTGTCCGACAATGTGGAAAATCACCCAGGTATGTCCTGTCCACAAAAGGCAGGATAAGTCAATCCGGCCAATTACCGCCCCATCAGTCTACTCTCAATCATCAACAAAGTGATGGAAGGTGTCGTCGACAGTGCTATCAAACGGCACTTACTCACCAATAACCCGCTCACTCACCAATAACCCGCTCACTCACCAATAACCCGCTCACTCACCAATAACCCGCTCACTCACCAATAACCCACCCACTCACTCACCAATAACCCACTCACTCACCAATAACCCGCTCACTCACCAATAACCCACTCACTCACCAATAACCCGCTCACTCACCAATAACCCACCCGCTCACTCACCAATAACCCGCTCACTCACCAATAACCCGCTCACTCACCAATAACCCGCTCACTCACCAATAACCCACCCACTCACTCACCAATAACCCACTCACTCACCAATAACCCGCTCACTCACCAATAACCCACTCACTCACCAATAACCCGCTCACTCACCAATAACCCGCTCACTCACCAATAACCCACCCACTCACTCACCAATAACCCACTCACTCACCAATAACCCGCTCACTCACCAATAACCCACCCACTCACTCACCAATAACCCACTCACTCACCAATAACCCGCTCACTCACCAATAACCCACTCACTCACCAATAACCCGCTCACTCACCAATAACCCGCTCACTCACCAATAACCCGCTCACTCACCAATAACCCCCTCACTCACCAATAGCCCACTCACTCACCAATAGCCCACTCACTCACTCACCAATAACCCGCTCACTCACCAATAACCCCCTCACTCACCAATAGCCCACTCACTCACCAATAGCCCACTCACTCACTCACCAATAACCCGCTCACTCACCAATAACCCGCTCACTCACCAATAACCCGCTCACTCACCAATAACCCACTCACTCAACAATAACCCGCTCACTCACCAATAACCCCCTCACTCACCAATAACCCGCTCACTCACCAATAACCCACTCACTCACCAATAACCTGCTCACCGATGCTCAGTGTAGCTTCTGCCAGGACCATTCAGCTCCAGACCTCATTACAGCCTTGGTCCAAATTTGGACACAAGAGTTCCAGAGGTGGGGTGAAAGTGACTGTCTTTGATATCAACGTAGCATTTGACCAAGTGTGGCACCAAGGAGCCCTAGTAAAACTGAACTCAATTGGGATCAGAGGGAAAACTTCCCACCTCCTGGAGTCATACCAGGCACAAAGGAAGATAGTTGTGGTTGTTGGAGGCCGATCATCTCAGCCCTGACAGTACTCTGCTTTACGTTGGGCTTTGGCTCGTCACAAGATCACAAGAGATTTAAGAATGAGCAAGGCCATTTGGCCCATCTTAATTCATCCATCCACAAATCCTCCCACTGCAGCATTGAATTGTTTCTTAAATGACTCCTAGGGTTTTAGCCTTCCACTGCTCTCTCCCATTGTCCATTCCAAGTGTTGATCACTCTGTGTGTGAAGAATTTCCTGATATTGGTCCTAAATTTAGCTTTTACTAGTTTGAACCTGTGTCCCCTGTTCTACTCTTGCAATTTAATTTAAGGTAATTTTCTAGATTTACCTTTTCCATTCCCTTATCTAGCTTGTCGTTAAACCAAGGTCCCATCTGCCCTCTCAGGTGGATGTAAAAAATCCAGTGAAAATTGTTCGAAGAAGAACAGGGGAGTTCTCCTTGGTGCCCTGGCCAATATTTATCCCTCAACCAACACCTAAAAACAGATTATCTGGTCATTATCACATTGCTGTTTGTGGGATCTTGCTGTGTGCAAATAGGCTGCTGCATTTCCTACATTACAACTGTGACTACACTTCGAAAGTACTTCATTGGTTGTAAAGCACTTTAAGATGCCCTGAGGACGTGAAAGGTGATACATAAATGCAACTCTTTCTTTTTTTATGAAAACTATACCTCTAGAAGATCACCACTCAGACCCCTTCTTTCCAGGCTGAAAAGCCCAATTTCCCCAGTCTTTTGTCTTAACTCAGACTCCTGATACCGGGACTCGGCCTTACAGCCCCTCACCTGCCTTGACCTAGGATTACAGACACCAGAACTGTGTAGTGATGTCTTTTGAAACATAAACTCTCCCTCTTTCTGGGACCGCAGGGGATTGAATGTATTATTAACCTGAATTTGGCAACTGGCCCTTGAAAATTATCAGACAGTAATTTTAGTTTTCTTATTTTATTAGCAGTGCCCTCTTATAATAGGGGGTGGCAATCTCACCAAGTGGTACAACACAGGACAGGACATACAGCTTTATGTCCCTGAACGCAGCATCTGGTGCCCTCTGCTGGCAGCAACTGGGGACTCGCACTTAGAATCATGCACCACAGAAGGAGGCCATTCAACCCATCCTGCCTGTGCCGGCTCTTTGAAAGAGCTATCCAATTAGTCCCACTCCCCTGCTCTTTCCCCATACCCCTGCAAATGCTTCCCCTTCAGGTATTTATCCAGTTCCCTTTTGAAAGTTACTATTGAATCTGCTTCCACCGCCCTTTCAGGCAGCGCATTCCAGATCATAACAACTCGCTGCGTAAAAAAATTCTATCTCCCCACTGGTTCTTTTGCCAATTATTTTAAATCTGTGACCTCTGGTTACCGACCCTCCTGCCACTGGAAACAGTTTCTCCCTGTCTACCCTATCAAAACCCCTTTACAATTTTAATTATTAATTATATAATTTATTTGCCTAACTTCTACCTAATCACAGTAGCCCATGCATATCATTAAATAAATGTGAAAGTTTTATGTTACAAATGTGGACTTATGTTATTTTTTAAACCCTTCATAATTTTAATTATAAATTAACTTTATTACATTATTTGCCTTTTTAGTGCCTAACCGCAGCATCCATGAAACATACGTGAAAGGTTTATATTCCAGATGTGGACAGATGTTTTTAAAACCCATCATAATTTTAATTATTTATAATATATTAGACTTTATTACATTATTTGCCTTTTTAGTGCCTAACCGCAGCATCCATGAAATAAACGTGAAAGGTTTATATTCCAGATGTGGACAGATGTTTTTTAAACCCTTCATAATTTTAATTATTAATGATATATTAGACTTTATTACATTATTTGCCTTTTTAGTGCCTAACCGCAGCACCCCATGAAATAAATGTGAAAGTTTTATATTGCAGATGTGGAAAGATGTTTTTTAAACCCTTCATAATTTTAATTATTAATTATGTATTAGACTTTAGTACATTATTTGCCTTTTTAGTGCCTAACCGCAGCACCCCATGAAACAAATGTGAAAGGTTTATAATACAGATGTGCACAGATTTTTTTTTTAAAAGCTGAAAGGGACGTCTGCAAATTCTCACAGGTCCTCATTGTGATGCAAGAGCCACTTAGCAGTTGAAATAATTATTCATGAAACCGCCCAGCCCACTCAACTCATTTATTTTCTAACCACATTATATATTGCAGGAGGCGGGTGGAAAAAGAGAGAGAGAGAGAGAGAGATAACCAAATTTAAAAGGTGGAAATTAATAAATAATTAAAGTAGCAAATGAACAGTTTCCTGGCTGTTGTAACTTGTCGGTGACGTGAGTCACAGGGAAGTGGGAACTCAAGTTAATTGCAGATCCAGTTGGACAAAGAAAATTTATTGCATTTGTGTTTTTTCTTAAAGCCCAATCGATTGGATTCTCTGTTCCAACAGTGTAGAAGGGTCAGTTTCACAGGTTGGTTGGTTAGTTTCAGTGAAGGTGTGTTCGCCATGGCGCAGACACGTCTCAGCAGCTGCCTCTCTCCCTTGTTGGGTTTGATGCTCCTCTGCCCACCACCCATCGCCAGCTCTCCGGGAGACCCGGCTCCCCCGGACGACTGCTTCGGCTCCTACAACGTCTCCAAGGGGACCTCCCTTCATCCAAAGAGCTTCGAGGACGGGGCCGACCTGCTGAGCATCCAGTCGGTCAACAGCTCCCAGCGTTGCCTGGCCGACTGCTGCTCCGTCAAGCGTTGCAACCTGGCCCTGCTGGAGGAGAGGTCGGAAGGAAAGATCATCTGCCTCCTCATCGACTGCTTCGACAACCAGAAGGCCGTTTGCAAGTTGATCTCTCGCCAGGGATACGAAGCCAGCACCAGGTCTCTGCCTGTCCAGAAAAGCGACGACCCCAGTGCCATTCCAGCAGGTAATTTTAACAACCGAAGGGTGTTTCCTGTAATAGTGAATCATCCCTTCCCAATCGTAACCTGATTCTCTTGGGACAGGCTGTTTATGTGCAAAGATTCTAAACGGCGACATGAGAGCTGCCCTCTTGGCAGTTGTGTACAGGTGTGAGTGAAGTAGACCATAATGTAGCCGTGCATTTATGTAGGCTTTAGAAGTAACATAAATAGGGCGCTATCTCAAGGTGATTTAATATAACCTCACCTTTCTACATCCTGAGTGCTCCTAGTACTTTCACTTGGGGAGATTTGAGGGATGAGGTGGATAGAAGGACCTATACGCTTTTAAGCTTGAAAAAAGCTACTTGTAGAATGTAACCTTTGTCTGTATTATTCTCTGGGGGAGGAATGAGAGTCTCAAAACTGAGTTTAAAATAAACCATTAACTTTTTTATTAATTAGTGTTTATCTTTATCATGCCCCCACCCTCCCCCCTGCAATTTAAGGTGAGAATGGGAGGGGTGTTTACAATCTGGAAATGATGTAATGCACCTGCAAATGTTATTAAAAGAGAAATAGTTTTCATAGCAATGTGTCTTGGAGACTTTTCTGGCTGGTTTATAGGGAAAGGATTGGCAGAATCGGATTTTGGGTGATTGTGCCAGTATCAGGGTGATTGTGCCAGTATCAGGGTGATTGTGCCAGTATCAGGGTGATGCTTGTTGACGAAATCTCAAATCGAATGGTTAGCAATCAAATCAATAGCTCTGTCAAATAAGATGCTGGCCAATGATGTGAGAATCTTTCCCTCTCTCTACATTTTGTTGGAATGAAGTGTTTGTCGTTACCTGCATCCGCATGCCCATATCAAACATGGGAGGACAGAATAGGAGGCCATTCAGCCCCTCGATCCGGTTCTGCCATTCGATTGGGTCATGGTTGATCTGCGCCTCAACTTTATTTACCCACCGTTGCTCTAAATCCCTTGATACCCTTCCTGTACAAAAATCTATCGATCTCTGAAAATTTAAATTGAACCGGAATCCACAGCCTTTTGGGGAGAGATTTCCCCAACCCTTTGTGTGGGGGGAAAAAATGTTTCCTGATTAATTCCTAAATGGCCTAGCTCTAATTTTAAGACTATGTCCCTTCCAAGGCCAATATATCTTTCTTGAGGTGCAGTGCTGAAAAATGAATGCAGTACTCCAGATAGCATCTGTACAAAAATCAACTTCTTTTACTTTTGAATTCCAACCCCCTTGAGATAAAGGCCAACATTCTATTAGCCCCTTTTTGATTACTTTTTGTACCTGTGCACTAGCTTTTATTGATCTGTGTACATGGACAAAAGGTTCTGAATGTTCCTTGGTATATCTTTTTCCAGTGAAATATTTATAGGATCGACCACTGCGTGTTCAGATGGCTTGAACTATTTTTGCTTCATAGTCCCAAAGCATTGCGTGGGTAAAGCTGATTCCCAAATCCTTTTTTTAACGGGACCTTGAAACATCCCATGTTGCTTTCCGTCACGCTAAACCCGCTACACCTCATTTGCTGTCGTGTAAAACCTTTGAGCTTCCAACATTATGACATGAGATCAACATTAAATAACAAACTTGGTTTCATAACGATGATTTAGGCGAAGGATGCAGGATATTCTTTACTTCAAGGGGCATTGTCTCAACTTGATAATGTTCAAAATTCATGGAGTTCTGACATTTTTTTCTTTAAAAAAAAACTCTGAACACACTCATTCTTTGCACTTTAAAATTGTGCCTAGAGATGAATTCACTTTTAAAAAAAAAAAAATATTTGTCTTGGGATGTGAGCAACATTGGCAAGCCAGTAGTTCTAACCCATCCCTACCTGCTCTGAGGGGATTAAGAGTCAACCATGTAGCATGGGATTGGCATCATGTGTAGGTCAGATTGGGAAGGGTGGCAGATTCTGTTCCCTGAAGGACTTTGGTGAACCAGTTGGGTTTTTATGACAATCCACCAGCTTTCATGGCTATTTATCTGGTTCCAGCTGACAAATGATCAGATTAATTGAATTCAATTTCACAACTTGAACTGTCCAGGTCGCTAGTACCATAACCACTAGACGTACCCCACATAACACCACCAACTTGTGCGTACAACTTTGGACTTGATTTTTTTTCAGTACCAAATTCTTTCGAGGGAGTTGGGAGATTAAAGACTTGAGAGTAAATTTGTTAGGGTCACTGGGATAAATCAGCTCTTGATATTTGCCACTCTGAGTTAAATTTAGAATTTTGTGTACATAGGAAACACACTGATGTATTTGCATTTAGGCGCACTCAAAACATAGCATGCCATGGAATAATAGAATTTTTTAAAAAATAGAAACCTTTTTGAAACTTTACAGTAAATAACCCAAATGGAATAAATTGATGGGAGCTGAACACCTGGTGGGGTCTGATGGAGTGAAGGTTTGCCAAGTAAATGATTGCTGGTTTGTGTCTGAATTTTTTCTTGTCTATCAGTTTAAAATCTTCACAGTGGTAGAATTTTGTCTGCCTTGCATCTTAGGGGGGGGGGAAAAACAAGAGTTCTGTCTTAAAGATGCACATCTTTGGAGAATTATTTACGATAAAGACATGTCTTTGGAGAACTATTTACGATAAATGATTGAAGTGCAGTACTCTCTGAAGTTAGCCTTCGCTTATTGTAAACTGAGTTTGTGATATTTGAAATAATAACTGACTTTTTAAACTTTTTTTTCCCCAAATTTACCTGGATTTTTTTGGAATCCAATTTTTTCCTCTTTACTTTCTCCTGCTTTTTGGAGCTTAAATAGAATCTTAAAAAAAAAAGGCTCAAAACCTGTTTTTTTTTTAAATCTACAATTAAAAACATTCCATGGGGGAAAAAGTGCTGCCTTGTTCCTGGGGTATGCTAACATATTACAGTCAGTGCCGTATCTGGCACACGGACTTCTGGATTATGGCTTTGGTTAAGCTGCTTCACGGTAGCTGAGAGGGTATCTTTCTATCTTTT
Source organism: Heptranchias perlo (assembly GCF_035084215.1). NCBI lineage: Eukaryota > Metazoa > Chordata > Chondrichthyes > Hexanchiformes > Hexanchidae > Heptranchias > Heptranchias perlo. The sequence goes on along the minus strand of NC_090365.1, from coordinate 5,797,106 downwards.
TTAAAATAAAAGATAGATCAGACTCTTCTAAATAGAAACTGTGGAGGAGCAAAGTGATTTAAGGGCTCATGTACAGAAATCACTCAAAACTAGTGGATAGGTACAAAAAGTAAGTTTAAAAGGCGAATGGATGGTTGGCCTTTATCTCAAGGAGGGTGGAAGTTACGCTACAGTTATATAACGCTCTGGTTAAGCTGCGTCTGGAGTACTGCGTTCAGTTCTGGGCTCCACACCACAGGAAGGATATGTTGGCCTTGGAGTTGGTGCAGTGCAGATTCACCAGAATGATACTGGGGCTAGAAGGGTTAATTTATGAGGACAGGTTTCTTAAACTAGACTTGCATTCCCTCGAGTCTAGAAGATTAAAGGGTGATCTAACTGAGGTGTTTAAGACGATTAAAGGACTGAGAGGGTAGATAAAGAGAAACTATTTCCTCTGGTGGGGGAGTCCAGAACAAGGGGGCATAACCTTAAAATTAGAGCTGGGCCATTTAGGGGTGATGCCAGGAAGCACTTCGTCACACAAAGGGGAGTGGAAATCTGGTACTCTCTTCCCCCAAAAAGCTTGAGGCTGGGGGTCAATTGAAAATCTCAAAACTGAGATTGATAGATTTTTGTTAGACAAGGGTATTAAGGGTTACAGAACCAAGGCGGGTAGATGGAGTTAAGATACAGATCAGCCATGATCTAATTGGCAGAACAGGCTCGAGGGGCTGTATGTCCTACTCCCGTTACTATTTAGTGTTGTCTTATCACAAAATTTAAGAACATTTTAAGATTGAAGATGAGCAATGTTCCCTGAAATGCAGCGGAGAAAATTGTGATGACACTGGTCAGGTTTGACTTTTGTGGATTTTACCTTTTTGTTGTCCTCGTGATTGTAATGTTGACACTTGGACATGAAACTATTTTCTTCATACACTTTGGTTGTATATGGCACGAATTGGATGCAGGGTGACAGCTTTCTGCACTCTTCCTATATTTTTTTCTCCTCTTTCCCCTAAACATCTTGCTCCAAACTCGATCACTTGTTACTCTGCTATTTGAATTGTTCGACACAGAAATTAGTATTAATTTGGGGAGCTCGAGCTATCTGGACTTGCAATTCCTCAGAGCTTGTTTGCAAATGCCATAAACTCATTCTATCTATATAGGGTACATAGAGGTGGCAGGAAGACTGTCTTTGTGAGATGCCCCATATCTTACCCATCCCCATCTTCCAAACAGATTCATTTAACACAGGTCAGTCGTATGGAATTGATGACGCTCCCATCGCTACCTTTTCTAGCCTCTTGTGCATTCCCAACTTTAATCGCTCCACCATTGGCGGCCGTGCCTTCAGCTGCCTAGGCCCTAAGCGCTGGAATTCCCTCCCTAAACCTCTCCACCTCTCTCCTTTAAGGCACTCCGTAAAACCTACCTCTTTGACCAAGCTTTTGGTCACCTGTCCTAATATCTCCTTGTTTGGCTCGGTGTCAGATTTTGTTTTCAAGGCGCTATATAAATGCAAGTTGTTAATCTTTGCTCTTTTAGCTGCTAGCACATCCTTAACTTCTAATAGAATATTTTCCAAAATCGTTTCAAATTTAGGGTAGAAATGATTAGTAACACATTCAGACAATAATAGTAACTTCGCCAGTAATACTAGGGTGAATTGGATACCAAGGTTTGGGGTTTGTGAATCCTCTCGTTCTGGGGTGCCGCAAGCCAAGACATAAGGTCCTGATCCTAATAAATACGATCTCTAGACAATTGAAAGTCCAAGCCCCCTTGCTCTAATCAAGGACCAGTATTGTCCTAAGTGAGAGGTTTACTGTGTCTGTTGTCCCTTGTTACTATATCTCGCATTCCGCACGCTCAAAATGAAGCTGGAAGTATAGTGGGAGAGTTTGGGGTACTAGAGCAATGAACTTTGGGCCAAAAGGCCTTTGCCATCCTTGACTTGTGTTTTGTAACAGCTGGTCTGAGATTGCCTGGGAGCAGAGACGACTTCTTGTAGAGGCCTGACGTGATACTGACGAGCAGAATGAGTAGGGTATTGGGCAGGACTGCCAATCCATGATGTCATTTGGGTGGGATTTCATGTCCAGGCCACACACTATGCCAGTCCTCGGGCTGTCTGGCACAGGTTTCTAAAGCAGACTATTTAGTGATAAAGGACACCTGGCAACTTACCATGAGAAGCCTCCAGCATCAAAGGGCCAGTCAATTGAATGCATGCAGTTCCCCTCTTGAGATTGTCACCAAACTCTGATATCTTTCCTGTTCTGTGAAGTAACACCTTGCTTCCCCCCCCCCCCCCACTCTCCTCTTTCCCCAGACCCTAGCCTGGGGAACAGGGGGTGGGGAGAGATGGGCCTACCATAGGCCATTCCAATTTCAGAATCAATTTTACAAAATCAGATTGATGCTAGTCATCAAATAGTTAAAAACTAGGATAGTTTTGAATAGTCAGGGGAGGTTCTATAAGTTTTATCTATTGTCCTGTGATCTGAACATTGGCATGTTCGTTCAAATGCGACACCCACATAAATGTTTGAGCTACAGGAAGTGTTTGATCTTCAGAGATACAGCTGCCTGTATTGTGTCCTCAAACCATGCCAACAGTAGATCCAGCAAAACTAGTCTGATCACCATATTCAGTCCTTGTCAGTATATGGATCCTGAGCCCTTAATAGGTCAACAAGAGCACAATCCATGGAATTGGGTGCAGAACCTGCTGAAACTTGTCTAAGACCTTTGGAAAAGGATTTCCAAACCCATTGACTTGAATATAGGATTCCTAAACCCATTGACCTGGGGCTAATTCTCTCTGTTTTGCAGTTGGGTGATCGGATTATATTTTTAGATCAAAAATGTTGATGCACCAAAAATATATCTAGGAATTGTGTTCTAGATTTTCTGCCCATTTTTATCCAATGGTCTGAAACGGCAGACTTCTAAACTGGAAGTCTTTGGCTGTGAGGATTATTTGTGACCAGATAAGACAGTCTCAAAAGTTCCTACTGGGCGAAGTAGCATAGGAACAAAACTGCCCCTAATTTGACACTAAATCTTGCACTGACCACAGGATGGCTGCTGTGGGGAAAATGGGAAGGAATTGTCCTGGTGCAGGAGAAGAGATTGGGCAGAGCAAGGACGGCCTCACTTAAAATCTGACTGTCTTATAAATCCTTGATGTGACCACGAGTACCTACAAGTAGGAAAGCATCTCGCACCCTCTGTGCTGAATTCCCTTATTTTGGATGCGTAATATACTATTTTATTTACCCAAGGTCAAAATACCGGTTCTTTCAATGGTTTGAAGTTTAATGTCTAAATGACAGATGGTGGGGTGGAGGAAGGTGTGCCTGTGACTAATGATAGTTACATAATTTAAATGCACTTTACAACTATGACAACTTTCATTTTATATAGTGCCTTTTTTAAAGTAGTAAAACGTCCCAACGAGCTTCACTGGAGCGGTTTATCAGACAAAAATTGTCACTGTGCCACAGAAGGAGATATTAGGACAGGCGACCAAAATCTTGATCAGAGGTAGATTTTAAGGAGCGCCTTAAAGGAGGGAAGAGATTTAGGGAGGGAATTCCAGAGCTTAGGGCCGAGGCAGCTGAAGGTACGACCGTCAATGGTGGAGCGGTGAAAATCAGGGATGTGCAAGAAGCCAGAATTGGAGAATTGCAGAGATCTCTGAGGGTTGTAGGGCTGGAGGAGGTTAGAAAGATAGGGAGGGGCGAGGCCAGTGAGAGAGATTTGAACACAATGATGAGAATTTTATATTCGAGGCTTTTCCGGACTGGGATAGATAGACCTGCTAAAAGAATGATGACAAAACAATGCTGAGGGAGAGGCAGGAATGTTAAACGAGATAGATAGGATTATATAGGAGTGTCAAAGGGCTCTGGTATCTAGAGAGTAAACAAAGATTTTATTATTTAACTCCTCCTCCAACCTGCAAATGTTCCTGATGTGAATCTATTCTCTTCCCACATACACCAACAGACCCAATGTTTCTGGAATTCAAATCATGTGATCTGCATTGCACTGCACTGAGTGTTTGTCTCAACTACTGTTGTCAATAGACTAAACTAAACCAAACCAGTCCCATGAGCGCCCTATTGACCTGGAGGATAGTTTAGCCCTGTGCGTATACTGGAGTCAAGACATACTGAGCTTTGTCATTGCAGCGGTGGTGACGAGGATTTTGCTAATCCAGGACACAAGTCTGCTTGATTGACAGCCCATCCACCACCCTAAATATTCACTCCCTCCACCACCAGCGCACTGTGGCTGCAGTGTGTACCATCTACAAGATGCACTGCAGCAACTCGCCAAGGCATCTTTGACAGTACCTCCCAAACCTGCAACCTCCACCACCTAGAAGGACAAGGTCAGCAGGTGCCTGGGAACAACACCACCTCCAAGTCACACACCATCCCGACTTGGAAATATATCGCCGTTCCTTCATCGGCGCTGGGTCAAAATCCTGGAACTCCCTTCCTAACAGCACTGTGGGAGAACCTTCACCACACGGACTGCAGCGGTTCAGGAAGACGGCTCACCACCACCTTCTCAAGGGGCAACTAGGGATGGACAATAAATGCCGGCCTGGCCAGTGACGCCCATATCCCAAAAATGAATTTTAAAAATTGGGGGCAGATAAAATCTTGGTGCAGCCTGGCTTGTAAAGAATATCTAACCGTACAATGTAGTAGATGTGATCGTGTCAGGAAAGGATACTTGGAGATGTGTCACAGGAGGGTGGATGCTGGTTACAGGCCTGTCTGTGGTGGTGATGTTTGCTGGGAGCAATCGAGCAGCTCGCAAATGCCTCCGTTCTGTCCACAAGTGAGTGTGAGCTCCCTGTCACTTCAATTGCCTGACCCATTCGCACACTGGCATCTGTCTTTGGCCAAACACAGTTTCAATCAAGCTCAAGGAACAGAACTGTATCCTTCTATTGGGACTTTGCAACCCTCTGGTCTTAATATTACCTTTACTAATCAGACCTTAACTATAAACTCTCACTTCCTCTTCGACAGAGAGTGCTGGTATTATAGGATGGATATGTTGGCATTTCTGGGGGAGGAGGAGGAACAGTCTGGCCCTTGGGGTGGGGAACCTCTGAGAACGATCTGCTGGTGGGACCGCCTGCATCCTTTGTATTAGACCTGTTTTATTCTTCTCCCACTTCACTTTGCCAGTTTTTTGTGTTTCCGTTAGACCTGCCTCATTTTCACCAACTCGGCTATTCGCAGCTCCTCTGTTTTGTAAATCTTGGGTTTCTTTGATTTCTCCCCTTTTGCCTCAGGCTAATATCACCTTCCATTTAACCATCTCCTGTCTCTCCATTCAAACATATTTTATAGGTCTATTCTATCTCTCTTTTTGTGTGTTTCCTTCTCCCCTTGTTCAGTTCTTTTTTTAAAAAAAAATGCTGTTTATTTGTAATATCCTCCAGTCTCGATGAAGGCTCCACATCTGCAACATTAACTTGTCCGTTTCTCTCTCCAGATGTGGCCTGACCTGCTGAGTGTTTCCAGCATTTTCTGTTTTTTGTTTCAGGTTTCCAGCATCTACAGAATTTCACTTTTGATTGTTAATTTGGACAGACCCACTATTCGAATCATAGAATGATACAGCATGGAAGGAGGCCATTCGGCCCATGGTGCCTGTGCCAGCTCTTTGAAAGAGTGATCCAATTAGTCCCACTCTCCCACCCCCCAACTTTGCTCTTTCCCCATATCCCTGCAAATGTTTCCTTTTCAAGCATTTATCCAATTCCCTTTTGAAAGTTACTATTGAATCTGCTTCCACCACCCTTTCAGGCAGCACATTCCCAAATCATAACCACTCAGCGTTTTAATAAAAAACTCCTTCTTTTCCCCTTTTTTGGTTCTTTTGCCAATTATCTTAAATCTGTGTCCTCTGGTTACTGACCCTCCTGCCAGTGGAAGCAGATTCTCCCTGTCTCCACTATCAAAACTCTATATATAATTTTGAACATCACTATTAAAATCTCCCTTTAACCTTCTCTGCTCTAAGGAGAACAATCCCAGCTTCATTCCTTCCAGTGGTCCCCTCCCCCTGATGGGCGACACTGTACATAGTTGTGACTGGGGGAAGTCTGTATCCAAGAGGTCACTTTTTTTTTATTGAAGGAAATGCTACTGAAGTAACAATAGAACTGGCTTCATTGTAGATTTTTATCAGTAGTTTATGTAGTCATTTCCTGGTGAGTGTACAATACTGCCTTGTCTTCACATTGTGTAACAGGTATACTGATGTTCCATTTGGTCATGATACCCACCCCAGTGCGTGTAGCGTTGAGTTATGGAGGGAAGGCAGCTCGCAGCAATAAATAGATCTCTTAACTGTGAGAAATTGTGTTCTAAGTCGCGCAGTTAATGATTACATGGGGCTGTGTTGTTAAACCAGTCGAACAGGTTTGTGAATTATGGAGTCGGTGACTAAGCTTGTTAAATTGCAGCGCTGTACTTTGGAAAGGATTGAGATTTGTCTTTTTTTTTCTTCGTCGCTGCTTTACTGTGACTTTGTGTGAATCGTTAACATGAAAGGACAGTGTCTTTCATGAAAAGTGTATCCTTTATTTCTCTTCCTTCCCCCTCCCAACCCAATAATGACTAAAAGCTGCTTTTACGTTACAGCCCTGGTGAATTCAATGATGTGGAGATGCCGGTGATGGACTGGGGTGGACAAATGTAAGGAATCTTGCAACACCAGGTTATAGTCCAACAGTTTTATTTGAAAAGCACAAGCTTTCGGAGGCTTTCTCCTTCGTCAATGACGAAGGAGAAAGCCTCCGAAAGCTTGTGCTTTTCAAATAAAACTGTTGGACTATAACCTGGTGTTGTAAGATTCCTTACACTGGTGAATCCTAGACGATGAGGCCCACCATTCTGCACATGTGACCATAACTGCTTCTCGCCTGTGATGTCACTGCAGCTAATGGATGATGACATTGTGATTATGCCATGACATCACCTTCAAAACAGTCTGCTGGTGCAACACATATTACTGCCCCCCCTCACCCCCCAGAATAGGGGTTACCAACCCTCCAGGATTGCCCTGGAGTGTCCAGGAATTGAAGATTAATCTCCAGGACACAGCTGGGAGCAAAACCCAGGGGGGAAAAAAATCACAGGAGCATTACAAAAAACCATGTGTTTCTTTTTCTTTGAACACTTTTTTTTGTTTTATTAGTTACTTATAAAAATATTGAGTTGGGCGGGGGGGAGAAAGGCTGTTTACCCGATTGACTGATAGTCAAGAATCATCCAATGAAGAGTCTGTTTGCTTTCCAATCGCCAATCGCAGGACGTCACGAGGATGGACGTGTCGGGCAACCAATGGCAGGAGTGTGGGGGGCGGGACAGACGGTGGGAGGTCATGTGATGAAACCTCCTGGAATACGTCCAACCAGAGTTGGCAACCCTACTCCAGGGGACTGTCGGCAGTAACTTTAAAAAAAAAATCTATAGGCAGAGGAGACCTGATAGAGAACATAAGAAATAGAAGCAGGAGTAGGCCATTCGGCCCCTCGAGCCCGCTCTGCCATTCAATCAGATCATGGCTGATCTTCAACCTCAACTCCACTTTCCTGCCCGATCCCCATATCCCTTGTTTCCCCTAAAAATCTATCGATCTCAGTCTTGAATATATTCAACGCCTCAGCATCCACAGCCCCCGGGGTAGAGAATTCCAAAGATTCGCAACCCTCTGTGTGAAGAAATTCCTCCTCATCTCAGTCTGAAATGGCCGACCCCCTTATCCTGAGACTGTGCCCTCTAGTTCTAGACTCTCCAGCCAGGGGAAACAACCTCTCCGCATCAGAGCATCTCAGCATAGAGGTCTCTTTTAAAATTTATGAAGGTGTTTGACTGGGTAGACTTGGTTAAACTGTTTCTTCTGGGGGAGTCCAGAACAAGGGGGTATAAATATTGGTTAGCCACTAACCAATCAAATGAAAAATTTAGGAGCAATTCATTTACCCAGAGAGTGGTGAGAATGTGGAACTCCCTGCTCCATGGAGTGGTTGAAGCAGATCGAATTGGTACATTTAAGGGTAGGCTTGGTGCATAGATGAGGGAGAAGGAAATAGAAGAATGCGGGGGAGGGGTGTTAGAGTGGGAGGAGGCTCGTGTGGAGTATAAACACCAGCATAGACCAGTAGGGCCGAATGGCCTATTTGTCCTGTAGCTTCCATATAATTTTCTTTCTGCCCATCTTCAGCGTAAAAACACAATCTCTCGTAGGTTTATTTTGAGGCGGCAATCGACCGCAAACACCAACAGCTTTAATATGCTAGACGCTTCACGAGATTTAAAGAGGCTTTTCTCTTTTACTCCAAAGAGTGTGATGCCCAAACTGGGTTTGGTAGTTGTGTTTATGATGCTGCATGAGCATCACCAAGATGGTCAGTTCAAATCCCACCGTGGCAATTTGCGAAATTGAATTCAATAAATTTGGTAATTTGTGGATCAGAGAGAACAATCGCGAAGCTGTTGATTGTTTAAAAACCCCAACAGGTTCACTTAAAGAAAGACTTGCATTTATATAGCGCCTTTCATGACCTCAGGATGTCACAAACCTCTTTACAGCAAATGAAGTACTTTTTGAAGTGTAGTCACTGTTGTAATGTCGGCAGCCAATTTGCACACAGCAAGATCCCACAAACAGCAATGTGATAATGACCAGATCATCTGTTTTGGGGTGTTGGTTGAGGGATAACTATTGGCCAGGACACCAGGGTGCACTCCCCTGCTCTTCAAATAGTGCCATGGGATCTTTTACATCCACCTGAGAGGGCAGACTGGGCCTCCGGTTAATGTCTCATCTAAAAGATGACGCCTCTGACAGTGCATCACTCCCTCAGAACTGCACTGGGAGTGTTGGCTAGACTTTGTGCTCAAGTCTCTGTAGTGGGACGTGAACCCACAACCTTCTGACTCAGAAGTGAGAGTGTTGCCCATTGAACCACGGCTGACACCCAGCAGGTGGGAGTGAGAACCACAGATCTGCAGTCAAAGGTGAATTGCACTGGAAGATATTAGAAAAAACATAGAAACATAGAAAATAGGAGCAGGAGTAGGCCATTCGGCCCTTCGAGCCTGCTCCGCCATTCAATATGATCATGGCTGATCCTCTATCTCAATACCACATTCCCGCTCTCTCCCCATACCTCTGCCCTGTTCGGTCCTATAGTGAGACCTTGATGTGTGCTGAGTTAGGCAGTCTGTTTTCTCTCTCGCTCACCTTTTTAATATTCCTTTTCAAGCAAGAGGTGGCATTTTATCTTTCAATAAAGAGGCTCTGTAGATGGATTGAGGAGTTACTACTGCCGGCACGGGCTTGATGGGCTGAATGGCCTCCTTCTGTGCTGGAACCACTCGTATGATACTGATCTCGGTACTTTTTGTGGAGTTGGATAAGGGAAATTGACTAACCTATCCTATCACAGTTTAGAAGGACCTCTCCAGTCACCTAAACTCCCCGATACTGTGGGAATGACAATTGCTGCCTCATGGAACACCTTTTTGTTCCCGACTATTTTAATCTCCCTACCCTGGTTTGCCAGTCCCGATCCAGATCATAATCTGCACCCTACATGTGGAATCTGCATTTTACATGTAGTTAGAAATGCAGCAAGAAAATTTGAAAACTTAGTTTGATTGCGCTGATGCAGAAAATACAGATAACTGGGTGTTACTGAACATAGAATCACAGCACAGATGGAGGCCATTTGGCCCATCATGCCTGGGCCAGCTCTCTGAAAGAGCTGTCCAATTAGTTCCGCACCCCTGCTCTTTCCCCATAGCCCTGCAATTTCTTTGTTGCGTTGCCTTACGTGGGGGGGGAGAAAGGGGAGGCCATGGTGAAATCAAAACAGAGAATGATGGAAGCACTTGATCAGGTTAGGGAGCGTCTGTGGAACGAGCAGATGGGTTAGTGTTTAGCCCTTCGTCGGAATTAGAAAATTACAGGTGAGCAGCGTTTTAAAACGGGAACAGAATGGGGGACGTGGGAGACGGAGGCACCCCGCCCCCCCCATAAAGTGCCTAAATGGGAAAACAGGAGTTGGTAAAAGGCTCAAATGACAATTAAGAAGCATAATGATAGAAATTAAAGACATTTAAGAGACGGGGAATGTGTCAACAGCTGAGACAGTGGAGGTTCTGCAGACCTGATATGGCGACAATAAAAGCCGGCAAAGTGCAGCCTAGGGGACAATAACTAGTTCGCTTGGATCCCCAGGCCTGTGATTATAAAATGTAGCCGTTCCATTGATCGAATTTTTGGCTGTTCTGAAAAGTCAGATGGTGCTGCTTATGTGATTCAGTCTCACTGAGGTACAAGGTTCATCAAATGCTTTCTGATTTAAGGACTGTTTTTACCATGATGGCGTGTGTTGACTGCTAGATCTCACGTCTCGTGCTCCTAATTGGGAGGCAGGATTACTGTGGTGTAGTACTGATGTTACTGAATTAGTAATCCAGACGCCTGGACTAATAATCGGAGTTCGAGATCAAATCCCTCCGTCTCAGTTTAAAGAATCGGTGAAAGTCACCATGAAGCTGTCGGGTTGTCATTAACAACCCAACTGGTTCATTCATCCCACTTTTTAGGGAAGGAAACCTGCTGTTTCTGACCCAGTCTGGGCCTATATGTGACTCCAGTCCCACACCAATGTGGTTGGCTCTTAACTTTATCACATGAACTGTAGTGGTTCATGTGATAAAGTTATCCCTCAACCAACACCCCACCTTCTCAGGGCAACTGGGGATGGGCAATAAATGCTGGAATTGCCAGCGACGCCCGCATCTTGAGAATGAATAATGATCTGTCTTCCGTGTGACTTTATATTTCCTGTGGGTCTCGTGATCTGTTGAAATATGTGTTCCTCCTCTCTCTGGATCCTGATTCTGTGCATCTGCCTCCTTCTGATGCATAGGACAGACTTGCCAGCAATTTAGGTCGTGTGAATTTGCTGTAACCTCAAGACATTGTGCGTCAGCTCAGTGGGTAACACTCGTGCCTCTGAGTCAGAAGGTTGTAGGTTCAAGTCCCACTCCAGAGACTTGAGCACATGATCTAGGCTGACACTCTAGGGTCATACTGAGGGAGTGCTGCACTGTCAAAGGTGCCGTTTTTCAGATGAGACATTAAACCATCGTCTGCCTATCCACCTGGATGAGCAAAGATCCCACGGCCACCATTTCAAAGAAGTTCAGCGGAGCTCTCCCTGGTGTCCTGGTCAATATTTATCACTCAACCAACATCACTAAAACAGATCAACTGGTCTTAATCAGATTGCTGTTTGTGGGAGCTTGCTGTGCGCAAATTGTCTGCCGCGTTTCCTACATTACAACAGTGACTACACTTTTTAAAAGTACTTCATGGGCTGTAAAACACTTTTGGATGTCCTGAGGTTGTGACAGGCGCTATATAAATGCACGTCTTTCTTTTCCTCTCTTCCACTGGCCTAACAACAGGCTGTGTGGTCAATTTGAGAGATATTTGTTTACTGAGGACGGACTGCAAGGTAAAACCGGCTGTTGACAAAGTTTTTGCTGATGGTTGAGGTGATCGGAGAGAACCTGTTCTGAAGTAGTTCAGCAAGTTGGTTGTCATTTTGTTTACACAAGACTGCGATATTTAAGATGGCTGTAATTGCCCTCTACTTTTATGTGTTGTAGTTGGATTAGCTTATTAAGGGATATGCCAGTAAAACCCACATACCAAGAACAGTTTTTTTAAAAAAAACCTTATGAAAGCAGATTTACTACAGGCAGAAGTGCATTTGTAGCCCAAAAGTGCTCCCCTCTGGGTCACAACTCGTGATTAAGAAACATTGATGTACTGGGTGCTATTCAGAATGTATATGTGTTAGCAACACAACATCCTGCATTTATGTAGCGGTTGTAATGTAGTAAAATGTCTCAAAGCACTTCACAGGAGTGTTATCAATCAATATTTGACACTGAGCCACACAGGGAGATATTAGGTGACCAAAAGCTTGATCAGAGGTCTTAAGGAATGTCTTAAGAGGTAGAGAGGTTTAGGGAGCAAATTCCAGAGCTTGGGGCCTAGGCAGCTGAAGGAACGACCGCCAATGGAGGGGCGATTAAAATCAGGGATGCGCAGAGATCTCAGAAGGTTGTAGGGCTGGCAGAAGTTAGAGATGGGGAGGGGCGAGGGTCTTGGGACGGGTTTGAAAACAAGGATGAGAATTTTAAAATGGAGGTGTTGCCAGACTGGGAGCCAATGTAGGTCAGCGAGCACAGGGGTGATGGGTGAACGGGACTTGGTGCGAGTTAGGATATGGGCAGCAGACACTATGTTCTATGGAATCTTCTGTGAAATCTTTGTACTGTATATATGACAAAAGCTGCCATTGTACTATGGGAGACCCGTGCTGGTCCTCGTTCCTGACATACAGGTCTTGCACAGCTGGATACGACCTGAATGTATCGCCAGTATGACTGACAGCCCTTCTAAAGGATGTTTGTGGCAGCTGGTCTTCGGTGAATCCTGGTAGTTTTTATAATTGTCTTGGCGCTGTGTGTGTAACACTCGCTCCTCAGGGACAGGTGGCACTCGTGTGATGGAAGGAAAGACAGAACTAGCATTTCTATAGCGTCTTTCACAACCTCTGGACATCCCAAAGCACTTTATAGCCAATGAAGTACATTTTTTGAAGTGTAGTCACTGTTGTAATGTAGGAAACGCAGCAGCCAATTTGCACACAGTGCGAATTGTGCAGTGGGGATCTTTTATGTCCACCTAAGAGGGCAGACATAAAAGATCCCCTCTGAAAGACTGCACCTCCGACAGTGCAGCACTCCTTCAGTACTGGCACTCGGCGTGTCTGCCTGGATTATGTGCGCGAGTCCCCGGAGTGGGGCTTGAACCCACCCACGACCTTCTGGCTCGGAAGCGAGAGTGCTACCCACTGAGCAACAGCTTACGTAGTCCCCTGTGAAAGCTTGTACTGCTTATATGACTGATACTGTGCCATCACTGCCAGAGAGAGAGCCGTGACCCCCAATACTGCACCCTAGGGATGTATCAATTACTCTCACCTCAGGCATGAAGCAAGGTTGTAAGTGCAAAGTCTACGACTGCACCAGTTTTGGTGACGATGGTACAAATATTATTCTGTTTTACTGAAATCCTAGTGACAATAGTGTACCACTGTGCGACCTTTTTTTTTTATTAAGCCTTGATATGTTCAAAGTTGATTGATTGCTTCTAGACTAATGGTAACTCTGCCCTGAAGTAACTTTTTTTTTGTAATCTTAATTTTCAGTGGACTGCTTGGCCCCGTCGAAGACCGGCCCGTGCCGAGCGTCCATTCGCAGTTGGTTCTATGATGTCACTAGCAAGACTTGCAAAGTGTTCATTTATGGAGGCTGCCTCGCCAACGGGAACAACTTTAAGAGTAAAGAAGACTGTTTGAAGAATTGTGACGGAGTTACAGGTATGTGTGGGATTAAAAAATTATCTAAGATTGGGCTATTGGTCTTCCATCTAATTGGACTGTAGAGGTCCAAAGAGATTTAGGGGTCCATGTACACAGGTCGCTAAAATGTAGTGGTCAGGTACAAAAAAATAATCAAAAGGCTAATGGAGTGTTAGCTTTTGCAACTGGAGGGCTAGAATATAAAGGAGAATTTTTTTACAGCTATACAAAGCCCTGGTTAGACCACATCTGGAGTACAGTTCCAGGCACCACATCTTAGAAAGGATACATTGGCTTTGGAAGGAGATTAGCACAGACATCATATCCAGAATGTTACCAGGGATCCAAGGGTGAGATTATAGGAACATAGGAACAGGAGTAGGCCATTCTGCCCCTCGAGCCTGCTCCGCCATTTGATAAGATCATGGCTGATCTGTGATCTAACTCCATATACCTGCCTTTGGCCCATATCCCTTAATACCTTTGGTTGCCAAAAAGCTATCTATCTCACGTTTAAATTTAGCAATTGAGCTAGTATCAATTGCCATTTGCGGAAGAGACTTCTACCACCCTTTGTGTGTAGGAATGTTTTCTAATCTCACTCCTGAAAGGTCTGGCTCTAATTTTTAGACTGTGCCCCCTACTCCTAGAATCCCCAACCAGTGTAAGAGTTTCTGTCTATCCACCCTATCTGTTCCCCTTAATATCTTATAAACTTCGATCAGATCACCCCTTAACCTTCGAAACTCCAGAGAATACAACCCCAATTTGTGTAATCTCTCCTCGTAACTTAACCCTTGAAGTCCGGGTATCATTCTAGTAAACAAATTATGAGGAGAGATTACATAAACCAGGCTTGTATTCACTGGGATGTAAAAGTTTAAGGGGTCATATGATTTAGGATTTTGAAAGGAATTTAGGGTAGAGAGAGAGAAACTTTTTTTTCGCTAGTGGGGGAAGTCTAGGACATGGGGACATAACCTTAAAATCAGAGCCAGGCCATTCAGGAGAGAAGTTAGGAAACACTTCACGCAAAGGTTGGTAGAAGTGTGGAACTCCCTCCCACAAAAAGGCAGTAGGCGCCAGCTCAATTAATCATCTTAAATTTGAGATCGATCGATTGTTTTGCTAGCCAAGGGTATGAAGGGATATGGAGCCAAGACTGGTAAATGGAGTTGGGAGACAGATCAGCCATGATCTCGTTGAATGGCGGAACAGGCTCGAGGGGCCGAATGGCCGCCTCCTGTTCCTTTGGACAAGAGGTTCTCCCAATGGCGGTGGAGTTTTATCTTGTGACTAGTTTGACCCATAAGGAACGAGACCATTTCTAGTTCACTGCTCAGCCTGTGCTGGCTTAGATTATCTTTGGGTGTTACAGTTTTTAATTTAATGAGATCCTGTTGATGATTGATTTGGCCGGTAACCCACTATATCGGAAGGAAGTGATCCCTGGTGTGCAGTAATGAATGAATCATTATGAAGCATTGCTTGGCTGTCATTGCATCCTCTTTACGGTTAAGCCTAATTAAGGATAACTAGCAACCCATTAGTACAGAAAGAATTAACATTTCTATAGTGCCTTTTACGACCTCAGGGCGTCCCAAAGCACTTTACAGTCAATGAAGTACTTTTTGAAGTGTAGTCACTGTTGTAATGTAGGAAACGTGGCAGCCAATTTGCGCACAGCAAGATCCCACAAACAGCAGTGAAATAAATGATCAGATAATCTGTTTGTGATGTTGGTTGAGGGATAAATATTGGCCAGGACTCGAGGGAGAACTCCTCTGCTCTTCTTTGAATAGTGGTCGTAGGACCTTTTGCGTCCACCCGAGAAGGCAGACGGGTCCTCTGTTTAACCTCTCATCCTGGATGGTGTGGGACTTGAACCCATGACCTTCTGACTCAGTGGTGAGAGTACTACCCACTGAGTCAATGCTGACATGAAGAGCTAACATGATTGTTTTCCATGTGCAAGTTAACACTGAGGCAACTAGCATTCAAGAACAGAATTTGCCACTAAAAATGATCGCTTCAACCAAACTGCACTGATCACTAAAAAACTATTGCAATTAATTATAATTAATGGATTATAGTTTTAGAAAGCAGACTTCATTCATTATAAGTGATCACTACAAATAGTGTATTCCACTGTACATAGATTACAATTTGAAATGTGTGTTGGGAGATTTTTTTTTGGATGGCTTGATGTTTGTTACATGGCAGATTTGAGTCTTGAGAAGCCCCCTGTAAATGTTGCCCTATATACTGTGTTTTACGTTGCTATAGTGACAAGGTTATTGGTAGTAAACTGAGAGTTGGGAGCGAGACTTCAGAAACTTGCTGCAGATCCCCCTAGAGACCAAATCCTGCAACTACATTTGTGACAGTTGACATAGGAACTGTCAACACAACGATTTACATTGGTCACACTTTCCAGTCAACATTTACCAAACATCATGACCACAGGAAGTAAGATTTATGGATAGGGATTGCATGCCTTGTGCAAGATTTTTAATAAAATAGATGTGCAGTGTTGTATTCTCTCTCAATGTATCTAGCCTAATAGAAATTTATTTTTAATCTTTTTTTAGCACCATCAAACAACTCAGTGCCAGTATCAGGCAGGAGCATAATGAGTCTAAAAGGTATGATGGACCGACTTGAAATCATTTTTGTAATCTAATGTTATGGGGTTAACAAGTGTGGGCACCTTTTTGTGACCAGAGAACGTGAGTTCAAATTCCACCATGGCAGTTTCAGAATTTGAATATAATTTTTAAAAAATCTGGAAATAAAGAAAATATCAGTCATTAAAAACCCAATTGGTTCACTAAATGCCCTTTATTTTAGGGAAGGAAACCTCCCGTCTTTACTTGGTCTGGCCCTGTACGTGACTCCAGTCCCACGCCAATGTGGTTAACTCTTAACTGCCCTATGAAGTGGCCTCGCAAGCCGCTCAGCTGTGCTCGGGATAGGGATTGTTGCATCTCGAATGAGTTTTTTTAAAAAAACACGAGTAAGAGCAGTCTAGTTCTGAATGTGTAATAGTTACTTCATTGGATGCTAGCAGGCCTAATGAGGTGTAGTGCTGGATCTGTCTTTACTCTCTAGTGGCGCCATCTATACTGGCAAATTCCTGCTTGCCCAGTTGAGTTGCTGTTTCACTGGAATTAACTTCTGCAAGTTAGATGTAGCCAAGGGATCTACGATTGGACTACCAAAGCAACCAACTTTTCAGATGAATGGCGCAAGCTGAATTTGTGGTTGGTAACAATGGGATACAGTTTCCGTTTCACAATGGGCTGACCCGTGCTTTGTTGTTGAACTAACTGGGTTGGTCCACACAGTGGGATGGATTATGCTGGGCTCCCCGGATGGTTGGTTGTAAACCTGCCCAGTTTGGAACTGAGCTTGCACAGAAGGAAGGTCCCTGCTTTGATTCTTGGTGTTTGCCCCTGGCCACATGTGGCAAATTGGGAATCCAGATGTGGATAATTGCATTTCTGATTAGTAAATGAAAATGAGTAATAAACACAGGTGATATTAAACTTGGCAATTCAGTGAGATTGTGGGTAGTGGAAATGAGGCAGAAGGTGACTGAAACGTCATTGCATATTATGTTAGAGCCTGCAGTGAACTCTGATGTACGACTGGAAATGACTGTCATGTCCCAATTAATGTGCCATGTAACTTTGCTTGGGTGGATGGTGCCTTTCATCCACGTTGCCTGCTAAGGTCTTGAGTAGCACCAACTCCATTGCTTTATTGGAGGCTCTGCAATGTATCCATTCTGTCCCAAGATAGACCTCCAGCACTGCCTTGTGTTCTATTAGGAGATGCTACGTTTGGTAATGTGTAATATTCCTTCACAAAGCCCGGGCTAACCAGTATAGCAGCCACATTGGGACTAGAAATATGGATGCACACCTCCAGTAGATACTTAATGTAGGATGTTCATCCATCACCCCCTGTGCTCGCTGACCTACGTTGGCTCCTGGTCCAGCAACGTCTCCATTTTAAAATTCTCATCCCTTGTTTTCAAATCCTTCCGTGGCCCCGTTCCTCTCCCTATCTCTAACTTCCTACAACCCTCCGAGATCTCTGCGCTTCTCCAATTCTGGTCTCTTGCGCGTCCCCGATTTTCATCGCTCCACCATTGGCGGCCGTGCCTTCAGCTGCCTAGGCTCTGGAATTCCCTCCCTAAACCCCTCCGCCCCTCACTCCTTTTTAAGATGCTCCTTAAAAACCTACCTTTTTGACTGAGCTTTTGGTCACCTGTCCTAATATCTCCTTATGTGGCTCGGTGTCAAATTTTGTTTGATAATCGCTCCTGTGAAGCACCGTCTGATGTTTTACTACGTTAAAGGCGCTATATAAATGCAAGTTGTTGTTGGCCTGACGTGACCTGTTAAACTTGAAGAGGGTAGCAGCAACCTTCATTTTGTTTCTGACCCTCCCCTTTCCATTTGCAGACTGTTCAAGACAATGCTCAGCGGATGAGTTCAAGTGTGCCGATGGCTGCTGTATCTCTCTTAGCCTGTTGTGTGATGGGATGGCCCAGTGCTTCGATAAATCTGATGAAAGCTACTGCAGTGCTAGTAAGTAACGGTGTTAGACTCTTGTGATAGTGGGCGTGTGGAGGAGCTGCCCTTCGTTCTTTAGGCTCGCGGCTACTGAATCCTGTTTTTAGATGGGTTGGTAGGGGTGACGCTGGCATCTCTTAAAAAAACACCCTCCCAGGTGAATGTTTAATGCAACTGGTCGGTCAGTCTGTCTGTAATCTGACCCATTGTGTATTCAGTATACTGGGATGTAATGTTTTCCGTGGCTAACCTGTCTGAACACCAACGACTCCTTTGATTGCTGTGATCGTCTCCCAGCCGAGATGTGATGGGGGGCAGTTGGAAAGATTATCTGTAATCACCAGGCTTTGTTCTCTGACTATATATGCAATGCGTTTTTAGAACCCTTCACTCACCTGACGAAGGAGGTAAGCTCCGAAAGCTTGTGATTTAAAATAAAACTGTTGGACTATAACCTGGTGTTGTGCAAGTCCTTACATTTGTCCACCCCAGTCCATCACCGGCATCTCCACATCATTATTAAAATACCATGTGACCTACTCAAGCTAAAATTATTTTCTGCTCAAAACATTAATGGCCCTGAAACTGTACACCAGTAAAGAAATTAATACCTTCGGGATGGGAGGGGAATGGAGGAAAAACTAGAATGAGGGAGGGAGGGAGAGAGAGAGCTCCTAGATTAACCTTTGGTTCTCTATTACAGTCTGGCTAATACAGTTTTAAAGCATACCTGCACGAGAAGTGAAGGTTATATTGCAAACTCTATAGCAAGTAAGTTTGTTCTAAAGAAACTGGCTTGACTTCATTTTTTTAATTACTTTTCTAGTACGTGCTAGTTACAAACTGCTGGTTGAATACCAAGAACCCACCACTCAGGATAATGGTAGGTACAAAGACCAGGACGCATTCAGTGGATAGCAATTCATAGTTAGATCAATTATTTAATGAGTTAAATGCTGAGTGTGAACTGGTGGGAGGTACTGTCTGGGAAACTGAAGGTTGTGTATTTTACAAGGAAACACATTCCAAGACTCTTGCCTCCCATGTTGTGTTAAATTACAGTGAATTTCCACAGAAGTTGATTTGTCTATATTTCAGTTAGTTAAACCATCTGTAAAGATCTTGGGTTTAAGTCAGACGCAGTCCCTATACTGATAATCTTTCAAGAACCTTGCAAGAATCTTGAGTAAGAGACCCTGCCTGAACAAGCCTTTCGATAGATTTTAATCTTTGTAACCGGTTCAACTTTACAAGGAACTGAGAGGATATGCTCACCAGGAAAGGCTGAACAGACTGGGGCTCTTTTCTCTTGAAAAGAGAAGACTGAGTGGTGACCTGATAGAGGTCATTTAAGATAATGAAGGGGTTCGATAGGGTAGACGTAGAGAAGATGTTTCCACTTGTGGGGGAGACCAAAACTGGTGGGAGGAGGCTCGTGTGGAGCATAAATGCCAGCATAGACCAGTTGGGCCGAATGGCCTGTTTCTGTGCTGTAAATTCTATATAACTTTGCAGAGCAGTAAATATCAATGACTGGCAACTCTTGCTAGGCTGTATTGCAGGGTACAGATCAGTCTGGGCACCTTGTGTATCTACACCATGCCAATGGGGTTTTGATCGTTCCGGCATCGCTCAACTCACTATCACCAGTGGTGACCGAAAATGTAGGATATTTCAGTGAGGTACTCCTTGCATTAGTCACACTGCACTGTCTGGAAGTGGATCTTTGTCCCCTACAAACTGGAATCTGCAGTCACTCAATTCCCTGCCCTGCAAAACTCTCAACCCCGTCCCAGAGTCGGCCACACTTTACCCCCTAGACATCCTATCTGAAGACCCCAAAAACTTGCTCTGGCCTCCGATTGAGAATTAACTAGATATTTACAGAAATTAAACAGGTAGGACACCTGTAGAACAGTTAAAGCTTATTAAAGAGACACCTGCATTTCTATAGCGCCTTTCAGGACATCCCAAGGTGCTTTGCAGCCAATGAAGTACTTTTGAAGTGTAGTCACTGTTGTAATGTAGGAAACACGGCAGCCAATTTGCGCACAGCAAGATCCCACAAACAGCAATGAGATTAATGACCAGATCATTTTTTTAAGTGTCGTTGGCTGAGGGATAAATATTATGTACAATAGCAGCAGTGCGTAGCCTAATCTGCTTTTTTTAAAAAAAAACTACTCCCTTCTGATATTCGTGCGTGCAGTCAGTCTCTCTCTATAAACGCACTTGCTTTCGGTTCCGACGGGAGCTTGGAAAAAAAATAATAAAGCTGACCGATTTTATCTGCTGGAATATTCCAACGCGTGTCTCCTGCCGAGAGGGGACCAGAAACTTCTTGTACTGACGTTAAATTGTTTTAATGCCGACTCGTGTATCTTGCAGAGCGGTGCAACGCGCCCAAGAAAATTGGCAGCTGCCGTGCTGCTTTCCCCCGCTGGTATTTTGACCCGAAGGCCCAGATTTGTAATCTGTTCATTTTCGGAGGCTGCAAGGGCAACAAGAATAACTACGAGAGTGAAGCTGAGTGTTTGGCTGCATGTGCTGGACAGAAAGGTGAGTCTGACCTTCAGTGAGCGATTTGTGAATTTCTTCTTCGAAAACTGCTGTAGCTTCTGACTCCATGTCCTCTCCATCACCAAGACTGCCACCTCCGTAACGTCGCACGCCTCCGCCTCAGCCCATCTGCTGCTAAAGCCCTCATCCGTGCTTTTGTTACCTCCGGACTCGACTATTCCAATGCTCCCCCTGGCCGGCCTTCCACCCTCCTTAAACTTGAGCTCATCCAAAACTCTGCTGTCTGTATCCCAACTCGCACCAAGTTCAGTTCACCCATCACCCCCCTGTGCTCGCTGACCTACACTGGCTCCCGGTCTGGGAACGCCTCGGATTTAAAATTCTCATCACTCCATGGCCTCGCCCCCCCCCTCCCTATCTCTGTAACCTCCTCCAGTCCTACAACCCTCCGAGATCTCTGCGTTCCTCCAACTCTATCCTCTTGTGCATCCACCTGCTCCCAATCGCTCCACCATTGGCGGACGTGCCTTCAGCTGTCTGGGCCCTAAGCTCTGGAATTCCCTCACTAATCCTCTCTGCCTCCCTCCTTAAAACCTACCTCTTTGACCGAGCTTTTGGTCACCTGTCCTAAATATCTCTGTGGCTCGGTGTCAAATTTTTGTCTTGATAACGCTCCTTGGGACATTGTACTACGTTAAATGTGCTACATAAATACAAGTTGTTTGTTTTTTGTTGAATGCAGCTAACTAGAATAATGTGGCTGCTTTTTTGCAGAGGTTATCCCAGAGCCACAGACCCTCAAGGCAGATGATGAAGGTAAGACACTCTCTGTAGTTACCAACATCTAAAACATAGGTTTTTAAATGGGTCCCTAGTCCCAGCTACCTGCAGGTGGTTTCCAGGATTTACAAGGTCACCAGGCACCTGCCTATCAATTGCTTTTTTTTGCTTATTAGTGTGTTTCTGATGCCTTGTGCTAACTAAATCTGCAATAATCGTACTGATTGCCTTTGGCACGGTTTTTTGGAAACTGGGACAGGGATGGTCTCCCATAGAATGTCGGTCTGTATTTGCAAGGAGTCTCCTTGAGGTTTTGAAAACCTCAGCATTGAGATATCCTCCTGCTGGCTTCTCTGGACTTCCTGACTGAGTGAGAGAAAAGTGGCTGGCTGTCTATTCCCCTTTCAGGCCTCCAAATTCAGCTCCTCCGTATTATTTGTAAGACGTAGCCTCTTGTGCGTTTCCCTAAAGATGCTTCTGTACGTGCGACCACAATTGTAATAACTGCTTTCTAACGTTCCTCGTAGCTTACTGCTTTGCTCCCGCTGTGACTAGTCCATGCCGTGCATCTTTCCTACGCTGGCGTTACGATGCCGAAACCCAAAGTTGCCATTCGTTCATCTACGGAGGTTGCAGAGGGACCAAGAACAACTATGAGACTGAGGCAGAGTGTCTGACTAGATGCTCTGGGAAGAAGGGTCAGTAGGCAACAATGCCAAAGTTAGCCATGGCTTTTGCTTCTTAAAAAGTGCAATGAGAGAAACCTTGTGAATTGGAACCCCCACTAAAGAGGGTTACGGTAACCTGGTGGTTATGTTGCTGGGCCAGCAATCCAGAGGTAGCGAGTTCAAATCCCACCATGGCCTGTTGAATTCAATAATTCTGCTAATTTATGGACTGACGCTAGAGGAAAAAGTGACCAGGAAAACTACCAGATCTGGTTCACTAATGTCTTTCAAGGAAGGAAACCTGCCGTCCTTCCTAAACAAAAAGAGCTTGCATTTCTGTAGCGTCTTTCACGACTTAAGGATGCCCCAAAGCGCTTTACAGCCAATTAAATACTTTTGAAGTGTAGTCACTGTTGTAATGTAGGAAACACGGCAGCCAATTTGCGCACAGCAAGCTCCCACAAACAGCAATGTGATAATGACCAGATAATCTGCTTTTAGTGATGTTGGTTAAGGCATAAATATTGGCCCCAGGACACTGGGAAGAATTCCTCTAGCTCTTCTTTGAAATAGTGCCATGAGAACCAAGGCCCTCAGCACTGCACCGAGTGTCAACCTAGATTTTGTCTAGGTTCAAGTCTCTGGAGTGGGACTTGAACACAGGCCCTTCTGCCTCTGAGGCGAGAGTGCTACCCCCTGAGCCAGGGCTGACACCTAACAGACTAGAACTGAATCGACACAAGAATGTTTTGGACGAAGGTTGAATTTCATGATGCTATTGAGTTTCCGAACCCATCTGAGCCGTCTTGAACTTGCTTTTAATTTTAATTTTTGTAGGTAGTTTCAAGCATGACAGTGACGGGAACTTTAATAAGCAGCATCATCCCGAGCTTCGCCATCATGCCTCAGGTAAAAGGCTCGTGACAAAAATAGGATTTGATGTACTTTAATACTGAATTAGTCTCAAGTAGCTAGGGATTTAAAATGGGTGCTCTCTTCATTAATGCAACGGTCTGCTCCATACACTTTTCTCTGACTAAATGCTACATCTGTTAACAGCTTATATACAGTCAGCTTAATTTTACCTTCGTCAGGCTGCAAGAGGGAGAAGAGACTAGAAGGATAGGCTGATAGGGTGAGATTAAGTCGGGAGGGAGGAGACTCGTGTGTAGCATAAACACCAGCACAGACTAGTTGGCCTGAATGGCCTGTTTCTTTGCTGTAAATTCTGTGTAATAACTGGGATATGGTCCATGTTTGAGGAATAGAGAATCCTGTCTGGAATTGGTAATGGGGGCAGCTTAAATAACTAAAAATAACCTGCCTGGAAGGAATAATTAGACTTGGCAACAGCGGATGCTAAAAATGTACCTTTTTATTTATTAGATCCAAGAATTGAATGAAGGGGGAATTTCAGCAATGAAACAATTCCCACTCTTCTGACTCTTACCATGTGAATAATTTCTCCCCCTCTGTTCAACAGCAATCTCGATGGTGGTCCTGCTGGCGATCTGTGTCCTAATCCTGCTGGGAGGAGTCATCTACTTCATTGTCAAGCTCGCAAAGACTGACCACGTTGTCTCTTATCACCGTACCAAATCTGGGGAGGACAAGGAGACTCTAATCAACACTGTGGAGAACCTGTAAAATGAGTTGACTCGAGCGTGCGGCAGAAAAACAAATTTACCACTTTATCCTTGCATTCTGTCTCCAGCATTGCCACAAAAGAGAGAGCTTCTCTATTTGATTTGAAAGGCCTTGCTGACGTCACTACTGTTTTCCATAAACTCTTCCGTGTTTCCATTCTAATTTTATTTTATTTTTGACGAGTATACTTTAACATAGGTTGCAGTCAGTTCTTTGAAATAGTTAGCTGGCTTGGGGGAAGAAAATTGGAACTGAATCGCGGGCACCTTCAAGTAGAGGGGCACTAGTTCTTGCCCCCATGTTAGATTGAGATGGGTGTGACATAGTTTGAGCTTGTACCAAAATCTGAAGAATTTACATTTTTGCAGAATCAGCTCTCTGTCCCTCTGGGTTCATGTACATAGTTTTTCAGGGATGGGAGTTACCTTCAATTCACTCAAACTCACTGGAATCTTTACTGTAGCACTATGCATGACGTAGTGTATATTTTATGTAACGCCAAGGTTATAAGCTGCCAATGGGTTGTATCTCTGCAGGAATATGAAGAATCTGGCCAATTAGATGCTTGTTGGTTGTCCATACTCTTTGTAATCTTAAGAATTCTTCCAGGTTGGAAGCTAATTTCAGTTGCCATGGTAGACATAATTCATTCCTAATTATTACAGCTAAATCTCGAGCAAATTTGTTATAATTTACTGTGTCTGTGAAAATGGAGGACTGAGACTCTTGTCCAATATTGCCTCTGTTCCAAGGTGAGAGGTTATGATGCCATAAGTGGTTTTAAATATTATCGAAGAATGTAACTTGTGCCTTTAGTGAGGTTGCTGGATGTGACCATTTGACTTTTTATCCTTTATCTTGGCCCTCTCGATGGGAGAGGTTGAAACTTTCTTGATGTCACTCCAACATAATATTGCCTGAACATGGGTCAACTTTCAAATCCATACCAGATTTTCATTTGCTCCTTGTGTGTAGTGAGGAGGAGGACCAACTGTTCGAACTTTACTGTCCAGACAGAGTCCATAATACGGATTAAATCAAGAATAATTCAAACCTCACTTGGCCTGTACTGCACTGAGAGGAATGAATGCAAAACTCAGCTTGGTTCAGATATAAATGAGATGCTGGGATAACAAGAATTCTGTTTTTTTAAAAACAGTTTCTGCTGTTTGTATTTAGTCACTTCATTGTGGTAAATGCTAACTGAAGACCACTAAAGTCCACTAATATTTGATGGGAAGCCAGTGCTAGTTAGGGTCCTCTTGTCAACAAGTGGTGTCCACAACTTACTGACCATGTTGGCATCTTAAAGGTTTCACCCCCTTTACTCTCAACAACCATTCCTGAGCTCTGATTTTTGTCCCCAACTAGTTTATTAACACTTCCATTGCTGCGGGTTAGACGTAACTTATGTCTCTCCTGTTTGTCAATCTCTCCCTATGTGTGGCAACTGAAGGTAACTAATAGTCGGGTGATTATCTTGGACCCATTTCATTGTAGCTTGAATCAGATCCTGCTCTCACTTCACTTCCAACAACAGCCAGTGGAAGCTGACACTAACTCCCCAATCCTACCTCCTGTAAATCAAGGATTTCCGTCACACAGCAAACGCCACGGGTCTAAATCTCATCTGAGTTTGGCCATTGTGGCGTAGCATTCTGAAGAGCAGATATTTGGCCAATATTAGATTTAAGTAGGAGTGAATAGGTTGTGAAAACTTTTAACAGTTGTTTTCTTTTTTTAAAGTCACTTTTTTTAAAAAGGTCCTCGTATCGCCCTCATTCAAAAATGGTACATAAATGTATAATTATGATTTTAGATATTTATAAACTCTTGACTTTGGTCATTTTGAGCAGTTTTGTTTTCTTTTTCCCCTCTTGTTCCATTTTCCCCCCTCAACCAGTTGAATTATTGGTTTACCACATTACTGTTAAGGGAGAATATTGTATAATTTATCAAACTGCTCCGTACCAGGACTAAGGAATTCAGAGTTTTTAAGTATCTGTTTTTTCCATCAAGCACCTGACCTAAAACAGTCCCCTGTACAAGTGTCTGACACTAAAGGTCCCCCCCACTGCCCCCGATGACTCCTCCTTTTTCCCTATTGCTTAATACTGGGCGTTCTTGAATTTCCAAATGCACCGCCTTCCTTGCAGAAAGTGACCTTCTAATCCAACAGTGCGTAAAGCAGCGAGATTAACTTGAGATAATGGGGGAGTGGACCCTTTGTTATAAATATTCGAGGCCCCCGCCATTTTGACTTTTGAAAAGATGGAGCATGAAGCCCGTCTTATAGTAACATTCTAGGCTGCTGACATCGAACAGTAACTGTGAATATTCCACCAGTAATTAACTCTGAGCTTCTCGCAGAAAACTAGTAGTGCGTAGACTTGTCACTACTGAATTTGTTGGCGATTCACTGTGTTGTCTAGACGTACAATCCTGCAAAGTCCCTGGATTACTTGGGAGGGGCCCACTGAGCGACTGAGGGGTTAAGATGCTGCTACTGAATGGCTTTTTGTAACTCTCCAGTGATTTTCAATGTGAGATGTTTACAAAATCAGTTTCTAATTCACAGATGTACAGAACCTATTTACTCTTGTAAAGTTGTCTGTTTTATTTTGCACATTGTATCAATATGGTGTGTTTTTTTTTTGCATGCAAAATAACTCAAAAGGGTTCTGTTTAATTGCTTTAAACAGCTGCAACCATTCTGTGTGTTCAAGGGAGCTGCATTTTCTGCACACTCCATGTTCATGTACGTTGCATGTTTCATGTGAGTTATGCCCCAAATTCCTCTTGTCTTTAAAATTTCCCTGGCAGTTTGAACACATTGGTTTAGACTGACCGAGGTAATCAATACAGACTCAGCTTATTGGCGATTTTGCATTTTCTGTCAGCCCATCTCACTCTTAACTAAAGTTATTAAAAGCACCTGAGTCGGTTGGGATGGTCAGAAATCGGTCTCCATCTCACCCCTCCTTTCCCCCCCACCGTGTGTTGTGTTCGGGGGAGCAGTGAAAGTGTTACACGTAAGATGATGCTTGCTTTGCTTACAATAGTTCTCTTGTGAAGGCTGCCTCCTTTTTCGGGAAAAAGTTATCCCATTGAAGTAAGTTTCCTTGAGGAAATGAATCTCACAATGGAGAGAGAGACCCCCCACTCCCTTACAAGGGCCACATTCTGCTGGAGTGCCTCCTGCCCCATACAAAGTGGGGGGAGGGTCTTTATACCTCACCAAGGGAACTGATAGCAAATTGCTCCTGAGTTGGTTTTGGGTTTGGAGAATGAGTTGGCTCCAGTTCTTCGAAGACCAGCTGCATCGTTCCAATCTGGAGTCTGATGGTGTGCTCTTGTGTCATGAGGTATGCACGATGTCATGGAGCGCAGCTGCGCGATTGTTTGTAGAATTTAGGAACAGTGTATATTAAAATGTCGTTATCTCTAGAAGGAATATCCAATGTAATGAAAAATCAGAACAATCTTGTTTGCCACACTGGAGAATTTCCATATCCTGCTCTCGCTGTGGACTTGAACCCAAACTGCAGAAGATTGTGGGTCGGGGATCTGTATTTGCCGTGTGAAACCTTTAGCTGCTCTCCGTTTCTCCCCTCCGCCCATGTGATTATCGTTTGTGTCTGCTGAAACACTGTAATTGGGAACAAAGTGGAAACTGTGTTGTCGAGATGCCGCGGTCGGTGTAAATACACCGAAGGACTTGGGTGTCACTGTTCCAATGAGTAATCCTCCAGTTGGGGGAATTATGCTCCATTTCAGGTTTTTTAAATATCCATCTTCTAAGATTTTCAAGACTTTATATTTTTAAAAAAACATCTTCTCCAGCTTGTATAGAATGGGATAACAAATCAATCGCTAAAGAAATGGGATTCTGATTTCTATCTCCTGCTCTTAGACTTGCTTCAGAGTTGAAATTGTCAGAATGACCTGGAAATGGGGAGAGGGAACTGAGCACCAAATTCATAAATTGCAGTGTGTGTGTGTTTTTAAAATAAACTCTAAAAGTGTCGGGTTAATACTCTGGGAATCTCAAACTTGATTTTTAGTTTTCTGTAATATGCAAACGTACTTTTAATAAAGTCTTTTTAGCACTTTGGCTGTTTCATTTTATAAATCTGGAGATTTTCAGCAAAGCTATTCAGGAGAGTTGATTTAAATACAATTTGGTGTTGGATTGATGGGAATTCTAGTACTAAGTTTGAGTCCCGGTGAGATTAATTTGGGGGGGGTCTCAAACCAGATCTCTGGGTACTTCCATGCTATTGACCATGTATTACGCAGCAGGGGATACATAATATATGGAGTCTCTTCAGCAGGGAAGAAATTTTGGTTGTGATTTGGAACTCCTGTTTATCATAGAGCTGGCCTATGTTCACTTGCTCTATACCCACCCCTGCATGCAAAATAAGTTCACTTCATCGAGAACCCTGAAGTTTGATTGGGAGACATCTTATCTTTTTCCTAATTGTAAACAATTTTACAACACCAAGTTATAGTCCAGCAATTTTATTTTAAATTCACAAGCTTTCGGAGGCTTCCTCCTTCCTCAGGTGAACGATGTGGGTTCATCGTTCACCTGAGGAAGGAGGTAGCCTCCGAAAGCTTGTGAATTTAAAATAAAATTGCTGGACTATAACTTGGTGTTGTAAAATTGTTTACAATTGTCAACCCCAGTCCATCACCGACATCTTTTTCCTAATGAGACGTCCCCTGTCCCTGAGATGATTTGCTGCCAAACACAAATTATAAGTTCTATGGACAGGTACAAAAAAGGCTGATGGAATGTTGGCCTTTATCATGAGGAGTGGAAGTTATATTACAGCTGTACAGAGCTCTGGTTAGACCCCATCTGGAGATACTGCATTTGGTTATAGGCTCTGCACCTCAGGAAGGATATATTAGCCTTGGAGGGGGTGCAGTGCAGATTCACCAGAATGATCCTGGGGCTGAAAGGTTTAAATTATGAGGACAAGTTGCGTAGACGAGGCTTGTATTCCCTCAAGTATAGAAGATTAAGGGGTGATCTGATTGAGGTGTTTAAGATGATTGAAGGAGTTAATAGGATAGATAGAAACTAGTTCCTCTGGTGGGGAGGAGTCTAGAACAAGGGGGCATGACCTTAAAATTAGAGCTAGGTTCTTCCGGGGTGATGTCAGGAAGCACTTCGTCACACTAAGGGGAGTGGAAATCTGGAACTCTCTTTCCCCAAAAAAGCTGCTGAGGCTGGGGGTCAATTGAAACTTTCAAAACTGAGATTGATCATTTTTTGTTGGGTGAGGGTATCGGGGGGGATATGGAGCCAAGGTGGGTAAATGGAGTTAAGATCCAGATCAGCCATGATCTAATTGACCTTCGGGTAAGCGTACTCCAAGGCGGCCTTCGAGACACACGACAACGCAAAATCGTCGAGCAGAAATTGATAGCCAAGTTCCGCACCCATGAGGACGGCCTCAACCGGGATCTTGGGTTCATGTCACGCTACACGTTACCCCACCAGCGAACAAATGTTATCTGTTTTTAATATAATGGGTCATTTGCTGGCTCTCTCTGCCTTCCGGATGTTTCTGCCTCTCTCTCTGTTTTTTTTTTCTCTGTTTTTTTTCCCTGTTTGTTTTTTTATTGAATGTGTATTCGGAGGTTCTGCAGGTAACACCTCTCTGTCTGAACACGGTGATTGCCTTGGCAACGGGCAGTTGCAGGGGCAGTCTGTAAACACCATTTATTATTGTTCAATATGTATAAATGCGTAGGCTTCAAGGAGATCTTGAAACATTTGCCTGAGGAAGGAGAAAATCTCCGAAAGCTTGTGAATTTAAAATAAAATTGCTGGACTATAACTTGGTGTTGTAAAATTGTTTACAATTGTCAACCCCAGTCCATCACCGGCATCTCCACATCATAATTGAATAGCAGAACGGACTTGAGGGGCTGAATGGCCTCCTCCTGTTCCTTTGGTACTCCAGTGTGCTGTGCTGCCTGTCAAAAGCTTATTTTTAAAATAACTTTAAAAGAAAAATAACAGGGACTTTGGCAACTATACTAAGTATAATCTTGCTGAAGAGGTTTCTGAATTCTGATCTTACAGTCCTGTTGTTAGCTAAGACATAACAAAGAAGCCATTATATTACTAATAAACTCTTTACTGACACAAAACCCATTGTTAGATCAACAATCACTCCCTCTAATTGCTTGTGGAACCCATTTGTACAATCTGCTTGATGCCTCTTTAATAAACTGTAACCCTTCTGATTACCTTTCCACCCCTGCCTGCCCCCTCTATGCTCTCTCTAATTCTGATGCTTGTCTCTTCCTGCATGGTTTTGATTTCAAGGCTAAAGGATTCATTGTTTCTGTGAATGAGATAGACTTGATGGGACTGTTGGAGGCCTCGTTCTCATTAACTGGACCAAGTCCCAGCAAGGGATTGTTCCCTTCATAAGATGTGGAGGCTTGAGGCGTATGAAATCCTGGTGTTTTCCAGGGAGTTTGCAATGAGGCCGTACACCTGTAATCATGCTGCTTTTAGACTAATGTATTCTTGCTTTAAATCCACAAAATGCCTTTGCCAATGGGAACTCTGAGAGGAAAGTTATAGCTGTGGAGAGGTTTAGGGAGAGAGTTCCAGAGCTTAGGACCTAGACAGCTGAAGGCTGGGGTGAAGGAAGAGAGGTGTGGGGTGCATAAGAAGTCAGAGTTGGAGGAGTGTAGAGTTCTCGGAGGGTTGTAGGGCTGGAGGAGGCTTCGGAGATAGAGAGGGGGCGAGGCCACGCAGGGATTTAAACATTGATAAGAATTTCAAATTGGAGGTGTTGGTTGGGGGGACCGGGAGCCAATGTAGGTCAGCAAGGATAAAGGTGATGGGTGAGTGGGACTTGGTGTGGGATAAGATTTGGGCATTCGGGTTTTGGATGAGCAGAAGCTTATGGAGGATGGGAGACCGGCCAGGAGAGCATTGTTATTAGTTATCGGTGCAATTTCAGAGAGTTACTATTCGTTACTGGTGGGATCAAAGTTCCTCCCTCCCTCGGCTGTCCCTCTTCGCCTCCTGGTTCAAGGACCTTCTCGTACCACAGCTGCTGGTGCAAATCCACAAGCGAAGATAGTCAACTACAGGGGGACCCGACCTTTATAAGGTCAACACCGGAACATTTGCAGGTGTCATGTGATCAGACATCGCGAGATCAAATCTCCAGGAATGTCACCAACCAGAGTTGGCAACCCGAGCCCAAATTATGTCCTGGGGTTGGCGCCCCAACCTCCTGACTCCCACGCTGAGCATGCTACCTTGTAGAATTTGGGTTTGTTGATCAACACTGAGCGTGGACTCATTTCTAACACTGTCACAGTGGTTTTGTTCTTTTTGATCGAACTGAGGCTGAATTTAGCCCCTGAAAGAAAAAGTCACTTTTCGGCAAGAGGGAGCTATAAGAAAAAAAAAGTCAAATAAAAAATAGCTACAGATCATAGAATCGTAGAATGATACAGCACAGAAGGAGGCCATTCGGCCCATCGTGCCTGTGCCGGCTCTTTGAAAGAGCTATCCAATTAGTCCCACTTGCCCTGCTCTTTCTCCACAGCGCTGCAAATTTTTCTCCTTTAATTATTTATCCAATTCCCTTTATAAAGTTATTATTGAATCTGCTTCCACCGTCCTTTCAGGCAGCGCATTCCAGATCATAACAACTCGCTGCGTAAAATTTTCTTTTCCTCATGTCACCTCTGGTTCTTTTATAAATTACTTTAAATCTGCATCCTCTGGATACTGACTTTCCTGCCAGTGTTCAGAGTTTCTCCCTATCGAGTCTATCAAAATGCTTCATGATTTTGAACACCTCTATTAAAGCTCCCCTTAACCTTCTCTGTTCTAAGGAGAACAATCCCAGCTTCTCCAGTCTCTCCACATAACTGAAGTCCCTGATCCCTGGTACCATTCTAGTAAATCTCCTCTGCACCCTCTCCAAGGCCTCGATATCCTTCCTAAAGTGTGATGCCCGGAATTTGAAATTGGAAATCTGAAATAAAAACAGAACTTCTGAGGGTGGGTGTCTCCTCAGAAAATTAACCCGTTTTTGCCTCTTTCAGATGCAAAGGCCACTCCCCCCTCCCCCCTTGCCCATCCCAAACCTTTCTCATTCCCTGCTTTTTATCAGAGGGCAGGAGGTTACACAGACAAAATGCTGCAAGGCCGGGTTAGACCACTGGGGCGCACTGCAGCTAAAGGAATCAAACAGTCGTGTTTGGTTCCATCAGCCCAGTCAATCGGATTGAAATGAAAGAGGAGGCTATTAAGGAGGTGTTTAAGATGATTAAAGGATTTGATTGGGTAGATAGAAACTATTTCCTCTGGTGGGGGGAGTCCAGGACAAGGGGGCATAACCCTAAAATTGGAGCCAGGCCGTTCAGGGGTGATGTCAGGAAGCACTTCTTCACACAAAGGGGAGTGGAAATCTGGAACTCTCTCCCCCCAAAAAGCCATTGAGGCTGGGGGTCAATTGAAAATTTCAAAACTGAGATTGATGGATTTTTGTTGGGTAAGGGGATTAAGGGTAACGGAACCAAGGAGGGTAAATGGAGTTAGGATACAGATCAGCCCATGATCTAATTGAATAGCGGAACAGGCTCGAGGGGCTGAATGGTCTCCTCCTGTTCCTATGTTCCTGAATGCCTGTGCCGTTTGATAATCAGTCAGTGGAAAGCGGAAGGTGAGGCTAATGGTTCCCACGCCTCTGCACAGCCCCCTTCCCCCCCGCCACCACGGTGACTGTGCAGAATGAACAGACAATGGCTCACGCAAACACCGAGGGGACAATAAAAGACTAAACACTCTCATTAGAGGAGCTGACTGCACTTTTGTGGTCTGGAGAGTGAGGCAGAAGGGCATTGGATCGATGGAATTGGGCCAGGAGCAGACATGTAAGCTGCTCCCACTCTGGTGCTGCACTAGAGTTTTTACAGCGCTGTTAACGCAGTTCATTCCAACAAAACGAAGACCAGATTCCCTTGATGTTTTATACGGTGACTGACAGAAATAAAAGCAGAAAATGCAGGAAATACTCAGCAAGTCGGGCAGCATAGCATCTGTGGAGAAAGAAACAGAGTTAACGTTTCAGGCCGATGACCTTTCGTCAGAGCTGGAGAGGTCATTTAAGCAGAGTGTGTGGAGGTGTAGCTCAGTAATATATTTGCTCATTCTACATTACACCTAAGAAAGAAAAAGGCTTGCCATTATATAGCGGCTTTCAAGACATCCCAAACCGCCTTAACAGCCAATGAAGTACTTTTTGAAGTGTAGCCACTGTTGTAATGTAGGAAACATGGCAGCCAATTTGCGCACAGCAAGATCCCACAAACAGCAATAAGATAATGACCAGATAATCCGTTTTAATGATGAGGGATAAATATTGACCAGGACACCCCCCTGCTCTACTTCCAATAGTTCCATGGGATCTTTTACATCCACCCGAGAGGGCAGATAGGGCCTCGGTTTAATGTCTCATCCAAAAGACGGCACCTCCGACAGTGCAGCACTCCCTCAGTACTGCACTGGGAGTGTTAGCCTGGATTTTACACTCAAGTTTCTGGATTGGGACTCGAACCCACGACCTTCTGATTTAGAGGTGAGAGTGTTACCCACTGGGTCACAGCTGACAGGCAGGATTAGGTTTGCTGTGAGCCCATTGATGTTTCGATTGCCTGCTGTCACCAACAGAAAGGCCATTTGGATGAAGTGCCTGAGAAGTCCCTCAGTCTGAGGCTTTGGGCTCGATTTTCCCGGGAAAGTGCGGGTGCATTGGGAGTGAGGGGGGGGGGCTCGAAAATCGGGGAAATCCCGTTTGGGTTCGGAAGCCGGCTCCAACCCGCCGACTTCTGAGTTCCCCGCAGACGCGCCTGTAAGTGCGCGGGCGTCCCGCATCCGGAAATCCGGGCAGCAATTAAAGCCGGCGGGATGATAGATAAAGAGCCAAATGTACCTCATCGAGGTCCTTAAGGTTCTTTACTTGTGACAGATTAGGTAGTTGGAATGATTTATAACTTACCTGAGCGGCTTGCCCACCGCTTCTGATTCACACCTGGTGAAACAAGGCATGAAGGGCCGGATCAGGCAAAAAGAAACTAAATAAATTAAATAAAAAATCATTGCCGAAGTTAAAACACAAAATCAACCTACCTTGTCACCCTGCTCCGATGTCCGATGTCTCCCTCTCCGATCTCCCCCTCTTCATCCCCCGATCTCCCCCTCTTCACCTCCCCGATGTCCCCCGATCTTCCCCTCTCCCCCCGATCTTCCCTTCTTCCTCCCGATCTTCCCTTCTCCCCCCGATCTTCCACTCTTCCCCCCCGATCTTTCACTCTCCCCCCGATCTTCCACTCTCCCCCCTCCGATCTTCTCCCCTCCCCCCGATCTTCCCCTCTCCCCCCCCGATCTTCCACTCCCCCCCCCGATCTTCCACTCCCCCCCCGATCTTCCACTCTCCCCCCGATCTTCCCCTTTCCCCCTGATCTTCCCCTCTTCCCCAATCTCCCCCCCCGATCTTCCCCGCCCGATCTTCCCCTCTACCCCCCATCTTCCCCTCTCCCCCAATCTTCCCCTCTCCCCCCCAGTCTTTCCCTCTCCCCCGATCTTCCCCCCACCCCCGATCTTCCGTTCCAGTGCCGGATGACGTCTCTCTCTCTCTCTTTCTCTCCCCCCCCCCTACCCCCTCGGCGTTGCAGCTCCTGACGGCAGTCAGCCTGTCAATCAGACTGGCCGCCGGGCGCGAAACCCGGAGAGGACGTTAATCACCATTGATTACGATGCGATCGCGCCGGAAACGGTAAGTTTTGTTTACGCGGGTTTGCCACGCCCACCTTCACCCACCCACACCTCCCCATCCCGGCTGCCAACTCACCACCATTTCGAAATTGAGCCCATTGTGTTCAGGAGAGGAACTGAGAGAAAAGCTGCAGGAATAAACACAGAACGAGAAACGCCAACTGCGACATGTGTCTGAGCCCGTGTATATTCTGGGCCTTGTGAGGCGCTGCGATTATCCACCACCTCTTACAATGCCTCTGAAAGTAACCATCGTTCGACGACTCTTGTGCTGTTGCCTAGTAACAGCATAAAGATAGCACCTGCCATGTGATGGGGTGGGGGATGGGCTCAGGCAGGAAGCTCGCTCTTGGAGCTAATTACCAGTAACAACAATAAATAACCTTGATCGTGTTTTTTCTCTGTTAAATAAACTTACAAAATTGTATCCGGATGTCTAATTGTTATAATAAGGTGGTTTGCAAGTTGTTCAGTCGGAGAGAACTGCACTTAACTCTCACCAGTTGTACTGCACTGTAATCGGAGATTTGCCTCTATCCACTTGCATCAAACCTTCCTCAGTTCTACAGCCATGTTGAGGGCAGATAATTTTTTCTTACACTCTCTCCCCTCCTCCAGTGACTTCTTTGTCTCATTCATTAAATTTCAACTCTTCTTCCAATCTCTTTACTGCTCTTCAAATTAATCTTGCCCGCTCTTCATAGACACAACAACAACTTGCATTTATAGAGCGCCTTTGACGTAGTAAAACATCCCAAGATGCTTCACCGGAGTGTAATCAGACAAAATTTGACACCGAGCCACATAAGGAGACATTAGGACAGGTGACCAAAAGCTTGGTCAAAGAAGTAGGTTTTAAGGAGCATCTTAAAGGAGGAGAAAGAGGCGGAGGGGTTTAGGGAGGGAATTCCAGAGCTTGGGGCCTGGGCAGCTGAAGGCACGGCCGCCAATGGTGGAGCGATTAAAATCGGGCATGCGCGAGGCCAGAATTGGAGGAGCGCAGAGATCTCGGAGGGTTTGTAGGGCTGGAGGAGGTTACAGAGATAGGGAGGGGCGAGGGATTTGAAAACAAGGATGAGAATTTTAAAATCGAGGCATTGCCGGACCGGGAACCAGTGTAGATCAGCGAGTGCAGGGGGTGATGGGTGAACGGGACTTGGTGCGAGTTAGGATACATGCATCAGAGTTTTGGATGAGCTCAAGTTTGAGGAGGGTGGAAGATGGAAGGCCGGCCAAGAGAGCTTTGGAATAGTCGAGTCCGGAGGTAACCAAGGCATGGATGAGGGTTTCAGCAGCAGATGGACTGAGGCAGGGGCGATGTAACGGAGGTGGAAGTAGGCGGAAATCTCACTTGAAGACTCACAAAATGGTTGGTGAATGAAACGGTATCACTTTGATGCACTAGCGGGCACTCATCTGAAGTTGGGGCCGTGAGATTAGAAAGAGCCTGCTCACCTCTGTTATATCTGACCTGCATCTACGCCTGAAAACATAAACTCATCCCGTCTCTCCACACGGATGCTGCCTGACCTTCCCTGTGTGTCGGGTACTTTCTGTTTTTTGTCGCAGATGTCCAACAGCTGCAGATTTTCATGCTTCCTGACCCGGGAGTTCTTGACGCTGACACTAGGCTCCACTTTCTGTTCCATTTTCCCGGCGCTAACATCTCAATCAAAAAAAAAAGATGTTTCTTCAAGACGGTGAAGAATCCCCTCTTTAACTGCAGCCACTTCTCCGCACACCAATCACATACTGGAAACACTCTAAACCTCTTCAGTGAAAAGCTGACTGGCTTATTTTAAGCCCAAACAATTCCTGATCCGTTTATTTTCTGAGCAACGCCAAATCCAATTGGATTAATAGTCAGGATTTATCATCTCACTCTATCCTCCTCGATGACAATCTGAAAGCAACAACAGCAGGTTCGTACAGCCCTGACTTGCCTGATCGAGACAAGACTGGACCCTGGGGCTATCAATACCGCACATCTGGTCCTGTTCTGCCCCCATGTCACTATCTGAAGCTCCAAATGATGTCACTGCCATAATACTGGAGTACTGCGTACAGTTTTGGTCTCCTCATCTAAGGTAGGATATACTTGCCTTGGAGGTGGTGCAACGATTAATTCCTGGGATGAGAGGGTTGTCCTATGAGGCGAGGTTGAGTAGAATGGGCCTATACTCTCTGGAGTTTAGAAGAATGAGAGGTGATTTCATTGAAACATATAAGATACTGTGGGGGCTTGACAGGGTAGATGCTGAGAGGTTGTTTCCCACGGCTGGTGAGTCTAGAACTAGGGGGCATAGTCTCAGGATAAGGGGTCGGCCATTCAAGACTGAGATGAGGAGGAATTTCTTCACTCAGAGGGTTGTGAATCTCTGGGATTCTTTACCCCAGAGGGCTGTGGATGCTGAGTCGTTGAATATATTCAAGGCTGAGATGGATAGATTTTTGGACTCATGGGGAATCGAGGGATATGGGGATTGGGCGGGAAAGTGGAGTTGAGGTCGAAGATCAGCCATGATCTGATTGAATGGCGGAGCAGGCTCGAGGGGCCGAATGGCCTACTCCTGCTCCGATTTCTTATGTTCTTAAGACTGCATTGGTCAGATGGTTGGTGATATGATGCAGGACCGCATTCCGCTAAACATGGGGGACATCCCAGGAGCGCAAGAGTTCACGTAACCACAGCAACCTGCCGGAGCTAGAGATGGCTTCATTTCTGTCTTAACGTCTGAGCTCCTGGTTGCAGCTCCCAGTAAAATTGTTCAGGAAAAGCCAGTCATCTTTTTGGTCCCTGTAAACCATCGTCTAGTTGGACAGGAGTCACGATATCAGGTTTTGCCTGTACCTTCTCTGTAACCAGTTGTCAGGAGATGTGTGAGGCTGGGGTTACTCTCTCACCCTCCATATTCTTTTTTAATCTCCCCTCTTCCTCCCTGCCCTCCCCTTCCCACCCCAACCCCGCACCCCCCCACACACATACAGTGGTGTGATTGAGATAGGGAACTCTCTGTGTGGAGAATCCCAGTTGAAATTCTGCACTCTCATCTCTGAGACCCACTCCAGGGGATCGAGCACAAAATCCAGGCTGACACTCCCGGTGCAGTACTGAGGGAGTGCTGCACTGTCGGAGGTGCCGTCTTTCGGTCTCGTCTGCCCTCTCGGGGATCCCCACAGCACTATTCGAAGAAGAGCAGGGGCGTTCTCCCCGGTGTACTGGGGCCAATATTTATCCCCCTACCAACATCATTAAAAAAACAGATTATCTGGTCATTATCACATTGTTGTTTGTGGGATCTTGCTGTGCGCAAATTGGCTGCCGCGTTTCCTACGTAACAACAGTAAATACACTTCAAAAAGTACTTCATTGGCTGAAAAGTGCTTTGGGACGTCCTGAGGTCATGAAAGGCGCTATATAAATGCAAGACTTTTTTTCCTTCTCTGCTCATTTTTCCATTAGTGTGTCTGTCCCTGGCTCTATTTTTTTTCCCTCTTTTTCCTTTTGTCTTTCATTCTCCCTCTCCCCATTTTCTACTGCGACACTGTTCTTTCTATCTTAGTTTCCCCCTCTCCTTCTCTGCCTCCTCAGACCTTAGCTCCCAATGGAGGGTGAAGTATAGGATGGATAAAAGCTCTGCTCAAAGGGTTGAAATGTTGAACTTTGCAAGAAACTAGCTGCTGGCAGCTGTGCGGCCTGGAGTCAAGGCTTTGTGTCAACTATTACTTCTTAGAAACCAAATACCCCTCGAGTTATAAGCGATGATGTCGCATCCTGCCTTTGGACAGCAGGCTTTAGAGGGGTGAAGCTTTCTTTAACCTCTCTCTGTTAAATTAAAGACCGTCGGCCGTGATTTCTGAAGCATGGGTCGAGCAGAATTTTCCCACGGGTTCACTGAGTAATCTCTTCATCTCCAGCTACAGGCTGTAACTAAAAAAGGGCATTTGCAGCCCTCCAAACATTGGCGGTTACTGTATAAGGGAAGGCTTGGACCTATAATATTAGATTATGTCAAATGGAAAATAATTCAACGGGACAATTTCCTCACGCTGGCTTTTCTTGGCCAGACAGTTTGCATTTTTTTCCCCCAGATAGCGAGAGATTTGAGAACTGCTGTAATTGCGTTTAACAGAAATGGTAGTGATTTCAGAAATTCCTATACATATTTTATACATAGTTGACTGCGTATAAAATCTGTGGCTCTAAATTCAGGGGAGTTCATAAATATGGCAGTGCGATCAGCTGAGCACTGGGACAGTTCAATCAGTTGAGTGGGTGGGTGATGAGGGAATTTTTCAGCTGTCAGACGGTCCCATTAGATTGTGGACTTCTCAATAAGGGGGAAGTGAGGAGTGTTTAACCTGCTCTGGAAATGTCCTCTCTGTTCAAACCCAACCCCTACCTCCCCACAGACCCTGTCAGGGCAAAAGTGCAGTTAATAACTATATAGGGCTCTGGTCCCATGTGCTAAGAGACCAGGGACACACTGGATATTATTGTTCGGTGAAGGTATCAAGGGATATGCATCAAAGGGGGGTAAAGGATAGCCAGGCACTGGAGAAGGTGCAAGTAAAGAGAAGGCTGAAGGGTGACCTGATTCACGTCTTTAAAATCATGAAGGGGTTCGATAGACTAGACGCAGAGAAGATGTTTCCACTTGTGGGGGAGTCCAAGACTAGAGGCCATAAATATAAGATAGTCGCTAATAAATCCAATGAGGAATTCAGGAGAAACTTCTTTACCCAGAGAGTGGTGAGGATGTGGAACTCGCTCCCACATGGAGTAGCTGAGGCAAATAGCATAGATGCATTTAAGGGGAAGCTACATGAGGGAGCAAGGAATAGAAGGATTTGCTGATAGGATTAGATGAAGAGGGGTGGGAGGAGGAGCATAAGACCAGTTGGGCCGAATGGCCTGTTTCTGTGCTATAAATTCTATGTAAAATGGAGATGAGGTGCAGATCAGCCTTGATCCGATTGAATGGCGGAACAGGCTGGATGGGCTGAATGGCCTTCACCTGTTCCTATGCTGCCTGCTCCTGGTGGTTAGCGAGCGACCTGCCGGGAAGCCCGTATGTGCGGGGGTTGGGCGTGGCCGTGATGCCCTCCAGTTAAAGTGACAATCGTGCTCCCATCCGACCATGAGATTCCCCCAACGCCAGAGAGGCTGAGTTGCCCAGGCAACGGGGCCCTAAGATGCAAATCCAGACAGGGGCCTGCGTCTGTGAAGCTGACACATCCTGCTCGGCTCTTCCCCCCGTCACGTCCAAGACTCTGGAGTGAAATCATTCGACTGGAATCTTGGTTCACTTTCAAAACGCTCATTATCCTGCAGTCGAACCAGATGTGCCGAACAATCCCAAGGGATGGAGGGGAACGAGCCATGGGGGAATGCTCTGTATCTGCCGATTGCTTGAGCCAATCTGGGATATGGGGGGGAGGGGGGTCTTTAAGGGGTCGAGTGATTTATTTACTGTGCAGCAGAGCTTTGAGTCAGAGAGTCGTTCCAAACCAAAGCAGAATAGACAAGCCTCCTTTGTGGACCCCAAACCACAATTAACACTGTGCTGGTGGGACTTAACGTTCATGCTTCTCAAAACTGACATTCCTCAAGCTGCACTTTTTGGCCCCTCTGGGCAACTGTACCACATTTTTTCAGACCTGTATTTCAGTTAATGATGACGGCCTGCTCATTAAATCCGTTTTGAGGAAGTTAATCTGCTTCTCATCCCTTGTCTTCATACATCCTGCTCTGCCCTCCCTATCTCTGTAACCTCCTCCAGCCCTACAATGCTCCGAGATCTCCGCGCTCCTGCAATTCTGGCTTCTTGCGCATCCCCGATTTCCATCGCCCCTACCATTGGCGGCCGTGCCTTCAGCTGCCTGGGCCCTGAGCTCTGGAATTCCCTTCCCTAAACCTCTCCGCCTCTCTCTCTCTCCTTTAAGACGCTCCTTAAAATCTATCTCTTTGACAAAGCCTTTTGGTCACCTGTCCTAATATCTCCTTGTGTGGCTCGGTGTCAAATTTTGTCTGATTTACGCACCTGTGAGGCGCCTTGGGGACGTTTTACTATGTTAAAGGCGCTATATAAATGCAAGTTGTGAGGGAAGGTGAAAGGGGGAAATGGAACTGAACCAATAGGAGAAAAGAACATAGAATGAATGGAAATAGAATAAATTAATTTGGAATTGTGAGAAGGAGTTTGCCATTGGCACAATGGCTGTTTTATAGACTTTGTGTAATTGGAAAGCTCTCAGCCTGTTGAATCCGGATGCAGTTAACTGACACAGTGTCAGAGATTCACAGCTGCTTTCTGTCTTTGTAGGAAGGTTTTTTTTTGTTTGTTTTCTCCAAAGCAAATTTTGAATGTCAGTGGTTTGGCGAGAGATTAGACATTTCTGTGTGGGAGTGCTGTGTGGGCTGAGAGGGACTGCGATTTGAAGGGCTATATACGTATATTTCAGCATATATAGGTAGAGTTTGACCATATTAGGACACATGTCTATCAGCAACATTTATAGGGTAATTTATTCAAAATCAGGTTAAATTCTTTTGGAGCCTGGATGGAAATTTAGGCCGAGATCCTTTCAATTCCAAGACTTAGGTTTGAAACCAGTCCTGTTGTATAGTGATCCAACCCCCCGTTCCCCACCAATCAAAAGAACACTAACTATAGTTAACAAAAATCTGTTGTCAGGGCTAGTATGCTAACCTCTGAGTTACGAAGGTCATAGATTCAAGCCTCACTCCAGAGATTTGAGCACATAATCTAGGCTGACACTCCCAGTGCAATACTGAGGGAGTGCTGCACTGTCAGAGGCGCTGATTTTTGGTATGAGATGTTATAACCAAGGTCCTGGATGTGGACGTAAAAGTTCCCAGGGCACTATTTCAAAGGAGAGTTCTCCCTGGCCAATATTTATCCCTCAACCAACACCACTAAAACAAATTATCTGGTCATTTATCACATTGCTGTTTGTGGGATCTTGCTGTGCGCAAATTGGCTGCCGCGTTTCCTACATTACAACAGTGACTACACTTCAAAAAAGTACTTCATTGGCTGTAAAGCAGTTTGGGTTACCTTGAGGTCACAAAAGGCGCTATATAAATGCAAGTCTTTCTTTCTTTCTAACCCAGTGAGTTTTGTCACATTGCCCCTCAGCGGAAAAGGACAAACTACTGACAGGGAGCAACAGAGCAAAACGGAAGCTCAGTTCTGAAAGAGTTAAGTGGAACGAGCCCTCCGTGCCCCCAGCCTTCACCCTTCTGGAGGATGACGGTATTGTCCCTTTATAAGACTCCCCTCTCCTCTTCCCCGTCTTCCCATTCCTGGAGGTTCAGGTCGTCGTAAAAACACAGCTGAACCCATGGGAGGGAATTAAATTGTATTACGGATACTTAAAGAATGTGTTAATTACTCCCAGCGTGCACTTCTTGCCTGACTGATAAGGGGCCCAGTTACTATAACTATTGAGGATTCCCAGCTCACTCTAATGAAGCAATATCTTTTTTAGGAAGGCCATGATGTGGAGATGCCGGTGATGGACTGGGGTTGACAAATGTAAGGAATCTTACAACACCAGGTGATAGTCCAACTGTTTTATTTGAAAATCACAAGCTTTCGGAGGCTTTCTCCTTCGTCATTGACGAAGGAGAAAGCCTCCGAAAGCTTGTGATTTTCAAATAAAACAGTTGGACTATCACCTGGTGTTGTAAGATTCCTTACATTTTTTAGGACGAGCTTTTTATTGTGATGCACTCTCCGTTAACAGTCAGGGTGCCCACTTCTGATAGCCAAACACCTCCAGGAAGCTCCAAACTAAGAATTTAAGGAGTTTGAGGTCCAACTGACCCACTGAGATATTTTATTTCCAGTATCTGACATTGTGCAACAAAAGAGTGTTGGGGATTTAAAGAAGCCAAAACTGAACCTGCTGACAAATGTAATCAAAAGTATTCGTGTTTCTATAGATAATGATGATTTATTAATAGTTTTACATCATCATCGCTGCGCCTCATTGTATCTGAAGCACTTTGAGATGTGATAAGATTGAATAGAAATGCAAACCTGTCTTTAGCTGATTTGTTTTAATTCAGATTCCTGGAGACCAGAGTCCAGCTTTTACACTGCTGAATCCGGCTCCCTTATTTCGCTGTCAGACTCGACAAGTCTGTCTCCAGGATAAGGGAGCCAGGTTTAGCAGTATAAACTCCCAGAGTTCTGGAATCTGAATTAAGACGGGTCCTTTTTAAAAGCAGCTCTTCATATTTATCTTCTCCTTTCTCCCCAGACACCCTGCTGTAGTGGGTTCGAGACCCACTCCTGGACTTGAGCATGTAATCTAGACTGACACTCCCAGAGCAGTACTGAGGGAGTGCCGCTCTGTCGGAGGTGCCGTCATTCGGCTGAGACGTTAAACCGAGGCCCTGTCTGCCCTCTCAGGTGGATGTAAGTGATCCCAGGGCACTATTTGAAGAAGAGCAGTGGAATTCTCTCAATGTCCCAGGGTCAATGTTTATCCTTCAATCAATCCCTCCAAAAACAAATTAACTGATTATTCACCTCACTTGCTCTTCATGGACCTTGCTGTGTGTAAATTGGCTGCCACATTTCCCTACATAACAACAGTAACTACGCTTCAAAAGTAATTCTTTGGCAATGAAGCTCGTTAGGACGCCTTAAGGTCAGGATAGGCGATCTATAAATGCAAGTTCTGTCTTAGATGCAGATAGAATGATAAAATCGGTGGTATGAAGTCAATCTTGAGCGGTAAATGAGTCCAACAGGACTGGGAGAACTGGCTTAAGTTTATGGTCTTGGTTCTGGTCAACCCCAGTGGATCACAGTGCATTGAAACTGAATGCAGACCTGGAACTTTCGGAGGTTTCTGTGTAATGTAGCTGGGAGTGTCCCTCCTCATCGAGCTACCTGACACACGCAGGCTTAAAGTAATTCTCAGCAAAGTTCAGTTGCACCCCCTAGCTCAGGAAATGATCAGGAACTTTTTAGAAGCAGGAAAAAAAG
This sequence comes from Heptranchias perlo, assembly GCF_035084215.1. Classification (NCBI taxonomy): domain Eukaryota; kingdom Metazoa; phylum Chordata; class Chondrichthyes; order Hexanchiformes; family Hexanchidae; genus Heptranchias; species Heptranchias perlo. Next base: position 5,753,568 of record NC_090365.1, on the reverse strand, counting down.
TGTTAGGCCCAACACACCCTTCACCCGCTCATAGGTCAAGACCGCCTATCCGCCTACTCACCATATCCCTCAATCCCTTCTCTCTCCACAAATACGTCGACCGTTTTCTCTTGTCCAGGTGCCCGAGAAGCTCTTCCAGGCAGAGTCCTCCTTGATGCTGTATTTAGACAGCGGCCGGCTGCCATTAACCGTTGCGGAATGGTTGGGTTTTTACCTGCTGCCGCCAAGAGGCGTATCTGCACCAGGGGAATATTAGGCCCCTTCAAATAGCCCTGAGGTAACAAGCGAATTCAGGCCATGTCAGGCAGAGCACAATTGGGGTGCATGCTGCCAGCCTAGTGCCTGGGCCGAGGGGATAGGAGAATCAGCCATGAGCTTCTACAGAAACAGGCACAACCACAGACCACCAGTGCAAACAGTGGACTGGAAAAACCCTCAGTGCCAAACCTCAGCCCACACATCTCCAAGGAATTCATTTATCTCCTCGTGACTTATGCCTGCTCCTCGTTTACCTCGACTTTTGTTGTCACTGATGTAATCGTGTGAAAATCTATCATCCAGTCAGTTTTCCAAAAGCCACAAGTGTCTGGCATTGCAATCATAAATTCACAGCCAGGAAGCGTACGTGACACATGGGACGGCAGATGGACTTGAAAGGGCCGAATGGCCTTTTCTCACTCCATTTCTTGGTTCTACCTTTAAATTTAGACGGTCAATTTATGTGGGTGAAGTCCCTCGGACAGAGCGGGTGTGGAGTGAGGGTGTGGGATCGGCTTCATTATGGGCAGGAGCTGGGAATCCATGGCCTCCTGGGCTTCCTTCGCTGTTGTGTGAGCTGATATTTCTCCTTCTCTATCTCGAAGATCTCACCTTCCTGATGCTTGGGCCTGTTCAGTTCCTCCCTCTGGAAGCTGGAGTCCATCAGGTGCCTGGGCACGTTCACACTGGGCAGGCCAATCTATCAGTTACATGGGTAAGATGGGTATAGAGGGATATGGGCCAAGTGCAGGCAATTGGGACTAGCTTAGTGGTATAAACTGGGCGACATGGACATGTTGGGCCGAAGGGCCTGTTTCCATGTTGTAAACTTCTATGATTCTATGAATCTCTGTGGACATTGAGATGATAAATTTCTGATTAACCATTCACAATGGAATTTGGGTGAAAACCAAAGGCCCAGTGACCATCAGTTGGCCCCACGACTGACAGTTGCAAAGGAACCACCCTGGACTAGTTGATGCCTTGCCTGTATATGTGTTTATAACCTTCAATATTTGTTATTAACAACAACAACTTGCATTTATATAGCGCCTTTAACATAGTAAAACGTCTCAAGGTGCTTCACAGGAGCGATTATCAAACAAAATTTGACACTGAGCCACATAAGGAGATATTAGGACAGGTGACCAAAAGCTTGGTCAAAGAGGTAGGTTTTGAGGAGCGCCTTAAAGGAGGAGAGAGAGGTGGAGAGGAGGGGTGTAGGGAAGGAATTCCAGAGCTTAGGGCCTAGGGGCAACTGAAGGCACGACCGCCAATGGTGGAGCGATGGAAAGCAGGGATGCACAAGAGGCTAGAATTGGAGGAGCGCAGAGATCTCGGAGGGTTGTAGGGCTGGTGGAGGTTACAGAGATAGGGAGGGGCGAGGCCATGGAAGAATTTGAAAACAAGTTTGAAAATTTTAAAATCAAGGCGTTGCTGGACTGGAAGCCGCTGTAGGTCAGCGAGCACAGGGGTGATGGGTGAACGGGACTTGATGCGAGTTAGGATACGGGCAGCAGAATTTTGGATGAGCTCAAGTCTATGGAGGGTGGAAGATGGGAGGCCGGCCAGGAGAGATTAACCAGATATTGATCTAGTTTCTCTTTAGTTAGTTGACACGACATTAGCCACTTTGGATGTCAGTCTAGTCTAGATGCTGCTTTTTGTCTCGCTTGAAGCTGGGTAGTTTTCCTTATGACTAGAGTCCAGAACTAGCCCCTGGGGAATTCCACTACTTAACTGCTCCCAATCTGAGCCCTGTCCATTTATCACCGGCTTCTGCTTCCTGTTGCCGATACAATTCCCAATTCAGCTATTTTCCTTTCAATTCAGAGGAGTCGAGGCCCATAAAACGGGACGCCAACAGGCCCTTAAAAGTAGCTGAGATGATCACAAGATACTTATGGATGGGAAAGACCATTCAACCAACCCTAGCTCATGCATCCAGCGAGACCCTTTAGACTCCCTCCTCCCATGGCAGCATTGCAATTCCAGGGCCTCCACAACCCTACGTGGATTTTATTCCGTGTATTGATCAAGTACTTTGTGATATTGGTCCCTAAATTTACCTTCTACTAGTTTGTACCTGTCCTGACTTTCACAAGTTAAGGTAATATCTTTCCCAATTCCCTGGGAATGAAAGAAAGAAATCAAACAGGTTTTTGATGGTTTGGGCGCAGTTCTCAGTCTCTTTTTTGCTACACTGAGTTATTTGTAGATATTCGGAGTTTAAAATCTTGGGCAAAAGAAGTGTTGAGCTAACAGTCCTGGGTGGTTTGTTTAGTGCTCGTTGGACTGCGTAGAATCAGACTGACCAGACCGTGAGAAAGTTATGCTGCTGCACTTTAGCAATGCAATTCCTTCAAACAATTTCCTCTTGCGCTAAAATTAGGCTATAGTTCCCGTTTAAAGGCACAGTGTCTGCTTTTTGCAGGCCGCCTCTGATTCCAAAAGTCGTAATAGTTACTGACACACAGCCAAATGAAATCTCATTCGTCTGCTGTGGTACCTTTAACTGTGAAGATAAGGGTATTTTCGAGATCTTTCTGTTCTCTGTGAAGAGGAGTGCAATGGGGAGTTGGTCTCCTTTGATGGCCATGATAATATTGCCTTCACTTCTTTTAAAAAGAGCCGGATAAATATCTGGCTCAGAACAGGATCAAAGGAATCTGGGATAGACAGACGTTCCATGGATCTCAGTGGTTCCTGTGCTGGTGGGATCACAGCTACAACATTATAGGATTATGACATTATAGGGCTACGACATTATAGGGCTACGACTCCATAGGGCTACGACACTATAGGGTTACAACATTATAGGGTTACGACTCTATAGGGCTACGACTCTATAGGGCTACAACATTATAGGGCTATGACACTATAGGGTTACGACTCTATAGGGTTACAACATTATAGGGTTACGACTCTATAGGGCTACGACTCTATAGGGTTACGACTCTATAGGGTTACAACATTATAGGGCTACAACACTATAGGGCTACAACATTATAGGGTTAAGACTCTATAGGGCTACGACACTATAGGGCTACAACATTATAGGGCTACGACACTATAGGGTTAAGACTCTATAGGGTTACGACTCTATAGGACTACGATACGATAGGGCTACAACATTATAGGACTACGACTCTATAGGGCTATGATACTATAGGGCTACAACATTATAGGACTACGATACGATAGGGCTACAACATTATAGGACTACGACTCTATAGGGCTATGATACTATAGGGCTACAACATTATAGGACCACGATACGATAGGGCTACGACATTATAGGACTACGACTCTATAGGGTTATGACTCTATAGGGTTACGACTCTATAGGGCTATGACACTATAGGGTTACGACTCTATAGGGCTACGACACTATAGGGTTACGACTCTATAGGGCTACGACACTATAGGGTTACGACTCTATAGGGCTACGACACTATAGGGCTACAACATTATAGGACTACGACTCTATAGGGTTACGACTCTAACTTGGGACAGATTGAGTGTATAATTGTGCTGTTAGCAAACGGTCCAAAGTCACATCTGGTGGTAAAGGAGTAAGTTGCTACACTGGAACAAAATTCCAGTTGTGAGGTTCAGTTCCTTATTTTCAGAAACACTTGGTTGTCAGTCAGTTCTCTCCTTCCTATTAATTCTGTTGCTATTGACAACCACTGGATTGTCCTATGGCATCACCAGAGTATCCAAAATGGAGCCGTTGGAGGGGATATAAAGTCTCAACGGCCTTGCTCTTGTTCACATTGGCCGCACGTACCGTGTTAATGGTGACGGCCCCAAACTCAAACCTGCCAGCCACACAAACCTTAACTGCTCCCCCCCAGAGGAGAAGCCCTTTCAGAGTAGGTGGTCCAAGGCAGCCTCCAGCATAAAAGAGCCTCATGTAGCTGCTCTAGGCTATTACATCCATCTGCAGATACTCCGCTAAGTATAGAACTGGTTCTCCACCACTTCTTTAACCTTACGAGGAGCAGGCACGGAGGTGAAGATAACAGTTACAGCAAAAATAGATTTAGAAATAAGATTTTAATTTTACACCAATGGGTGGGGTTTATACTTAGAATATAAGGGGTCATTTTGCAAAAGGAGATTCCCGGTCTGGAGACCCGCCAAAGGTCAATTGAAAATTTCAAATCTGAGACCGATAGATTTTTGATGGGCAAGGGTATTAAGGGTTACGGGACCAAGGTGGGTAGATGGAGTTAAGATACAGATCAGCCATGATCGAACAAAATGGCGGAACAGGCTCGAGGGGCTGAATGGCCTCCTGCTCCTATGGTTGACGATGGGGCTATAACAGTATGGGAACGATTCTGCAACCCATGCTCCTGTGCCTGTGAGGGTTCACACTGGATCTCAGACAATTACCTCCCTAATGTTTACATTGGTTGGTAGAATTGTACCTCACCCTGGGGAGAATGATTACAATCTCACACCCAAACACTCTGAGTCAGGTTGAGCTGACGAGTCCGACAGAACGATAGGCTCACTCACTCTTCCATATTTAATCTCCCAATCTTAATTACGTGCGGCCTTTCTGATTCTGGATTTTACTTTACAATTTTGTTTAATAATTAAAATGATTATTGGCACTAGTTGAAAACAGAATAAAAGAAGCTTTGCCCTTTAAATCTTGCACATGGAGTCACTACCTCAGTGATGTTCAATTAGTTTCTTTGCCTTTGTATGGTCATGTTCTCTAGATTAGCCTGTAGAGACCAAAGGTATTGTGTGATTAATGAACAATTAATCCTAAATGATAATCAATCCAGGCTCCTAGCCCACTCCATCTAAGGTTTACTTTAAGACTTGGATCTTTGTGAAGAGAAGGGATAGCAAGGGATAGATTCGTCTCAGCAGAACGACTTGCGTACTTAATTCTATGAGTGCTGCCTGTGCCCCATTCTGTCTTCCTCCCCATTTCCCCCCTTCTCTTTCTCCTATATTTTTATTGTTTTCTAACTTTATTTCAACTCTATTTACTCCAAAAAAAAAACCCTCCCCAGCCTCTCACCATTTTCCCAGCCCAATGAAAACCCTGTGGTCACTTTGTGTAATGTCCAGCATGTCAGTCACGTTACTCATGAACACAGTCATGATACACAGAGTGATCTGGGATTGTTGCATCCTGCCCACTAGATTACAAACCTAATTGACATGCTTTGCCCAACTCCGTGGACAGGATCCCACCAGTTGTAACATGGCGGCAGAGTGCAATTGAGTGAACAAAATACAGCGTCCACAATTTGCGGTTCTGTGCAGTTACAAATATCATTGAATTTCGTTGTAGACATTGTAGTTAAGGAGGAGGAGTGTGAAATATTGGATGGGATAAACATAGTGAGAGAGGAAGTGTTAAGGAGATTAGCGTCTTTGAAAGTAAATGTATCCCAAGCTGTTAAGAGAAGCAAGGGAGGAAATAACGGAGGCTCTGACCATCATTTTCCAATCGTCTCTGGCTATAGACATGGTGCCGGAGGATTGGAGGACTGCTAACGTTGGTTAAAAAGGGAGAAAGGGATAGACCGAGTAATTACAGGCCAGTCAGCCTAACCTCGGTGGTGGGCAAATTATTGGAATCATTTCCGAGGGACAGTATCAATCGTCACTTAGAAAGGCACGGGTTAATCAAGGCCAGTCAGCATGGATTTGTTAAGGGAAGGTCATGTCTGACTAACTTGATTGAATTTTTTGAGGCGGTAACAAGGAGGGTCGATGAGGGTAGCGCGTTTGATGTAGCAAGGCTTTTGACAAGGACTCGCATGGCAGACAGGTCAGAAAAGTAAAAGCCCATGGGATCCTAGGGAAAGTGGCTAGCTGGATCCAAAATTGGCTCAGTGGCAGGAAGCAAAGGATAATGGTCACCAGTGTTTTTGTGACTGGGAGGCTGTTTCCAGTGAGGTTCCGCAGGGCTCAGTACTACGTCCCTTGCTTTTTGTGGTATATATCAATGATTTAAACTTAAATGTAGAGGGCACGATTAAGAAGTTTGCAGATGATTCAAAATTGGCCGTGTGGTTGATAGTGAGGAGGAAAGCTGTAGACTGCAGGAAGGCATCAATGGACTGGTCAGGTGGACAGAAAAGTGGCAAATGGAATTCAATCCAGAGAAGTGTGAGGTAATGCAGTTGGAGAGGGCAAACAAGACAAGAGAGTACACAATAAATGGAAGGGTACTGAGCAGTGTAGAGGAACAGAGGGACCTTGGAGTGCATGTCCACAGATCCCTGAAGTTAGCAGGACAGGCAGATAAAGTGGTTAAGAAGGCGTATGGGATACTTTCCTTTATTAGCCGAGGCATAGAATATAAGAGCAGGGAGGTTATGCTAGAACTCCCTACCTAACAGCACTGTGGGAGAACCTTCACCACACGGACTGCAGCGGTTCAAGGAGGTGGCTCACCACCACCTTCTCAAGGGGGCAGTTAGGGATGGGCAATAAATGCTGGTCTTGCCAGTGATGCCCACATCCCATGAACGAATAAAAAATCTGTATAAAGCACTCGTTAGGCCACAGCTAGAGTACTGTGTTCTGGTCACCACATTACAGGAAAGATGTGATTGCACTAGAGGGGGTACAGAGGAGATTTACAAGGATGTTGCCAGGACTGGAGCATTTTAGCTATGAGGAAAGATTGGATAGGCTGGAGTTGTTTTCTTTGGGACAAAGGAGGCTGAGGGGAGATTTAATTGAGGTGTATAAAATTATGAGGGGCCTAGATAGAGTGGATAGGAAGGATCTATTTCCCATAGCAGAGAGGTCAATAACCAGGGGTCATGGATTTAAAGTAATTGGTAGAAGGACTAGAGGGGAGCTGAGGAGAAATTTTTTCATCCAGAGGGTGGTGGGGGTCTGGAACTCACTGCCTGAAAGGGTGGGAGAGGCAGAAACCCTCACTGCATTTAAAAAGTACCTGGATGTGCACTTGAAGTGTCGTAACCTACAAGGCTACGGACCAAGAGCTGGAAAGTGGGAATAGGCTGGATTGTTCTTTTTCGGCCGGCACAGACACGATGGGCTGAATGGCCTCCTTCTGTGCTGTAAATTTCTATGCATCTATGCATTAATACGGTCGCATCTTTGATGCACTAAAGACCTTATCAAACCTGGAAAGGTTACTGCCAGATATACCATAGACAACAATGTAATAAGTCAGGAGCGTTAAGTAAGCAAATAAGTCATTTTCTGGTGGTTAAGTTTGAATACTCCATCCCCCTCCCCTTCCTTTATTGCACACGCTATTGGGTGCGATGTCTGTGCCTGGGCCTAGAACATTTTCCATCCACTGCCCACCTCTGGTCTCTTGTGCATCCCCCATTCCCTTCGCCCCGCCATTGGACTATGAAGCAAGATGGTTGTCGAGGCCAGATGTTCTCCAGTTGCCCGAGGCAGGGCTGGTAATCGTCTGATTCTTGACCTTTTCTTGTTGTACAGATGCGTGACCAGCCAAGCGAGGGCTGCAGGCAGCCCGGTGCTCAAGCAAGGGCGCCTTAAAGCATTTCATGTGGGTTTTTTTTTTGTGAACCAATAAAATCTTTCCTCTTAAAGAAACCGCGATGACCTCAGCTCACATCAGAAGGAGCTTGTAAACCAGGGTGCACATTGTGAATCTGATTAAATCCAAACCGCGTGTGAACCAGACAGCTCGATAAAACAGGCCCAACCCAACGTAAAGGGGCACTTTTACCTCTTGGAGGAGTTTGTGGACAGGCTTCGTTTCTAGAGCAACCAGGAACATCCATCCCATACTGAATGCTGGGAAGGTTTGCCGTTTGGCAGGCAAGGTATTCTAGTTCTCTTTACCTGCCCATCTTCCCTAAAGGCTCTGATTCTTGCTGGACTCTAAGAGGTGATCGAGCTGAAGTGTTTAAGACAATTAAAGGAGTTGATAGGGTAGATTGAGAGAAACTATTTCCTCAGGTGGGAGAGCCCAGAACAAGGACTGGTTGTTAAAATTAGAGCTAGGCCGTTCAGGGGTGATGTCAGGAAGCATTTCTTCACACAAAGGGGGAGTGGAAATCTGGAACTCTCCCCTCCCAAAAAGCTGGGGGTCAATTGGAAAATGTCAAAACTGAAATCGATAGATTTTTGTTAGTTGAGGGTTACGGAACCAAGGCGGGTAAATAAGGTTAAGCTACAGGTCAGCCGTGATCTAATTGAATGGTGGAACAGGCTCCGAGGGGCTGACTGGCCTCCTCCTGTTTCTATGTTCCTATAACCTGCATCAAGACCAGCTTTTTTTCTCCTTTGCTCTCCTGAAGGTGAGGTACAATAACAACAGCTTGCATTTGTATAGCGCCTTTGACGTAGAAAACAGCCCTAAGGTGCTTCACAGAATCGTAATCAGACAAAAAATGGACGCTGGGACAAAGAAGGAGGGATGAGCAAAAGCTTGGTCAAAGAGGTGGGTTCTAAGGAGGAGAGAGAAGTGGAGAGGGGAAGGAGATTAGGCGGGGGGAGAATTCCAGAGCTTAGGGCCTAGGTGAATGAATTCACGGCAGCCAACGGTGGAGCGAAGGGAGTGGGAGACGTACAAGAGGCCAGAGCTGGAGTAACGCAGAGTTTGCGGAGGGTTGTAGGGCCGGAGGAGGTTGGGGAGATGGGGAGGGGCGAGGCCATGGAAGGATTTAAACACGCGGAGGAGAATTAGAGGCACGTTTCCAAAGATGTGAGAGCTGCCACCTCTTCAGTAGCGAGCTGAATCACAATGTGAAAGGCGGTTGCAGCCAGCTTCAGTATTGACTCAGAGAGCAGGGCCACCTGGTGTGTAGCTTTCCAAGAAATAGTGCACTGGAATCTTTAACCAGAACCAGCAGACAAGACTCCTCAATACCGCACCAAAGTGTCAGCCCAAACAACCATTTCATTTTAGGGTAAGCCAGAACTTGTATTTATACAGTGTCTTTCACAACCTCAGGATGTTCCAAAGCGCTTTACAGCCAATGAAGAACTTTTGAAGTGTAGTCACTGTTGTAATGTAGGAAACGTGGCAGCCAATTTGTGCACAGCAAGATCCCACAAACAGCAATGTGATAATGACCAGGTAATCTGTTTTTAGTGATGTTGGTTGAGGGATAAATATTGGCCAGGACACCGGGAAGAACTCCCCTGCTCTTCTTCGAATAGTGCCATGGGATCTTTTACGTCCACCTGAGAGGGTAGACAGGGCCTTGGTTTAACGTCTCATCCAAAAGATGGCATCTTCGTCAGTGCAGCACTCCCTCAGGACTGCCCCTCCGACAGTGCAGCACTCCCTCAGTACTGACCCTCTGACAGTACAGCACTCCCTCAGTACTGCCCCTCCGTCGTTGCAGCACTCCCTCAGTACTGCCCCTCCGACAGTGCAGCACTCCCTCAGTACTGCCCCTCCGACAGTGCAGCACTCCCTCAGTACTGCCCCTCCGACAGTGCAGCACTCCCTCAGTACTGCCCTTCCGACAGTGCAGCACTCCCTCAGTACTGCCCCTCCGACAGGACAGCATTCCCTCAGTACTGCTCCTCCGACAGTGCAGCGCTCCCTCAGTACTGCCCCTCCAACAGTGCAGCACTGCCTCAGTACTGCCCATCCGACAGTGCAGCACTCCCTCAGTACTGCCCCTCCGACAGTGCAGCACTCCCTCAGTACTGCCCCTCCGACAGTACAGCATTCCCTCAGTACTGCCCCTCCGACAGTGCAGCGCTCCCTTAGTAGTGACCCTCCGACAGTGCAGCACTCCCTCAGTACTGCCCCTCCGACAGTGCAGCACTCCCTCAGTACTGCCCTTCCGACAGTGCAGCACTCCCTCAGTACTGCCCCTCCGACAGTACAGCATTCCCTCAGTACTGCTCCTCCGACAGTGCAGCGCTCCCTCAGTACTGCCCCTCCAACAGTGCAGCACTGCCTCAGTACTGCCCCTCCGACAGTGCAGCACTCCCTCAGTACTGCCCCTCCGACAGTACAGCATTCCCTCAGTACTGCTCCTCCGACAGTGCAGCGCTCCCTCAGTACTGCCCCTCCAACAGTGCAGCACTGCCTCAGTACTGCCCCTCCGACAGTGCAGCGCTCCCTCAGTACTGCCCCTCCAACAGTGCAGCACTGCCTCAGTACTGCCCCTCCGACAGTGCAGCACTGCCTCAGTACTGCCCCTCCGACAGTGCAGCACTCCCTCAGTACTGCTCCTCCGACAGTGCAGCACTCCTTCAGTACTGCCCCTCCGACAGTGCAGCACTCCTTCAGTACTGCCCCTCCGACAGTGCAGCACTCCTTCAGTACTGCCCCTCCGACAGTGCAGCACTCCCGCAGTACTGCCCCTCCGACAGTGCAGCGCTCCCTTAGTAGTGACCCTCCGACAGTGCAGCACTCCCTCAGTACTGCCCCTCCGACAGTACAGCATTCCCTCAGTACTGCCCCTCCGACAGTGCAGCATTCCCTCAGTACTGCCCCTCCGACAGTGCAGCGTTCCCTCAGTACTGCCCCTCCGACAGTACAGCGCTCCCTCAGTACTGCCCCTCCGACAGTACAGCGCTCCCTCAGTACTGCCCCTCCAACAGTGCAGCACTCCCTCAGTACTGCCCCTCCGACAGTGCAGCACTCCCTCAGTACTGCCCCTACGACAGTGCAGCACTCCCTCAGTACTGCCCCTCCGACAGTGCAGCACTCCCTCAGTACTGCCCCTCCGACAGTGCAGCACTCCTTCAGTACTGCCCCTCCGACAGTGCAGCACTCCCTCAGTACTGCCCCTCCGACAGTGCAGCGCTCCCTTAGTAGTGACCCTCCGACAGTGCAGCACTCCCTCAGTACTGCCCCTCCGACAGTGCAGCACTCCCTCAGTACTGCCCCTCCGACAGTACAGCATTCCCTCAGTACTGCCCCTCCGACAGTGCAGCATTCCCTCAGTACTGCCCCTCCGACAGTGCAGCGCTCCCTCAGTACTGCCCCTCCGACAGTGCAGCGCTCCCTCAGTACTGCCCCTCCGACAGTACAGCGCTCCCTCAGTACTGCCCCTCCGACAGTGCAGCGCTCCCTCAGTACTGCCCCTCCGACAGTGCAGCGCTCCCTCAGTACTGCCCCTCCGACAGTGCAGCGCTCCCTCAGTACTGCCCCTCCAACAGTGCAGCACTCCCTCAGTACTGCCCCTCCGACAGTGCAGCACTCCCTCAGTACTGCCCCTACGACAGTGCAGCACTCCCTCAGTACTGCCCCTCCGACAGTGCAGCGTTCCCTCAGTGTTGCACTGGAATGGCAACGTAGATTTCGTGCTCAAGTCTCTGGAATGGGTCTCAGAGGTGAGAGTGCAGCCACTACCTGTCTGCCGAGCTAATATTACGGGGTTTCTGTTACACGCCACAGTCATTTGCCTTGTTTGTAACACTCCTTTACCACAGTTTGCCATCATAACACAATGGTGAAATGAGAAGAGGAACACAGGTGCCTGTTCAAGGTCACGAGCTGCGCTCCACACTACATGGTGCATAATGGGGGGATATCTTTGGGGAGCAGGAGCTTCAAAGCTAGTTCCTTACTGTAAGTGTAAAAGCAGATGGTCTGTCTGAGAGCGCAGTGGTGATTTATCAGAGGACGACACATACACAAGCCATAAAGCAGGGCATTAACTCGCTAGGTGTCTGTCTGACAGTTGTGACAACATCTCAAGTAGGGTCTGATAAAGCCATTGTCTAATTTCCACTTGCCTCGTTACTTAATAATCTCGTTACTTAATAATCAGGTTATAATGTGTACCGGCCAAAAGAACTCGAGGTTTAATCACTGTTAACCTAGTGACTCATCTGGAACTTAAATCTTTCCCAAAATATTGTGGGACCCAAATCCCTCCTGATCAGGATTTTCTCTTCTCCATTGTAAGGCTGAAGTTATATTATTGGCCCCAGTCTCAGGCTGTATTGCCTGCCAACCTGAGTTATACTGCTGACTGTGCCTTGCACTGGATGAAAGACAGAACGAACTTGCCTTTCAGGGCGTCCCAAAGCGCTTTACAGCCATGGAGTACTTTTTTTTGAAGTGTAGTCACTGTTGTAATGTAGGAAACGCGGCAGCCAATTTATGCACAGCAAGATCCCACAAATTACGTCCATCCACAGGACCTCGTTTTAACGTCTCATCGGAAAGACGGCATCTCTGACAGTGCAGCACTCTCCCTCAGTACTGCACTGGGAGCCTCAGCATGGATTTTGTGCTCAAGTCTCTAGAGTGAGGCTTGAACCCTTCGGACTCAGAGGCGAGAGTGCTACCACTGAGCCATGGATAAATGGCGAAGGTTGTCATTCAGGAGTGAGGAAAGAGATTTCTCCCTGTTTCCTTGCAAGGAGCCTTGGAATAAGGCTCCACGCAGATAGTTCTTAGAACCATAGAACCATAGAAAAGATACAGCACAGAAGGGGCCATTCGGCCCATCGTGTCCGCGCCGGCTCGAAGAACAACCAGGTGCCCATTCTAATCCCACCTTCCAGCACCCGGTCCGTAGCCCTGCAGCTTACAGCACTTTAGGTGCAGGTCCAGGTACTTTTTGCGAAAGGCCTACTCACGGTCACCAAACCCAGCCTGGTGGTCGGCCAGACAGACTCTTGTAACAGGAGAAGCTCAGTTCCGATAAGGGACCCGCAAGGGTAATGGGTTAACTATAGCCGTACCCCAGCTGCTGGGGGAGCGGAAGGAGTCCTGATATCAGTGCGAGACCCTTTAAGGAGCCCCTGATGTACCCTGACAGGCAGGAAGAGAGTTGGCTTCGGCAGATGAGTCCGGGCCTCCTTGGATCAGCTTGAGCTATCTGTTTATTAATAGGAAGAGTTCTGACCTTAGCCGTTGCCTCAGTGATGAGATTATTGGCACTTGTAATGTTATGACAAAATACATATTGAATATAAGCCTATCATAAACAAACAGAGGGGCAGGAACTTATACAGAGATCTACATAAAATGGTGTATTGAAGTTTTTCTTCTGATTTCCTCCCCTGAAGATATCTCTTCCTTGGATTCTGTTCTCTGACACCTTCTTTCTGAGCATTTACTCCGGTGATACTGATTTTAAAAATATTTGTTGCTGGGATATGGGATGACTAGGGCCGCATTTAATTTAATTTATTGGTTTTAAAATTCTCATCTTTATTTTCAAATCCCTCCATGGCCTTTCCCCCTCCCTATCTCTGTAACCTCCTCCAGCCCTACAACCCTCCGAGATCTCTGCGCTCCTCCGATTCTGGCCTCTTGTGCATCCCCGATTTTCATCGCTCCACCGTTGGCGGCCGTGCCTTCAGCTGCCTGGGCCCTAAGCTCTGGAATATAGTGCCTTTAGTGTAGTAAAACGTCTCAAGGCGCTTCACAGGAGCGATTATCGGACAAAATATGATACTGAGCCACATAAGGAGATATTAGGACAGGTGCTTGGTCAAGGAAGTAGGTTTTAAGGAGCGTCTTAAAGGAGGAGAGAGAAGTTGAGAGGTTTAGGGAGGGAATTCCAGAGCTTAGGGCCTAGGCAGCTGAAGGCACGGCCGCCAATGGTGGAGTGATGGAAATCGGGGATGCGCAAGAGGCCAGAATTGGAGGAGCGCAGAGATCCTGGAGGGTTGTAGGGGCTGGAGGAGGTTACAGAGATAGGGAGGGGCGAGGCCATGGAGGGATTTGAACTCAAGGATACGTTGAAACAAGCTGGTGGCTTATTAAGCATTTGGATCAAATCTGTCACTTCACTGTAGAGCTTTGTCAGTCTCAGTATCAGTTATCAACCAGCGAGTTGGGGAGGGGTCTGAGCTGGGCCTGCATTTCATACAATGGTGTTTGCAAAACTGAACGTGATACAACTAAAATAAACCATTTAATATTGTAGCTCTCAGCAAGAAAGTTGCTGCAATTTAGCCTCAGCACCTCCGAACTAGCGGGGCTGGGGGTACAGCGAGTCCCAACTTCCAGTTGCTATTGCCTGACCCCCCCGAGTGTGCGGACTCGGGATCGAGCTGAGCTACGATGCTACCTGCGGTGGAATATTACACGATGCTGCCAGCGGTCGAACATCCTGCGATGCCGGCAGTGGTCGAACATCCTGCGATGCGGCCGGTGGTCGAACATCCTGCGATGCCGCCGGTGGTCGAACATCCTGCGATGCCGCCGGTGGTGGAACATCCTGCGATGCCGCCGGTGGTCGAACATCCTGCGATGCTGCCTATGGTCAAATATCCCGCCGGGCACTCGCTGTTGTGGGTTCGCGTGTGAAGAAGAGGCAGTGGGGGGGGGTGGTAGAGGTGTGAGGTATCAGAGGAGTGCTGGTGTCCTTGGACTTGTGACCCCCAGCCCAGATTTCTCTCCTTTAGGAGAGGAAGGGAGCGACGGGGGGCATGAAATACTTCAGCCTGGCCTTTTCTTCTCAAAGAATGCAGCACGCTCTCTCTAAGCTGTAACCCGAGAAGCTTCATGTAGCAAGCACTCGAAAGCATTTGGGCTCCTGAAGTGAAATCGCCAGCAGACTCCACAGCAGGTCGGACCCATAAAGGGTTAAAGAGACAATTTTTTTTTTCTTGGGGGCTGAACTTTATTTCCTCTCTCTCTCTCTCTCTCTGGCTGAAGCAGGAAGGACGCCAAGCTCGTCTTTTCCCTCTGGCTGTGTCTGTAATGGACCTCTTCCCTCGGCCCCCACCCCCACTCTCCTGACCATCAAGTTAGCTGCAGTTCCTGACGCCTTGTACGCACACAGCTCTCCGCGAGGCTTGAATGGTTTGAGTTAAGAGTGAGAAAGAACAAAAAAAAAGTCTTTGGTGGAAGAGATTTCACATGTGGTGGGATTTGCCTAAAATAAATGAGAGACCTTTAGTGCTGCAGGGAAGGATTGAAAGGTATGTCAAGATTTTGTTGCCTCTCTTAAAGTCTGCTTTAGCCATTTTCTTTTTTTTTTCCCTCCTTAACTGAATTAAAGAAAGAGGAGAGGAAAGAATTCTCCCACAAAGAGCTCAGTGTCAATACAATTGTGCTTGGCAGAACCAGTCAAAGGGACTTAATACTATAATCAAATGAAACAGTTACCAATCTCTCCGAGGAATCCTGCACCAATTGTTCCAGTTAGCAAATAACTCCTGGGCTTCAAAAACAAAAGGGTTTTAAAAAAAAATATGTATTTTTTTTTTGGGAAGAAAATTTAAAAATAGGATTCGTTAAAATCTGCCAGGCAACACAATTCAGGGTCTCGCTGTCACTAATATCTGGATCGAAGATTCCTTGATTTGTTCGCAAGTCGACCCTTATTCTCTTGTCTTCATTGTGTGGCTTTTCCAAGCAAAACAAATTAGGAACAAAAAGTGTTGGAGTAACGGGACTTGAATCTGAATGGGAAATGGGTGCTTTTGTTTTGGTCGTGAAGGTGCAATTTTAGTTGGGCGGTTTTCAGGATTTTGGGTGACCGCTTTCAAGTCCTCACATCAAAAGGGACGATTCCTCATCCAGTAACACCGCAGAAACCGGCTTGAAAGGACGGTTCAGCTACTCCGTTTGTTTCGAATCATTTCGATTTATTTTACCGGGCGCTGTTCGACCGACTTGAGTCACGGCCCAGTGAGTAGCACTCTCGCCTCTGAGTCAGAAGGTCATGGGTTCAGAGACTTGAGCACAAAATCTAGGCTGTCACTCCCAGTGCAGCGCTGAGGGAGTGCAGCACCGTTGGAGGTGCCGTCTTTCGGATGAGACGTTAAGCCGAGGCCCTGTCTGCCCTCTCAGGTGGCCGTAAAAGATCCCACGGCATTATTTAGAAGAGCAGGGGAGCTCCCCCGGGTGTCCTGGCCAATATTTATCCCTCAACCAATATCATTATCACATTGCTGTTTGTGGGATCTTGCTGTGTGCAAATAGGCTGCCCCGTTTCCTACATTACAAAACTGACTGTACTTCATTAGCTGTAAAGCACTTTGGGACGTCCTGAGGTTGTGAAAGGCGCTATATAAATGCAAGTTCTGGGAATCAGGAAATGTTCAATGGTGGGGGAGGGGGGAAGGAGGGCTAATTTTTGCAGATTTGGCCCCTGCCTCCACTTTTGGTCTGAGAATGAATCTGATGCAAAGTTTAATGTCACATCGATGGTGTGAAATGTTTGAAAGTGCTCTGGGAGTGTCGGCCTGGATTACGTTCTCAAGTCCCCGGAGTGAGACTTGAACCCACGACCGACATGACTCAGAGGCCAGAATGCTCCTACTGAGCCACGGCTGACACTTAAATGGGTGAGGAACCAGGACGGCACAGAAATGGGAGATTGTTCATCCAGCCTCACAACTGCAGCGCAGAGAGTCTTGGAGCTGACGCTCGAGGCTAATATTTGAACAAGGCTCTCAATTTATTTCTTGGCGTTTTGTTCATAATTTTCTTTCCGTTAATAGTTGCTTAACTGCGATATTTCACAGAATTGACCAATTGACCATTACACCTATGTAAACATGTCTGTCACAGCTCCAGGTGTGTGCCTCAGTACCCCCTCCCCCGCATGCTGTGCCCCTCCCCCAACAAGTTTCCCCCATTACAAAGGGGAGGGGGGAGCTGGTGCTGTGACTCATCCCCATGCCAACCACTGACGTCGTTATAATACCAGCCAATGCCTAATTGGAAAATGTCCCTTCCAGTGTGATCGCAGGCCAGGCAGAGCAGGGCAATCCCATCTTCAACCCTTGGTCTGTACTGAAGGTGGCGCTGGAGGATCCTGCAGGCGCCTTGTCCCTGGAGTAGGGGAAGGGAAAGAAAGGCCAGCCAGGATTGCTGCTCCAGTCACCTCTGCTGGAGAGTCCAGGGGAGTCGCTGCTGGGTTAGGACAGGGTCAGGTTTGGCTGTGATGCCGCCTCCCACAGTTGAATAGGAGAGGGAAGAAAATAGGAGGGGGAAAGAAAGGGAAATTTGTTCAGTCAAATATCTGATTGTGCCGATCTCAAAATTGGAGGGATCACTGAAGGGTCAGTAACCAGAGGACACAGATTTAAGATGATCGGCAAAAGAGTACGAGGCGACATGAGGAAACATTTTTTTTACGCAGCGAGTTGTTCTGATCTGGAATGCGCTGCCTGAAAAGGCGGTGGAAGCAGATTCAATAATAACTTTCAAAAGGGAACTGGATAAATGCTTGAAGGGAAAATAATAAAATGGGGAAAGGGCAGGGGAGTGGGACTAATTGGATAGCTCTTTCAATGAGCCAGCACAGGCACGATGGGCTGAATGGCCTCCTCCTGTGCTGTACCTACTATGATACTGCTGATGTTTTCTCAGAGTTTATGGAGGAGAACTGATGATTTTTAAAAGCCTTGTGTCGCATGATAGCATTACTCGATAAAACTTTATTGTGTTGCATAGCCTATAGCAAGGATTATTTTGAGTTGCATGTTGCCTCTGCTTTATCCCAAAGGGGTGCTGGTTTCAGCTTTGCTGTGATAAGATTGGGGCTTTAAAACAGTACAGAGAAGCCCCTGTAAATACTGACACACTCCCGGGAACCCCCTGTAAATACTGACACACTCCCGGGGACCCCCTGTAAATACTGACACACTCCCGGGGACCCCCTAGAAATACTGACACACTCCCGGGGACCCCCTGTAAATACTGACACACTCCCGGGGACCCCCTGTAAATACTGACACACTCCCGGGGACACCCTGTAAATACTGACACACTCCCAGGGACCCCCTGTAAATACTGACACACTCCCAGGGACCCCCTGTAAATACTGACACACTCCCCGGGACCCCCTGCAAATACTGACACGGTCCCGGAGACCCCCTGTAAATACTGACACACTCCCAGGGACCCCCTGTAAATACTGACACACTCCCGGGAACCCCCTGTAAATACTGACACACTCCCGGGGACCCCCTAGAAATACTGACACACTCCCAGGGACCCCCTGTAAATACTGACACACTCCCGGGGACACCCTGTAAATACTGACACACTCCCGGGGACACCCTGTAAATACTGACACACTCCCAGGGACCCCCTGTAAATACTGACACACTCCCAGGGACCCCCTGTAAATACTGACACACTCCCCGGGACCCCCTGCAAATACTGACACGGTCCCGGAGACCCCCTGTAAATACTGACACACTCCCAGGGACCCCCTGTAAATACTGACACACTCCCGGGGACACCCTGTAAATACTGACACACTCCCAGGGACCCCCTGTAAATACTGACACACTCCCAGGGACCCCCTGTAAATACTGACACACTCCCGGGGACCCCCTGTAAATAGACACACTCCCAGGGACCCCCTGTAAATACTGACACACTCCCAGGGACAGCACCAGCATAGTGAACAGCAGCTCCAGTGTATATTATAGTGAACAGCTGTCCTTGTGTATATCATAGTGAACAGCTGTCCTTGTGTATATTACAGTGAACAGCTGTCCCTGTGTATATTACAGTGAACAGCTGTCCCTGTGTATATTACAGTGAACAGCAGCGACTGTGTATATTATAGTGAACAGCAGTCCCTATGTATATTATAGTGAACAGCTGTCCTTGTGTATATCATAGTGAACAGCTGTCCTTGTGTATATTACAGTGAACAGCTGTCCCTGTGTATATTACAGTGAACAGCTGTCCCTGTGTATATTACAGTGAACAGCAGCGACTGTGTATATTATAGTGAACAGCAGTCCCTGTGTATATTATAGTGAACAGCTGTCCCTGTGTATATTACAGTGAACAGCTGTCCCTGTGTATATTACAGTGAACAGCTGTCCCTGTGTATATTACAGTGAACAGCAGTCCCTGTGTATATTATAGTGAACAGCAGTGCTTGTGTATATTATAGTGAACACCAATCCCTGTGCATATTATAGTGAACAGCATTTCTGGTGTGTACAGTAGTAACGTCCAGACCGTGTGTGTATATTATACGTTGATACTATTCTGATGAACTCCTGAACAGAAATTATTTTTACTTAAGCCTCATCGCGGTTAAACAGATTCCTCCGCAGTGTGCCTCTCTCCCCCCGCGGACCAGCACAATTCTGGTCCTGGACATGGGAAATCTGGGAATGTCCCAGGAACACTACGGTTCCCTGAAATATGGATCACAGTGGCCAGAACAACACAAACTATTCAAAAATGTGTCTTTTTTTTTTGTCTGTCAGACTCTGCCAAAGCTTGTGTTGAGTTACTGTTTTGCTTTGTAGAGAGCACTTTCTGATAAGGGGATGTCTGAAATGTTACACACTTTGAACACTGTGTTCACTGTCAGCACCAGGCCAACCCACGCACTCACTTGTAAATTAATACAAGACCAGTTCTGTTCTTGGGCCAACTGGGAGTCGGTGCTCCCAATAAACCCTTGCAATGGAGGGATCAGCCAGGATAATGGATTAGAACGGATCACACGATTTATCCTCGTGTCTTGTGAGGAATTACAACCAGGTTTTAGGCCGTGGGCATCAAATCTTGGCCTGGCTAATGATTGGCACAATGAAGAACCTCCCCTTTCCCAGAAGGAGGAGGGGGCCGATTGTGATGGGGCCGAAATATAAGAACGTAAGAAATAGGAGCAGCAGTCGGCCATTTGGCCCCTCGAACCCTGCTTCGCCATTCAAAAAGATCATGGCTGATCTTCTACCTCAACTCCATTTCCCGCCCCATCCCCATATCCCTTGGTTCCCTTAGAGTCCGAAAAAATCTATCGATCTCAGACTTGAATATACTCAACGACTGAGCGTCCACAGCCCTCTGGGGTTGGGAATTCCAAAGATTCACAACCCTCTGAGTGAAGAAATTTTCCCTCATCTCGGTCCTAAATGGCCGACCCCTTATCCTGAGACTATGCCCCTTAGTTCTAGTCTCTCCAGCCAGGGGAAACTGCATCTACCCTGTCAAGCCCTCTCAGAATTTTATACGTTTCAATGAGATCACCTCTCATCCTTCTAAACTATCACACGGACTGCAGCGGTTCAAGAAGGCGGCTCACCACCACCTTCTCAAGGGCAATTAGGGATGGGCAATAAATGCCGGCCTCGCCAGCGACGCCCACATCCCATGAACGAATAAAAAAAAAACGCTAAGCCAAGGCAGAAATAGAGTAAACCCCTGCAATCATTAATAGAATATTTACAGAGCCTCTGAAAAGGCCACATGCCCCTCATGTTCGAGCGCGCGCGTGTGTGTTTTTTCTTTAAGTGTGTACAGCTTGCAACGTTTACACACTTTTGTAAGCGACTTGGTCGCTGAGCTGCCAGTCCTGCACTGCCCAGCACGTCAACCTCAGCAAACCTGGGACTGACTGAGACATTACCTCAGACGCTTCTCGTACGGTCGTTACGGTTTGAGAAACGAGGGGACATCAAAACAAGTCAAATCCACTTCTCGTCTTCCACCCATCTTGTGCTGGAATTTTGCGCAGCGGAGAAAGTCAAATATACAAGTGTCAGTAAGAGAGTTACAATGTTGGGCGTTTCAACCTGTTCCACTCCCAACATCCTTTCAACCTGTACTGTGCAATACAATTTAGGGTCGCCAACCCTCCAGGATTGCCCTGGAGTCTCCAGGGATTGAAGATTAATCTCCAGGACACGGCTGTGAGCAAAACCCGGGAGAAAAATCATAGCGCCATTAAAAAAGTTTTAAAAACATTTTCTTTGAACACTTTTGTTTGTTAGTTATAAAAATATTGGAGATGGGAAACAGGCTGTTTGACTGACAGTCAAGAATCATCCAATCAAGAAACGAAAGGTCTGTTCATTTTCCGATTGGTGACCAATGGCAGGGGTGTGGGGGTGGAGCTCCGTGAGGATGGACAAGTCAGGCGGCCAATGGCGGGAGTGTGGGGGTGGAGCTCCGTGAGGATGGACAAGTCAGGCGGCCAATGGCGGGAGTGTGGGGGGCAAGACGGTTGGAGGCAGGAGGACATGTGATGAAATCTCCAGGAATACGGCCAACCAGAGTTGGCAACTCCTAAATCCAACTCCTGCTCCTCCTTCCACCCTCCTCTCCTGAGAGCACTGACTGCTGGGATACAAGCCACAACCCCTTGGCATCTCCTCCCAAGTTGCCGTTCTTCAGGTTAATCGACCATGATTGTCCTCACCTGAAATCCCCCTTGCAGCAGGGGTCAGGAGTGGGAGTCCTGGCTGATTCCACTCCTCCCCCCACCACGATCTTCCCCCAGCTCACAGGCACTGAAGCTGACTCTCGCTACAACTCCTGCCCCGACTGGGATCAGCGAACTCCGCACAGACCCGAGATTGAATCCAGGACCTTCCAGTCTGTATGGGTCAGTGTCAGATAGATGGGGAGAGGTCAGTCAGTCCTTTTGGAAGAGAAGCCAATAAATCAGGGCTGCCACAGAATCCATGAGAGAGAGAGAGAGATGGGGTCTCCAGTGACCGTTCCTTTCTCTATATACTACATTTTTTTTATTCGTTCATGGGATGTGGGCGTCGCTGGCGAGGCCGGCATTTATTGCCCATCCCTAATTGCCCTCGAGAAGGTGGTGGTGAGCCGCCTTCTTGAACCGCTGCAGTCCGTGTGGTGAAAGATCTCCCACAGTGCTGTTAGGTAGGGAGTTCCAGGATTTTGACCCAGCGATGATGAAGGAACGGCGATATATTTCCAAGTCGGGATGGTGTGTGACTTGGAGGGGAATGTGCAGGTGGTGTTGTTCCCATGTGCCTGCTGCTCTTGTCCTTCTAGGTGGTAGAGGTCGCGGGTGCATATACATTATAATATACACTATAATACAC
This sequence comes from Heptranchias perlo, assembly GCF_035084215.1. Lineage (NCBI taxonomy): Eukaryota > Metazoa > Chordata > Chondrichthyes > Hexanchiformes > Hexanchidae > Heptranchias > Heptranchias perlo. The sequence continues at coordinate 5,731,590 of NC_090365.1, read as the reverse complement.
TATTACAGTCACGTAACATTACTATATATATTATATAACGCACTGCCTCACAGAGATGTGCCACTCCTGTATATATTGTACAATATACAAGGCGTATTATTTAGAATGATAAAGCACAGAAGGAGGCTGTTTGGCCCATCGTGCCTGTGCTGATCCTGTTTATGCAGACAATAAACCGAGGCCTTGTCTGCCCTCTCGGGTGGAGAAACAGAGAGGTTTAGGGAGAGAGATCCAGAGAGTAGGAGCGAGCCTTTAAAAATCTTTTTAAAAAAAAACCTCACCTCTTCAGCCAAGTTTCCCATCACATTTCCTAATCTCTCTTTTCCCGACTCGGGTCGTATTTCCAATTCTGGGAATGCCTTTGAGGCGTTTGTTTTTAATTTCAAAGTAGTTGTATTTGTGCAAGCTGTTGCTTTGCTTCAGAAGAGGTTTGGAGAACAACTACAAAGCCTTGTTAACTTGTGTTTTGGGTAGAGTTGGCTTTGCCTTCTGTTCAAGTTTCCGAAAACTATTTTCCTTCTCTTTTCTTTTAAAAAGAACTCATTTGGACCTGTCTCTTGCAGTCTAATATGACATCACCGCACATATATCTCAGTACTGCTTCTCCGAGGGAACTACGGGCGATTGTTTTTTTTTTAACTGGATGCTATAATTGAACGAGCATGGACAAGCCATATTTAATGATCACATCATCTGTGTAGTATGGCTGGATTCCCGGCTATTCCCCCAGCGCCAAGAAATGGAATGCATGTTTTCAGCACAGTTAACAAAAAACAGGAATCTGTACTTGAGGGAAATACTTAAGGACAGGCCCCCACAAGAAACACTAAATCCCGCGACGCGAAGGACCTTCTGAGGCCCCTTTAAAGGAGGCCATTCGGCCCATCGTGCCTGTGCCGGCTCTTTGAAAGAGCTATCCAATTAATCTTACTACACCCACCCCCCTGCTCTTTCCCCATAGTCCTGCAAATTTTTCCTTTTCAAGTATATCCAATTCCCTTTCGCAAGTTACCACTGAATCTGCTTCTACCACCCTTTCAGGCAGCGCATTCCAGACCATAAGAAAAAAACTGCGTTAAAAAAAAAATTCTCCTTTGATTCTTCTGCCAATTACCTTAAATCTCTGGTTACTGACCCTCCTGCCATATCTCCACATCTACCCTATCAAAACCCTTCATAATTTTGAACACCTCTATTAAATCTCCCCTTAACCTTCTCTGCTCTAAGGAGAACAATCCCAGCTTCTCCAGTCTCTCCACATAACTGAAGTCCCTCATCCCTGATACCATTCTAGTAAATCTCCTCTGCACCCTCTCCAAGGCCTTGACATCCATCCTAAAGTGTAGTGCCCAGAATTGGACGCACTACTCCATCTGAGGCCTAACCAGTGATTTATAAAGGTTTGGCATGACTTCCTTGCTTTTATACTCTGTGCCGAAGGGAATGATAGACACAGCAGGTAGAGGAGGAGTGCAAATTAAATATGTAAGGAGGATTTATTTCAGTCGAGCAGCTGCTAATTTTAAGGGTATTTTGAGGCTGAAATTCTCTTAAGGGGATGAGAGAAGTCAAAGGTGAAAAAAGGCCTTTTGGTCGATCAAAGGTCATCCCTCTGGGACCTCGACTCACCCATTATAATATCCCTAATGTCTTTGCCCTACTCTCCGACCAGCTGATTATTCCAAACGTCGCTCACTCTTGGACAAAGAAGTCCTTTTTAAGATCTATTTTAAATGTGCTTTTCACTAATTTAAATTTACGTCCCCTGGCCCTAGCGGCCTGAATTAACTCTCCCATCCTCGGTCTATGCGCACTTTTCTCGGGCCTCCTCCAGTGCTGTCCCAAAACCGGCCATTAGGAGGTGAATGAAAGAAAGTAGGAACTTGCATTTATATAGCTTCTATCACTGCCCCAGGATGTCCCAAAGAGCTTTACCGCCAATGAGGTACTTTTGAGTCAAGTGTTGTAATGTAGGAAATATGATAACCGTTTTAGTGCCAACACATCACTATCTGTTTGCCTCAGGAGATGGTTTCTTTTCTGCGTTTCCTTCCCAGCTTTGACTCTCAAACAGCCAAACCTCAGAAGCCACTAAACCTCCTGACTTAAAAATTGAAGCCTCCGCTCGCGCTGCTTCTCGAGAGCGGCCGCGGCCTTTCTTTCTTCGGTTGCCAAGTGCTCGCCAATTGACCGTGAGGCGCGTCGTTGGTTTGTGAAACCGCTGCCCTGGCTCCGCCTCTCTCCGTGGCAACAGAAAAAGACATGGGGTGGAGGTTAGATTCTCAACTCAACGCCCGGGCGTGAAACGGGCGTTCGGCCGGTCGACCGCTCGTCGTGGAAGCGGGGAGTTGGGATCGGGCGGTCTCTCTATGGCAGGAGGCCGATCGCGGGGCGGGTTTTACGCCAAATCCACAGGCAGGCATCACTATTCCCGTCACACGACCTCACGCGACACAGTTTTGCTTTAAAAAGAAACGTTGTGAAGGCTGGAGATGAAGAGAATCAAAGTGGTGGAAAATGCACAGCAGGGCTGTCGATGTTGGGCCGAATGGCCTATTTTCGTGCTGTACATTCTATGATGTGACTCCTGATGATCTTTCTTTGCCAGATCTTCAACCCTTTTCCTCTTTTAGATGCTGACCTGTCTGCTGCGTACTTCCTGGTTTCATAGTTTTGTTGCTATGGCAACTGTATGACCTATTATAAAAAGTAACGGATATTGACCACCAACACTGGCCGGTGAAGGGATGGATTTTCTGGCTCGCACTGTCCCCGTGTAAACATAGATTTACATAGAATTTGCAGCACAGAAACAGGCCATTTGGACCAACTCCTCCATGCCGGTGTTTATGCTCCACACGAGCCTCCTCCCTCCCTACTTCATCTAACCCTATCAACATATCCTTCTTCTCCTTTCTCCCTCATATGTTTATCCAAATTTGGAAGGGTAGTGAACGGTGAGGAGGATAGTGATAGACCTCAAGAGGATATAGACAGGCTGGTGGAATGGGCGGACACGTGGCAGATGAAATTTAACGCAGAAAAATGCGAAGTGGTACATTTCGGTAGGAAGAACGAGGAGAGGCAATATAAACTAGAGGGCACAACTCTAAATGGGGTTCAGGAACAAAGGGATCTGGGGGTATATGTGCACAAATCATTGAAGGTGGCAGGGCAGGTTGAGAAAGTGGTTAAAGCATATGGGATCCTGGGCTTTATAAATAGAGGCACAGAGTACAAAAGTATGGAAGTCATGATGAGCCTTTATAAATCACTAGTTCGACCACAACTGGAGTATTGTGTCCTGTTCTGGGCACCGCACTTTAGGAAAAATGTGAAGGCCTTAGAGAGGGTGCAGAAGAGATTTACTAGAATGATTCCAGGGATGAGGGACTTTAGTTACATGGATAGACTGGAGAAGCTGGGGTTGTTCTCCTTGGAACAGAGAAGGTTGTGAGGAGATTTGATGGAGGTGTTCAAAATCATGAAGGGTCTAGACAGAGTAGATAGAGAGAAACTGTTCCCATTGGCAGAAGGGTCAAGAACCGGAGGACATAGATTTAAGATGATTGGCAAAAGAGGTGACATGAGGAAAAGCTTTTTTACACAGCGAGTGGTTAGGATCTGGAATGCACTGCCCGAGGGGGTGGTGGAGGTAGATTCAATCATGGCGTTAAAAAGGGAACTGGATAAGTATTGAAAGGAAAAACTCAACGCCCGGGCAAAGGGATCTGGGGGTATATGTGCACAAATCGTTGAAGGTGGCAGGGCAGGTTGAGAAAGCGGTTGAAAAAGCATATGGGATCCTGGGCTTTATAAATAGAGGCACAGAGTACAAAAGTATGGAAGTCATGATGAGCCTTTATAAAACACTATTTCGACCACAACTGGAGCAGGGCTACGGGGATGGGGCAGGAGAGTGGGCCTAGCTGGATTGCTGTTGCATAGAGCCGGTGGAGACTCGATGGACCGAATGGCCTCCTTCCGTGCTGTAACCTTTCTATGATTCTATGACCTCGCTTCCCCTTAAAACATTTGATGTTCTTCTATTAACTTTTCCTCTGTGCAACCTCCATTCTCCAGGCTCCCTGAACTCCCACTCAGTTTGTTCTATAATTTGTTCCTCAGGCTCCTGCCCAGCTGCTCAATATGCAGTTAACAACTTGGCAAGATTGAACAGATAAATCAGGGCTGAGCGATTCTAACGCAATTCGGCACCTTTATCATCATTTTCGGAATCATCTTCATGATTCTTCCTGTGCCATTGAGGTCCATAAGGCAGTAACCAGTCAATGCCCCATCCAATTCTGTCTCGGGTCCTTCAGCCCCATCCATCGCTCTTGTGTTGCGTTGGGGGCACCTCCTCGAGTTGGGGCACCTCAGGCTTGCCTTGAGCTGGACTTGGAGAACAGTTGAGCACCAACCCAACCAGCTCCCCACTTCCCCGGGACTGAGATGAACTAAGAGCACAGAGCGGAGATCAAACCTGGGTCCTTCATGGTTTGCATAACTCAATGCCACACCGCGCAGTGCCACTAGATGCTTGCGGGGGAAGAACCAACAATGATTTGCGATACTTTGGAGCCCATTGGTAGCCTGGCTCAGCTCCGCACTGGGCAGTGCAATTTATCATGTCTGAACTCCCTTTTAAAGAAAAACTTGAAACAAAGACTTGCTTTTACGACCTCCGAATGTCCCAAAGCGCTTTACAGCCAATGAAGTACTTTTGAAGTGTAGTCACTGTTGTAATGTGGGAAATGTTAATGGCAGCTGCCTCAACAACAACATTATACCCTGCCACCGGGAAATGTGTATCCCAAACATACTCCTCATAGAATCATAGATATTACAAGACAGGAGGAAGCCATTCGGCCCATCGAGCCCTTGCCAGTGCTAGCCCTTCCACTGGAGCTCTCCACTCTTATCCCCTTTCCCTTTCCTTTCCCCATTTCCTTTTATATTTTGTCTTTTCAAATGCTTATCCAATTTGAATTGACGCTACAATCTCTGCTTCAACAGTTACTAGTGACAAAGCAATCCATGTTTTAATAACCCTCTGCAAGAGACAACTTTCCCTTCGTTCTTCCTGTGATAATCCTGGGTTTATTACTTCCTAACGATTTGCCAACCAGTGGAAACAATCTTTTGCTATTTATCTTTCAAAAACATTCAAAATCTTGAAAAGCCTCTGTCAGACCCCCTTATCCGTCTCTCTTCCAGTAAATAGAAGTCTGAACATTTCAACTCTTCATATCGAGAACCTCATTCCTGGTTTGTTCAAGTGAATCTTCACTGTCCCCTTTCCAATGATCTAATAACCTTCCTATACTGGAATGCCCTGAACTGCACACTATATAATACAGTAGTGACTCTTCCACAATCTCCTGCAGTCCCACTTTCACCTTCCCTCCCGTTGAAACTGAGACAAAATACTTTTTAAGCATCTCTGCCATTCCTTCACTCCCAGTCCACGATCTAAGTCCTAAATGATCCTTAAGGTTCCCACTATCCTTTTTGTTCCTTTATGAGCATCCCCGATTTTCATCGCTCCACCATTGGCGGCCGTGCCTTCAGCTGCCTCGGCCCTAAGCTCTGGAATTCCCTCCCTAAACCTCTCCGCCTCTCTACCTCTCTTTCTTTAAGACGCTTCTTAAAACCTAACACTTTGGCCTAGCTTTTGGTCACCTGTCCTAATATCTCCTTATGTGGCTCGGTGTCAAATTTTGTCTGATAATCGCTGCTGTGAAGCTCCTTGGGACGTTTTCCTATGTCAAAGGCGCTATATAAACACAAATTGTTGTTGTTTGTTAACTGCCTGTTATATTCCATACTTCCTCTTAGTTTCCTAATCTCCCATCATTTTTACCTTCTATAGTTTTCCTCTGTATAATCCCCTGTATATTTATTCTGTGATTCTTTTTTAAATGTCACTTTAGCTCTAATCTCTCTATCGATTAAATCCCTGCCTTTGACGAACTCCTTTTGCTTCCAGTCAGAATGGATTTAACTATCTCCCACTGCTGGGCTGCCATTTGATCTGCGATATTTTTTCCCAACCAATTAATCCGCCCCCTTTCATCCTACTGAAATTAACTCACTTCCAGTTCAAAGCCTTTTTATCTATGATTCCTCTTTTTCTTCATGTATTTTCAATAAGAACCTATTTAGGATCTGGTCATTATTTCCTAATCTCCAGCTCACGTCCTTCTCATAAAATCATGGGATGATAGAGCACAGAAGGAGGCCGTTCGGCCCATCGTGCCTGTGCCGGCTCTTTGAATGAGTTATCCAATTAGCCCCACTTCCCTGTCCTTTCCCCGTAGCCCTGCGAGTATTTAATTCCCTTTTGAAAGTTACTATTGAATCTGCTTCCACCGCCCTTTCAGGCAGCACATTCCAGATCAGAACAACTCGCTGCGTTAAAAAAAAAATTGGCCTCCTCTTTCCTCTGGTTCTTTTGCCAATTATCTTAAATCTGTGTCCTCTGGTTACCCTCTGTGTCTCCTAGTTTGTTAGCCAACACCAGGTTCAGTGCTCAATCTTCCTTGTTAGACATGCAACATATTGATTTAGGAAACTATCCTGGTTGCATTCTACGAATCGCTCCCCTTTTTGACCAATCTACCTCAGACGAGTTAAAGCCCCCCAATTATAATAAATCTGTTACTACTGAAAACCTTTTTAAACTGCCTGTAACTCTCATGCTTTCTTTCCCATTATTTAGTGGTCCATTGGCAAAAGAGCCAGAGGGGAGATGAGGTGAAATTTCTGTTTACACAGCGAGTGATTGTGATCTGGAATGGGCTGCCTGAAAGGGCGGTGGAAGCAGATTCAATAGTAACTTTCAAAAGGGAATTGGATAAATACTCGAAAGGCAAAATTTGCAGGGCTACGGAGAAAGGGCAGGGTGAGTGGGACTAATTGGATAGCTCTTTCAAAGAGCCAGCACAGGCACGATGGGCCAAATGGCCTCCTTCTGTGCTGCATCATTCTATGATTCTTGAAGGTGTTCCCAATCCCTTATCGTTCCTTAGCTCAGACTGTGCTGCAAGCACCACCGCCAATTAAAAACTTTCCTTTCTATGTTTGTAATCATGTTCCTAATTAACAAGGCCACCCCTCCTCCCTTGTTGCTTTCCTTATCTATCCTCAAAGTTTGATATCTAGGAATATTTAGTTCTCAATCCGTCTCTGGCTGGAGCCAAGTTTCCACCAAGGCTACAGAATTGTGTCACCAGATCACAAGGAAATTCGGCCCATCTTAATCCAGAGAGATCCGTAGGGCCTTCCGTTTCAGCATCAAACTGTTTCCTAAGAGAATCCACTATTTAGCTTCACTTCTCTTTCTGGACGTCGATCCTAAATTTACCTTTAACTAGCTTGAACCTTTATTCCCTTGTCCTTCCCTCACGATTTAATTTAATATTTACCTTTTCCATTTCCTTACGTTTGGTCTATAGAAGCTCCTCTCAGATGTCTCTTTCCCAGTCTGAAGATCCCAAGTCTTTCCTTGTACCTCAGCCCTTTGACACTAGGCCCACTGGTTCATCTCTGCGCTGTCTCTGGAGATTAAATGTCTCCCTTCTGTCTTGATAGCCAAAACTAGATGCACATCCCTCCCTTTTAAGTAGTAGCTGCCTACTGACTTTAATGTTTCCTGCATTTGCATTTCCTGAATTAACACTGCAACCCCGACCAGTTCACACTCCTCAGCACCCAAAGCCCCTTTAATTTTGCTTATTCTTCACTATCCTTCTTCTTAACCTTTCTCCTATCTGCCACCTGCATCTCTCTAGAGCCCCCATGACCTCACTGTTTTAGGTTGCGTTGGCCCATTTCTCCCACTCACCCACCATTGCTTCCTAATTCCTGATTTGCCAGGGCGTTAGTCCCAGTCCAGTTCAGGTGAAGCCCGCCCCATCTACACAGCTTCCGCTGACCCCAGGACATGGTGCAGTGCCCGAAATATCTGGAGCCCTCCCATCTACATCTTTCAAGCCACGTATTGATGCGTCCAATCGGTCTCTCGCTCCCTGGCCTGGTGTCTGGTGACAAAACCAGATTAAAAACTCCAGGGCTAATTTGGGGGAAGAAAAAAAATCTGGGAAATTCCTCTCTGACTCCCCTAGGCGATGAAAACTAGCCCAGGAGATCGCTCTGGCCCTGATAATTCCATGCCGTTCCTACCTTATCATAATACATGACTGCTGGAATTTCACAAAGGGACATGTAATGAGAGAGGAAACTGCTTTTAAAAAAAAAATGCATGTTCCTGCAGGGAAAATTTATCTCCAAATTCTTCAGTGTAACATTATATCCTGGGTAATGGTTAAGATGACATTTCCTGTAATTTCCTCATTTACTGTCCCATACAGAGCAGTGTTAGGTTTCTAGGCTATAAATTAAACAGCAGGAGAGAGACAAAAGTACACACATAAAATTTAATTCGTTATATTTTATTAGATGAGATCTGTTGATTTTTCTTTTATAACTTTGCAGCTTTCCCTCTCCCCTCTCTCTCTCCCAAACGTGCCAACTCTCGCTGGGGGTACCATTCTAGGGGCACTGACTCCTCATGCAAGTGATCATTCTTTAGGAGCGAGTTTCCTCGCATAATACCCACATGCGATGGTCACCAACTATCCAGCATCGTCCTGGAGTTTCCCGGAATTAAAGAGTAACCTCCTGCTGTGAGCAAACCCGGGAGAAAAATCGTAGGAGCATTACCAAAAAAAAATGGTGCATTTTTTAAAAAAATGTTCTCTTGTGAAGGCTTTTGTTTATTAGTTTATGGTCCATCCCCGGTTGCCCCTTGAGAAAGTGGTGATGGACTTTTTGTTCTTAAACTGCTGCAGTCCCATGTGGTGAAGATGCTCTCACAACGCTGTTAGTGAGGGCAGTTAAGAGTCAACCACGTTGCTGTGGGACCGGAGTCACATAGAGGCCCAGACCGGGTAAGGACGGCAGGTTTCCTTCTCGATAAAGACGTTGGTGAACCAGTTGGGTTTTTTATGACAATTTACGACGGCTTCATGGTCACTTTTACTGATATCAGCTTTTTATTTACTTATTGTAACTGAACCCAAATTCTCAAACTGCCTTGGTGGGGATTTGAACTCACGTTTGGCGGATTTATTGGTCCAGTAAATTGTGACCGGCACTTAAAATAAAGGTGCAGATATGAAAACACAAAGGACACGTTTGCTACTAAAATGGGTGCGGTTTCATATCTAGGCCCAGACTGCTGGGATTCTTGGAACTAGAGTTCCCTCCCCTTTTTGGCACCGTGGCTTGACAAGTGACTTCATTGACCACAAATATTTATTTGTTTCTGTAACAGTTCAGCAGCACTTACACAACCGAGACTCCAGGTCTCAATTTTAATACGGCCGTGGCCATTTGCCTGCAGGGATTTCTCCCCCATCCTTTCTTTCTGTCCATTAAACTACTATAATAGGATGCAGCTATAAGAAATTTACGGCCTTTTCTTGAACTTGACTCTGGTGGTTGTTGGGAGGACGGAGAGAGAGTCCGAGACAATGTCGCTGGCTAGCCGTGGGCATCCGAGAGGTGCTGGAATGAGGATGAGGCCTTAAACTGAGGCCATGCCTCCCTGTTCAGGCGAGTGTAAAAGATCGCACAGCACTTTATCAAAGAAGAGCGGGGCAATTCGCCAGGTGTCTTCATCCTTGAACCAACACCACCAAAAAATAGATTAACTGGTCATGTATTTCCTTGTCATTTGCAGGACCTTTCTGTACGCAAAATGGCTGCCATGTTTTGCTGCCAAAACTACAGCGATCGCCCTTCAAAAGTAGTTTATTGGCTGAGAAGCATTTTGGGACATCTTGAGGTCGTGAAGGGCCTGATATGAATGCAAATCTTTCTTGGCATCTTGTCTCAGTTGGGTAGCACTCTTGCTTCTGAGTCAGAAAGTTGTGGGTCCCACCTCCCATTTCCTGACTCGAGCACCCAGTCTAGACTGATAGTTCAGGGCAGTACTTGGTTAGTGTAAATCGGGCGATATCAGAACGGCAGTAAAAGGTGGGGTGGGGAAGGGGACGGGGAGGTCCCCTATCCAATGGCTGGTAGCGAGCTGCAGTATTTGGGGGGGGGAGAGGGGAGGGGATCAGGAGGAGTTTCCCGCTGCTCCTGGCCCCACAAGCATTCCCCGCTAAAATGTTTCAGGCCTTTTTTTGTTGGAGGGGCTTCCAATGGCCCCTTTAAGATTGACTGTTTTGTCCAGCAGCCATCTGGTACTAATGGGCAGCGCCTGCACACGTGTGTGAATGGGACTCTATGCCAGGCGTAGATCCCCAAGCAGCGTACCTTCCGCCTATTTCGGGCAAGAGTGGTGGGCGCCCATTTACAAGCCCGCCTGAAAATCGCGTCAGGCGGGTCTCCAAGGGGGAGTCATCCGTTTCCCCCGCCAATTGTAACCTTCAGGTGCCTTGTGAACGGGGCTGCCAGCAGTTAAAAATCACCACCCATGTCTCCTACGTGTGAAAGATTCCATGGCGCTATTTAAATATTGGCCAAGACACCAGGCGGACTCCCCTGCCCTTCTTTGAACATTGAATGCTTTACATCGACCTGCGAGGGGCAGACGGGGCCCCGGTTTAACATCTGAAAGCCCGAGCCTCCCACAGTGCAGCACTCCCTCAGTGCTACAACGACGTGTCAGTGCACATTATGTACTCAGATCACTGGAGTGGGGCCTGAACCAGCGACCTTTCTGACTCGGGCGAGAGTGCTACCACTGAGCCAAGGCCAACACCACATGGGAGGCAACTGTTAAAAATAGAGAACGTTCTTTGATGTATCTAGAAATTTCTGGAAAGCTCACTCAAGCCACAGAGGGTGATGCACAGCTGGAACAGGTTGCTAGGAGACTCGATGCAGCTGGATGCTGACTTGGGAGTAATGGTTGGGCTGGTGTTCTGGAAGGAAAAAGTCAACTGGATCAAAAGGGCCTTCTTCATCTGAACTGAGCTTGTGAAAATCGGACAATCCAGTTCAGAACTGGACTTCAGCATAATCGTGAAGTTCTGGCTTAAGTGTTGGTGTCTCTAGTGGTGAAGCAGACAGGGTCTCGCCTGTATTGACAGGCCTTGGGGGCCGCACCTGAATGTTCTTGGATAATATTGTGGAAATACCTCCTTTTTAAAAAAAAAATTAATATAAATCACATTTAAAAATGATGAATAGAAGCATATCCCAAAAACAAATTTCTTCTTGGAGTCCCTCAGCCCCGAGACAGTCAAAGGTTTTGTGTTGGCTTTCAAACATTTAAACGCAAGAGAGACAAGTTTGATCCTTAGCATCTGAGGACTGAGTTATGAGGACAAAAGTGGGGGAAATTGGACATTCAGTATAGGCATGAGTGGAAGTGGATCTCGTAGGACAATCCAGATCATTACTCAAACTAAACTGTGACTGCCATGATCCAACTGAATAACAGAAGAGGCTCGAGGGGCTGAATGGCCTCCTGCTGTTCCTATATTCCTAGGACAAGGGGGCACAGTTTCGAATTAGCAAAATAATAATTTATGACTTTTACCAAGAGGTTCTTCGCACAGAATGTGCAATGTGTAAAATGGGCAGTGGTATTGGACTAGCAACCCATTTTAATTGGGAGGTTCCATCATTAAGAACAACTTGCATTTATATAGCGCCTTTAATGTAGTAAAACGTCCCAAGGCACTTCACAGGGGCGATTATCGAACAGAATTTGACACCGAGCCATAAAAGGAGATATTAGGACAGGTGAGAGGTAGGTTTTAAGGAAAGTCCTAAAGGAGGAGAGAGAGAGGTAGAGAGGCGGAGAGGTTTAGGGAGGGAATTCCAGGCCTTAGGGCCTAGGCACGGCCGCCAATGGTGGAGCGATGAAAATCGAGGATGCGCAAGAGGCCAGAATTGGAGGAGCGCAGAGATCTCGGAGGGTTGTAGGGCTGGAGGAGGTTACAGAGATAGGGAGGGGCGAGGCCATGGAGGGATTTGAAAACAAGGATGAGAATTTTAAAATAATCAAGTAAAGTGGGAGATACGAGATTCGGGGTAAGAGGAGAAAGGCGGAAATCTTGGGTGGGGTGTCAAAGTGGGGAACTGGATAATATACCCTCAGTAAGAAGAGACCATTCAATCTTAATTCTCTTCAAGAGAAATTCCTAGTGAGTGAGAGATGCCATCTGGACCGAGCTGAGGAAAGGCTTCTCCTGAGAGACACAGTTGCAGTTATTTGGGGAATTTCTAGGCAGGCCAAGTTCTGAGAACAAGATGGAAAATTCCTTTCCGGAAACTGGGCTCAAAATCTGCCGGGGAAAATGTGTGTTGGACTGGCAGCAGTGGATTAATGTGAAACGAGGGGGTTTTGTCTGACAATTTTTTCTCAATGAGTGTTGGAATAGATAAGTTTGGATATAAAGTTGGTACCATATTATGGGGTGAATTCACCACATTTGTCCTCTGTTTAGCAGCCTAGGGGAGATGGTGGAGGAGTTTTAACCAGACGGTGCCTTTTTAACCAGGTTCACTGGACCAGTTTGACATAACGGGGTGAAATTGTTCTTTAGTGTTAGGGCAGGTTGCGGCCGCAAATCGGCCGCCTTGTCTTTCACCTTGCCCAACTTTAATCGACCATTGAAAAGAATCAGGGCGGGGGATTTGCTAACGCCCGAGATCAATTTCAACCACAATAATTCCGCTTTTCCCATTGGCACAGAGCAGCCTGAGCTGGGAGAAGGAGGAAATAGGGGAGCAGAGAGGGAGAAGGAGGGTACGTGGGAGCAGAGAGGGAGAAGGAGGGTACGTGGGAGCAGAGAGGGAGAAGGAGGGTACATGGGAGCAGAGAGGGAGAAGGAGGGAATATGGGAGCAGAGAGGGAGAAGGAGGGAATATGGGAGCAGAGAGGGAGAAGGAGGGCACATGGGAGCAGAGAGGGAGAAGGAGGGAATATGGGAGCAGAGAGGGAGAAGGAGGGAATATGGGAGCAGAGAGGGAGAAGGAGGGTACAGGGGAACAGAGAGGGAGAAGGAGGGAATAGGGGAGCAGAGAGGGAGAAGGAGGGAATATGGGAGCAGAGAGGGAGAAGGAGGGAATAGGGGAGAAGGAGGGTTGATGGGAGCAGAGAAGGGAGAAGGCAGTTAGTCCTGGTTAAGTTGAATGAAGCCACTCAGACCTCTTGCATTCTTCTGTGTTGGTGGCATCATGGGGGGAGCAGTGAGACACGGAGATCCAACACTGTCGGTCCCCATTGAGATAAATATCAGAGAATATTTCTGGAAATATATTTGTTTTAAATAGAGATTATGGGTTGAACAGTAACAATAACTGCCTCCCGCCCCCACCCCACTAGACTTCTACCTCTTTCAGGAAGGAGTCTTACAATTAAGACTCTTTTCTAAAACCTTTTAAGATTAACATCCTCGCTTCCGCTAAAAATTAAGACAACTTGGGTCTTTTGGAATCACCGTCGTTGCCAGGTCACAAAGTTCGCAATCCCTGTGATTTAGGAGAAGGAAGATTGTCAAAGGAAGGAAAGGCTGTGAGGGTCCTACAGTCCCACAGTCTCATGGTCCGTCCTGGGATAGAATGAGGCAGGGCGAGGAGAACGTATGTGGGCTCCAATAAGGACAAAATTCAGACCAATAATGAGAAGGAACAAATGTTATTTTAAAAATAGACCAGGAGTGGGCAGAACAAAAATCCAAAAGGAGATACATCGTAATACTTTGCAACCTTTTGTTTAAGATAAAAGGCCTGGGTAATATGATTCTTTACAGCAACAAGGGTTTGTTCTGCACAGGGTTTGGGTAGCACAGGCCTAGGCTAAAGGAGACCCAGAATCTTTTGACTAGAAAGAAAGACTTGCATTTCTATAGTGCCTTTCATGACCTCAGGATGTCCCAAAGCGCTTTACAGCCAATGAAGTACTTTTGAAGTGTAGTCTCTGTTGTAATGTAGGAAACGCAGCAGCCAATTTGTGCACAGCAAGCTCCCACAAACAGCAATGTGATAATGACCAGATAATCTGTTTTTTGGTGATGTTGGTTGAGGGATAAATATTGGCCAAGACACCGGGGAGAACTCCCCTGCGCTTCTTTGAAATAATGCCATGGGATCTTTTACATCCACCTGAGAGGGCAGATGGGGCCTCAGGTAGGCTTAATGGTAGCACATTCACCTCTGAGTCAGAAGGTCATTGGTTCAAATCCCACTGCAGAGACTTGAACCCATAATCCAGGCTGACACTTCAGTACAGCACTGAGGGAGTGCTACATAGTCGGAGGTGTTGTCTTTCAGATGAGATGTTATTCTGAGACCCTGTCTGCCTTCTCAGATGGACGTAAAAGATCCCATCTTCTGTCAAAGAAGAGCAGGGGAGTTCTTCCCAGTGTCCTGGACAATATTTATCCCTCAACCAACATCACTAAAACAAATTATCTGGTCATTATCACATTGCTGTTTGTGGGATCGTGCTGTGCGCAAATTGGCTGCTGCATTTCCTACATTACAACAGTGACTATACTTCAAAATGTATTTCATTGGCTGTAAAGCGCTTTGGGACATCCTGAGGTTGTGAAAGGCACTATATAAATGCAAATTTATCTCTTTTTCTCTCTATCTCTCTTCCTCTCTATCTCTCCATTTTCTCTCTTTCTCTCTATCCCCCTCTATCCCTCTCTCTCTATCTTCCTCCTTTCTCTCTCTCTCTCTCTCTCTATCCCTTTCTCTCTCGCTCTCTCTCATTTCTCTCCCTCTATCTTTATTCCTCTCTCTCTCTATCTCTCTCCTTTTCTCTTTTTCTCTCTCCTTTCTCTCTATCCCCCCCTCTCTCTCTCTCTCCCCTTTCTCCCTATCCCTCTCTCTTTCTCTTTCTCTCTCTCTCTCCCCCTCTCACACAAAGTCTCCACATAAATCACTGACATCAGCTGGACAAGGAACCCAAATTAGGACTGGTTCTCGCGGGTGACCTTTGACCGCCGAGTGAGCCTGGAGTGCCCAGTCCTGTTAAATGCAAATATTCTTGGCTCAGGCAGTCTGCTTGTGAAGAAGTGCTGGCTTAGCCAGAAACCACTGCACCACAGGCAGAAATCAGCAAAAAAGTTGTAGACCAGGACAGTTCTGTGAGGGCCTCTTGATTTATTATTTATCCTTTCCATTTTCTTCAATTCTTTTCTTATGGGTCATTCTGCTGGCAGAACGAGGCTTGTTTTTAGGATGAGCCTTCTGCTTTTTCTCAGAGCTCATAAAATGTGGGTGTTGGTAAACTCTAAGACGTGACCCCACAGACCTACATTGGCTCCCGGTCCAGCAACGCCTTGATTTAAAAATTCCGGTCCTTGTGTTCAAATCCCTCCATGGCCTCGCCCCTCCCTACCTCTGTAACCTCCTCCAGCCCTACAACCCTCCGAGAACTCTGCGCTCCTCCAATTCTGGCCTCTTGAGCATCCCTGATTTCCATCGCCCCTACCATTGGCGGCCGTGCCTTCAGCTGCCTAGTCCCTAAGCTCTGGAATTCCCTCCCTAAGCCTCTCCACCTCTCTCTCCTCCTTTAAGACGCTCCTTAAAACCTACCTCTTCGACCAAGCTTTTTGTCACCTGTCCTAATATCTCCTTATGTGGCTCGGTGTCAAATTTTGTTTGATGAACGCTCCTGTGAAGCGCCTTAGGTCATTTTATTACGTTAAAGGTGCTATATAAATGCAAGTTGTTGTTGTTGTTAGGATCAATCCTAAATTTGTCATTAACTAACACTGAACCTAAGAAATTTTAGATCTATTTAATTAAAAAAAAGATTTGCATTTATACAGCGCCTTGGACAACCTCAGGGTGTCCCAAAGTGCATTTACAGCCAATGAAGTACTTTTGAAGTGTAGTCACTGTTGTAATGTAGGCAACGCTGCAGCCAATTTGCGCACAGCAAGATCCCACAAACAGCAATGTGATAATGACCATGTGATGTTGGTTGAGGGTAAATATTGGCCAGAACGCCCCTGCTCTTCTTCGAAATAGTGTCATGGGATCTTTCACGCCCACCTGAGACGGCAGACGGGGCCTTGGTTTAACGTCCCATTCGAGAGACGGCACCGTTTCAGTTTGTTCTTTTCATGTCCGGGCTTGGGGGTTAAGGATATCTTTCGGTGAGAGCAGAGGGAGACTTGTTCTGTAACCGGCCAGTGAGTGTTTGATGATGGCGGAATTCTCCCATTTCCCATTGCTGACCTCACTAAATTGGAGCACAAAAAACCATCCCCTTGCCTCCCCCGAAAATTCTAAATAAATAAATCTGCGGGTTGAATCGATGAGGATGTTGTTGATAAAACGCCTTTTCTCTTTTCTTCCAGGTTTCCCTCAGCTGTGACGGGCTCACCATGCCTGAAGGAGCACAGAGCACCAGTGGAAAGCAAGCCAATAATCAAGGTCAGTTCCCCGTGTTGGCCTGAAGTGTTGGCCCCATTGCGGAGTCTCGGTTTGGTTCCATTGGAAGCACTCGCGGTGTTAAGTCAGGAGGGTTGCTGGTTCAAGTCCCACCCCAGGAGATGAGTGCACAAGGAGGACCTGACGCTCCAGTACAGCACGGAGGGAGCGTTGCATTGTCGGAGGAACCAATTTTACAGTATCATACCGCACAGAAGGAGGCCATTCGGCCCATCGTGCATGTGCCAGCTCTCTGAAAGAGCTATCCAATTAGTCCCACTCCCCTACTCTTTCCCCATTGCCCTGCAAATGTTTCCTTTTCAAGTATTTATCCAATTCCCTTTTGAAAGTTACTATTGAATCTGCTTCCACCGCCCTTTCAGGCAGCGCATTCCAGATCATAACAACTCGCTGCGTAAAAAACATTTCTCCACATCATCCCTCTGTTTCTTTTGCCAGTTATCTTAAATCTGTGTCCTTTGGTTACTGACCCTCCTGCCACCGGAAACGGTTTCTCCATATCTACTCTTATCAAAACCCTTCATAATTTTGAACACCTCCATTAAATCTCCCCTTAACCTTCTCTGCTCTAAGGAGAACAAGCCCAGCTTCTCCAGTCTCTCCACATAACTGAAGTCCCTGATCCCTGGTACCATTCTGGTAAATCTCCTCTGCATCCTGTCCAAGGCCTTGACATCCTTCCTAAAGTGTGGTGCCCAGAATTGACCACAATACTCCAGCTGGGGCCTAAGCCAGTGATTTAAAAGATTTAGCAAAACTTCCTTGCTTTTTTACTCAATGCCTCTATTTATAAAGCCCGGGATTCCGTATGCTTTTTCAACAGCCTTCTCAGCTTGGATGAGATGTTAACTTGTCTAGAAAGAGGCACAATCCTAAAGCAAATTAAGCAAGTTCTCCTGGTCTCTTGGCCAATATTCCTCCCTCAGTCAACACCAGCAAAAAAAAACCAGATGAACTGGTTGTTCGGTTGCTTGTATACAAAAGGGTCACCTTGTATAAAACCAATAATGGCATTTCAAAGTAGCTCGTTGCATGTGAAATCCTGTCGGGACATTTCTGAGAGATGTGTTAAGGTGCTACATAAATGCACATCTTTCTGTAATAATTCAGTACTATGGGGGAGGATTTCCTGTGCTAGCTATCTGTAAATCTGAGTATAGTGAAAATAATTTCAGGACCAAACAGGAAACCTTCCCCCAATATTTGTAATAAATCTTCCCCCAATATTTCTTCCCTATCTCTGTAACCTCCTCCAGCCCTGCAAACCTCCTAGATCTCTGCGTTCCTCCAATTCTGGCCTCTTGCGCATCCCCGATTTCCTTCGCTCCATCATTGGCGGCCGTGCCATCCGCTGTCTAGGCCCTAAGCTTGGGAATTCCCTCTCTAAACCTCTCCGCCTCTCTACCTCTCTCTCTCTCTCTGTTCCTTAAAACCTACCTCTTTGACCAAGCTTTTGGTCACCTGTCCTAGTATCTCCTTATGTGGCTTGGTGTCAAATTTTGTCTGATAATCGCTCCTGTGAGGCGCCCTGGGACGTTTTACGTCAACCACTTCAACAATGAATGTTTGTGGGCTATTTGATTTCAGGGGCTATCACACCTGAGTCTAACGCTCTCTTACTGGACTCATACACTTTCCGGTCGAGGAGGGAGGGGGGGGGTTACTGAATAGGGATCAGGACCAGGAACCATTACATAGTGATTGTCGTCATCATGAAAAGCGGCATTTGTAACAGCTCCCCTGTGCTTTTACAGTCGACTCGAATAGAAAAAAAACAAATGTTAATTTACTACAAAAATACAGACATCACCACTCTCTCCCTCATTATCCAACAGTAACCCAGAGAGTGGTTAGAATGTGGAACTCGCTACCGCAAGGAGTAGTTGAGGTGAATAGCATAGAAGCATTTAAGGGGAAGCTGGATAAACACATGTGGGAGAAAGGAATAGAAGGATATGCTGAAAGGGTTGGATAAAGTACGAGGGAGGAGGCTCTCGTGGAGCATAAACACCGACATAGACCCGTTGGGTCGTATGGCCTGTTTCTGTGCTGTAAGTTCTATGTAATTTTAGTTTGATCCAATCAGTGATGGATACAAAACAGTCCGAATGCAAATAATGCCCTCTCCCTTCCTCTTTCCTAGCCCAGAGACGCTGTGACCATTGAGAGTATCCCTGATTGAGGATAGTTAACTCAGTACAAACCGGGAATCGAACCCAGGGACGTGCCATCTTTTGGCAGAAATATACACATTTAGCTTCCTAATGCACTCACACTGAGAAAAAAGAAAGAACTTGCATTTATATAGCGCCTTTTATGCTCTCAGGATGTCCCAAAGCATTTCACAATGAAGTACTTTTAAAGTGTAGCCACTGTTGTAATGTAGGGAAACATAACAGCCAATTTGCACACAGCAAGCTCCCATGCAAAGCAATGTAATAATGACCAGATAATTGGTTGAGGGATAAATATTGGCCCAGGAAGAACTCCCCTGCTCTTCTAGATAGTGCCATGGGATCTTTTAAGTCCACCTGTGAGGGCAGATAGGGCCTCGGTCTACCAACTCATCCAAAAGACAGCACCTCCAACAGTGCTGCACGCCCTCAGTACTGCACTGGAGTGTTGGCCTGGATTTTTGTGCTCAGGTCTCTGAAGTGGGACTGCGAATTAAAAACCTTCTAACTCAGAGGCAAGAGTGCTTCCCGCTGAGCTACATATTGGGCTTTGTACTTCAAAATGAGTTCATTTCATGAAACGCTTTGAGATGTTTTAACAGTGCTATATAAATGCAACGATTATTGTAACAACCCTCAGGCTGTTCCTGGGAGTAATGCCCAGATTGTTAGCCTGTAATTTAGCCCAATCCCCACCGCAGCCTCTCCTTGTGTTATTTTAAAGGATGGCAGCATCCTAATTATTTTCTTAGGCATTTCTGGTTTGTTTCTTTTTTCAAATTTCCAGCCAGCAGAAAGTTGGGGAATGGGATTGAGGGTGAGGAGGACAACTGCAGACAGAGGTGGCTGAGGGGGGAATTGGGGACCCCCGAAATATCGTGCCAAGAAAAAAGGCAACCACTCAAAGAATGTGAGATGTAAAGTCAGATGGATATTCCGACGTTTCATCTGACTTATTGTTTGGGTCTGAGGGAGAGACTTAGTAAAAAAACCTCTCCTCAGGAGATTGAGACGTGTTGGGTGGAGGCCATGTTAGAGAGGGGAGTCTGCGCCTGAGAACTATGAAGTGAATGCCAAGATTCTGTAGAAAAACCAGTTTGACTTTGACAAAGATGTGTTTGTTTGACCTTTCTGGCTAGGGGCTCGGAAGGTGAGAGGCCTTTTGGGAAGAAAACTGAGAGGAAAGGGAGCAGAAATTGTGTAAATACTGTATCTAATTGTTTCTCAGGACCCCCATTCTCAATGGGATCATTATGATGAAATCCTACCACTGTTTATTGGTTGTATAAAACATTTATATTGTTCCTAATAAATTTTGTGATTAACAGCAATTGACAGGAATTAGCTGGTAACCAATAAAATGATGGCAGTCGAATTTCATAAGCCTCTTATTTTTTTGTTTCTTCATGGTCCCGGCTTATTTCCAATGAAATCATGGGTTCCAATGTGGCTTTAATTGCAAATGGAATGCATTTCCTAACCAAAACAGCAATGAACAGTAGATTAGAGAACATTCAGAGACTGACATACCTTCAGATCCCAGGGGGCAATGCAATTACCGTGGTCACAGAGGGCCCATTCTGTTCAGTGCGTAGGAGGCTTGGGAGGTTCGCTGACCTCTATCAGTCTCTTACTGTTGTTTTTTTTTGCTTGCCCCAATCCCTCAATAGGCACGCAGATGAAAATCTGGCATCCTTCTGCGTTCCTGCAGTCCTTAACGGAATGATAGTGTTAAAGAATGAATTGTTTTCCTGCACTGACAGGCCTATTAAAAGACCCTCCTGTTCATCCCAGAAATAACTATTCTTGAGAGAAAGATTACATAGAATGTGCAGCACAGAAACAGGCCATTCGGCCCAAATGGTCAATGCCGGCGTTTATGCTCCACGTGACCCTCCTCCCACCCCACTTCTTCTCACCCTATCAGCATATCCTTCTATTCCTTTCTCCCTCATGTACTTATCAAGCTTCCCCTTAAATGAATCTATGCTATTTGCCTCAACTACTCCATATGGTAGCGAGTTCCGTTGTCTTTGGGTAAAGGAGTTTCTCCTGAATTCCCTATTGGATTTATTAGTGACAATCTTCCATTTATGGCTCCTAGTTTTGGTCTCCCCCACAACTGGAAACATCTTCTCTACATCTACCCTATCGAACCCATCATCATTTTAAAGACCTCTATTAGGTCACCCCTTAGCCTTCACTTTTCTAGATGTCCTCCTAATAAGGGCTTTACTGTATCCAGGCAACTGTAGTTAAAGGGGAAGAGTAGTCCACCAGGCCATTTTCCATTCACCTGTTGTGTTCTGACCCTGGGGCAGGTCCCAACTCAAGTCTCGGGTTCTTCAGCCACTCTCTAGGGAAGAGGAGCTGAGGGGGTTTCCTGTTGCCTTCCTCACGGTTTTTAATCTTCAGGGTATCTTCTCCGAGGTGGGCAGCAACCAAGGTCATAGAGCCCCGACCAGGCCCGTAGGACGGGAAGTACCCCTAGTGGTGTCAACCCAGGATTTAGAGACCAGGCTGTCAGGAGCAGGGCTAGGGTTGCCAACTCTGGTTGGACGTATTCCTGGAGGTTTCATCACATGACCTCCAGCCTCCACCTCCTCCGCCCCTACAATCCCGCCATTGGTCGCCTGACACGTCCATCCTCGTGGAGCCCCGCCTTCCCACAGCCATTGGATTAATCTTGACTGTCAGTCAAAATGCTCTTTCTAACCCACCTCCAATATTTTCATGACTAATAAATGAAAGCGTTCCAAGAAAATGAAAATAAAATCACCCACAATTTTTTTTAATGCACCTATAATTTTACCCCTCATAGCAGTGTCCTGGAGATTAATCTTTCGTTCCTGGGACCTCCAGGACAATGGAGGGTTAGCAACCCTAAGCAGGGGTTAAACCCTTCACCTTCTGACCCAGAGGCAGAAAGCAACCACTGAGCCAACATCTCGCTGCCCGCACCATTTTATTTAAGTGTATAAGGTACATTTACTGGTGCCACTCGCACCTCCCCATTCCTGTTCTTGCCCATTGGACCCGCAGGCTGGGAGCAGCCATTTTGTATAGAATCGCTCCACATTTATTGCGTACTGAGTTAGTAGTGGTTATGTTTCCAAGCCATTTTTTCTTTTCTTTTGGGTTCAGTGTCTCTTCTATAGGCGGACCTGTGATCCCTGTGATCTGGAGTGCGCCGTTTACCTACTTTAATATTTAGACAATGTGTAGTGAGCCCAGGGATTGGTCATTACAGTATTTCAGCTTTCTGGTTCTGTCGCTTGCCCTCACATGATCTTCTTCAGCTTCAAAAGGCGGTAGAATAAATACTTCTAGACTGTGGCCAAGGCTAAAAACTGCCAAACAGATTTATGAATCAGTAAATGGATAAGTGAACAGAAGCAATGATGCACTGTTGATGTACAGTAGTTATGATCTCTGTCTTGAAAAGCCCAATTGCCCCCCCAGCATCCACAGCCTTTTGGGGGGGAAGAGAGATAAGGATTTCCACCACCCTTTGTGTGAAGAAGTGCTTCCTGATTTCACTCCTGAATGGCCTGGCTAAGATTATGATCCCAGTTCCTGGTGTGCATGGGCACTAAACGGCCTGTACCTGACACCAATTGGCAATCTGGCTCAGAGAGGCTGGGATGGGAATTGGGAATTGGGAATGTGTGAAGCCTGGTGCGGTAACGGGTGCTTTTCTGGGGCTGGAACTGAGGCTCGCAGTTGGGCAGTGCAGAGGCAGCTTTACTCTGGATGTGAGCAGCAAAGCCTGTCCCTAGGAGAGCACGATTCTGATACCGGGTGCCTGAAATGAGGAAGCCTCAATTTAACGTCTCATCCAAAAAGACGGCACCTGAGGAGCAAGAGGGAAGGTCGGAGGGGCACCGACCATCATTAAAATAGAAGCACAAGAAAGCTGGTGAGGGGAGAGAGCGGGGGATCAAAGGGGGCGGGAGGTGAGAGAAGGATCACATATCGAACAAACTTTCTCCGGTAACCAGTTACACACATCCACCCTGAATATACCTGAGACTAGAGTTTGCTCTTGCATAGAGCCAGCACAGACTCGATGGGCCAAATGACCTCCATCCGTGCTGTAACCGTTCGATGATTCTACAGTACAGTACTGGGCCATGATATAAGTGAGATTACCAAGTCACTGCTAAATTATGAGCTGTGAATTGACGCCAATTGGGAGCTAAGTGAAGATTGCCTGAACTCACCTTTATTAGTGCTCTCAGAGCTGTGGGTGTGAGGAGATATCCATCCCATCAGTCAAGTCCCATGATGTTAGGATTTAAAATAACTGGCAAAAGAACCAGGGGAAGATGAAGAAGATTTTTTTTTAAAGCAGCGAGCTTTTATGACCTGAAAGGGCGGTGGAAGCAGATTCAATAGTAACTTTCAAACGGGAATTGGATAAATACTTGAAAAGGAAAAGTTTGCAGGGCTGTGGGGAAAGAGTAAGGGAGTGGGACTAATTGGATCGCTCTTTCAAAGAGCCAGCATCGGCATGATGGGCCGAATGGCTTCCTTCTGTGCTGTATGATTCTATGGTTCTATGCTCGAACCCCCAGTATAACGGGGGGAGGACATCTGATCGATGAAGTTTCCACACTGAGTTAATGCTGTCGTGTCACATTCCTGTCCGTGGGATTGTTACCCAGATGTTAACCTGGTTAAAATACAATATTGTGGTTGATTGTCGGACAAATTTGAAAGAGCGAGATGTGTGATGACGGGAGAGTGGAGCAGACAAAATACAGAATCACATTTCTGTTGTGTCTACACTAGCTCTCTGATCTGGGTCTTACTTTACCTTGGCTGCTGCCTATCCTGCCCTGTCTTAGCTCTCTCTTAGCCCAGCACAGTTCCCCAATGTGTCTCCAGGGCATCTCACTCGTCCCCCGGACTCTCTGCTTTCTGTTTTTTTTTAAGCCTTTTCCATTTCCTTCGATGTTTGAATTCTCTCCCGCCTGTATTCCCGCTCTGCCAGAAATCCCTCACCTCCTTCCTACGAGGTACTGGAAGGTTTCACATGGTGATAGAGTGGCCAACCTCTGCTCTAATGCTTGTGAGCGGGAAGAAACGGAAGGTGCTGAAGAGGTGAAGTTAAAAAGTACTTGCCCGAAGGTAAGATAAAGAGAATGGGAACATAGGAACAGGAGGAGGCCATTCAGCCCCTCAAGCCTGTACCGCTATTCAATTCCATCATGGCTGATCTGTATCTTAACTCCACCTGGGTCTTACTTTACCTTGGTTGCTGACTATCCTGCCCTGTCTTAGTTCTCTCTTACCCCAGCTTGGTTCCTTAACCCTTAATACCCTTGCCTAACAAAAATCTATCCATCTCAGTTTTGAAATTTTCAATTGACCCCCAGCCTCAACAGATTTTTGGGGGAGAGAGTCCCAGATTTCCGCTCCCCTTTGTGTGAAGGATAGTTAGTGAAGAAATAAAATGAAGAGGGCAAGATGGTGAATTAAACTCTGGATGGCACGAATACTGATGAGAAATATTATGTCACACAAGGACACAGACTTGACTGTAGTGTTTGCCATCTCAGACTGCTGCTCAACATCGAAGAAGCAACTTGCATTTATATAGCGCCTTTCAGATTCCCTGGACCTCCCAAAGTGCTTCACAGCCAGTGAAGTACTTCTGTAGCATGTTCTAATTGAATGGCGGAACAGGCTCGAGGGGCTGAATGGCCTCCTCCTGTTCCTACCTTCCTAAATCTCAACCATGTTGCCCCTATTACATTGTTCTTCTCTTACCTTGACCTTTGATTCTACATTTCGCCCTGCGCGCAGCTACAGTTACAGAGCTCTGTGTGTGCGCGTGTTTTTAAGGTAATGGGTTTTTCCTACGTCTTTAACCTGATGGATACACATTTGTAATTTTGCACCTGGGGAGACCTCCAATAATTTTATCTTCACCCCCTGTAAGAGCGACCAACCTGCTACAAGTCTGTATATACTGAATTAAGAAGGAGCTAGATAGATTTCTAGACACAAAAAGCATCAAGGGGTACGGGGAGAGAGCAGGAATATGGTATTGATATAGAGGATCAGCCATGATCATATTGAATGGCGGAGCAGGCTCGAAGGGCCGAACGGCCTACTCCTGCTCCTATTTTCCATGTTTCTATGTAAGTCCTCCCATTGGAGAACAGCTGCTGTACTCCCCTCACTTAGAAAGGCCCTCTTGTCTAATATTATTGTACAATCTATTTTGCTGCCTCTATCTTGACCACAGACCTGCAGAGCACAAGCCAGACTTGAGGTTAATAGGAATCTTTTTTCCCTATTCAGTAACGGATGTGTGAATTGCATTCCTGCTTCAAATACAAGCTGGGTTGATGTTTGAAATACGGGTGAATATTTGGGTGGGAGTATGTTTGAGGCGTACAGGGATAAGTGTTGTTCGAGGCAGATAAACTTCTGCGTAGAAACTCCTGACTCCTGAACTGCAGTGACCGTAGACGTGCTAGAGGTGGCTACCAGTTAAGGTCTCACACTAGCTACATAGGTGTTCTGCAGTTTAATTTGACGGTATCCTTGGGAAGAGCCAGGGAACAATTTCCAGAGCTTTTCCTCAGGAGATTTCGCAGAGGGAGCAGAGGGAGCAGATTGTACTCGTCTGGAGAAGGGCGTGGCTAATTTGATCGAACTCTCACTCTCCTATTCCAAAGATTGCAGGTTCAAGCCTCACTTGGGCATTTATACTAGACCGGCACTCTGGTGCTGTACTGCAGGAGTATTGGATTGTTGGAGGTCCTGTCCTTTTAGATGAGATGTTAAATCGAGGGCCTGTCTGCTCATTTAAAAAAAAAGAAAGATTTGTATTTATAAGAACATACGAAATAGGAGCAGGAGTAGGCCATTCGGCCCCTCGAGCCTGCTCCGCCATTCAACAAGATCATGGCTGATCTTCTACCTCAACACCATTTTCCTGCACCATCCCCATATCCCTTGATGCCTTTAATATCTAGAAATCTATCGGTCTCTGTTTTGTATGTACTCAATGACTGAGCCTCCACAGCCCTCTGGGGTAGAGAATTCCAAAGATTCACCACCCTCTGAGTGAAGAAATTTCTCCTCATCTCAGTCCTAAATGGCCTATCCCTTATCCTGAGACTGTGACCCCTGGTTCTATACTCCCCATCCAGGGGAAACATCCTCCCTGCATCTACCCTGTCGAGCCCTGTAAGAATTTTGTATGTTTCAATGAGATTCAATTTATATAGCATCTTTCATGACCTCAGGATGTCCCAAAGTGCTTTACAGCCAATGAAGTACTTTTTGAAGTGGAGTCACTGTTGTAATACAGGAAACATGGCACAGCAAGCTCCCACAAACAGCAATGAGATAAATGACCAGCTAACGTGTTTTTTAAATGATGTTGGTTGAGGGATAAATATTGGCCAGGACATCAGGGAGAACTCCCCCGTTCTTCTTCAAAATAGCACTATGGGATCTTTTACGTCCACCTGAGAGGGCAGATTGGGCATTAGTTTAACATCTGATCTGAAAGACGGCACCTCCAACAGTGCAGCACTCCCATGAAGTGTTAGCCTGGATTTTGTGCTCAAGTGTCTGGAGTGGGATTTGAACCCAGGACTATTCTGACTCAGAGGTGAGATGGGCTGCCCACTGAGCCACAGCTGACATATAAGATGCTCTGGGAGTTTTGGTTTCTTGGTCAACATTCCTCGCTCAACATCACCTGACTAACTGATCATTTCTTTCACTGCTGTATATGGGATCTTGCTGTGTACAATCTGACTGCCCACGTTTGACTACATGACAGTTACAGTAGTTCTTTAAATGTGACACACTTGGAGATTTTCTGTTTAAATACACGTCTTTCCTACTTTTGGTGGATGGTCTTTTCTTGATCTTTGCTTTCTTCTACCTCTATCCTGTAATCTTGAGAAGAACTGTAGGGTTGGTTTTCTCAAAAGAGTAGATGAGAGGCCCCAGGGCCGCCTTAATCCATCATAACTTGTCATCTTGTGATGTTTTATGTAATTTTAAAGGGAGAACTTTATATTTAAACATGGTAGATTCGGCTGGCCTGATTGGAACGCTAAGACGCTGAAAGGTGGAAGATCCAAAACTCCAACCGTGCCCAGTTTTCTCTCGTTGAGCTGCACCAGATGGAGTCCACATCGCCTCCCTGTGAGGAAGGGGAGTCGGACACGGGAGGCTGTAGATGGTTAGCCAATGCATTGGACAATCCCTGGAAGCCAATGGAGGAATTGCCACTAGTCCTGAAGCAGCCCATCCCCCTCAGTAGTTGGCCAGGGAAACCTGGTAACACTTGGGCCACATGGTAATCATTGGAGGGTGAATGACTTCATCAAAAAAGTTGGTATAAAGGCTAAATTTCAAGAGTTTTCTTGAAAATGACACCCTGTCAGTGAGCTAGCATTGTGTTTATATACATATCCAGATGGAACCCATTGATTCTCTTCTTCCATGTGATGCATTTATATAGCGCCTTTCATGACCTCAGGATCCAAGCGCTTTACAGCCAATGAAGTACTTTTTGAAGTGTAGTCACTGTTGTAATGTAGGAAACACGGCAGCCAATTTGCGCACAGCAAGCTCCCACAAACAGCAACGAGATAACGACCAGATAGTCCGTTTTTTTTTTAGTGATGTTGGTTGAGGGATAAATATTGGCCAGGGCGCTGGGGAGAACCCCCCCTGCTCTTCTTCAAGATAATGGCTGTGGGATCTTTTACGTCCACCTGAGAGGGTAGACAAGGCCTCGGTTTAACATCTCATCCGAAAGACAGCACCTCCGACAGAGCAGCACTCCCTCAGTAATGGCCCCGGGAGTGGCGGCCTCGACTTTTGTGCTCAACCTCTGGAGGGGGACTTGAACCCACGACCTTCTGACTCAGAATAGCTCACACAGTGTGGCTGGACTACACTGTCGCTTTTGGCCCGTTAGAAAAGCCGATATTGCCTGGAACGTTTTGTGCGAGTCAGTGAGCTGTTTCCATTTATAGGATTTGCACCAAAAATAATGAGGCTGCTGCCCTTCTCTGAGTCTATAAGGTTGGTGGCCGACATGATGGACTTTGATGTCCGATTTCATGCATCTTGTCCCTGCGTGTTCAGCCGAATTTTTTTTATATTCCAAAATACAAGAAGACGTTAATGAACTTGCAGAATGGGCCTGTAAATGGCAAATGAATTTCAATACACATAAATGTGAGGTAGTGCATTTTGGTAGGAAGAATAAGGAGGCCATTATACTCCTTGTCGAAAGGGGTACAGATACACAAATCACCAAAAGTATTGACGCAGGTTAATAAGGCCTTTTAAAAAGGCAAACCAAGCACTGGGGTTGATTCCTAGAGGGATAGAATTGAAAAGCAGAGAAGTTATGTTAAACTTGTATAGAACCTTGGTTAGACCACACTTGGAGCACTATGAACTGTTCTGGTCTCCATATTATAAAAATAATATAGAGGCACCGGAGAAAGTGTAAAAAAGATTTAGAAGAGTGATACCAGAACTGAGAGGTTGTAACTATCAGGAAAGATTGAACAGACTGGGGCTTTTTTCTCTAGAAAAGAGAAGGCTGAAGGGTGACCTGATAGAGGTCTTTAAGATAATGAAAGGGGTTTGATAGGGTGGACGTAGAGAAGATATTTCCACTTGTGGGGGAGACCAAAACTAAGGTGCTGTACGTTCTATGTAATTCTATCTGATTTTGATTTGTTTTTGAGTGCTAGATAAAGACTCTCAACATTTGGATTTCCAGCGATGTACCTGCTCCCTGAGTTCCCTTTATAGTCGCTTCTGCTCAGCAGATGGACAAGTTGATGGTGGGGCTAGC
This sequence comes from Heptranchias perlo, assembly GCF_035084215.1. Classification (NCBI taxonomy): domain Eukaryota; kingdom Metazoa; phylum Chordata; class Chondrichthyes; order Hexanchiformes; family Hexanchidae; genus Heptranchias; species Heptranchias perlo. The sequence continues at coordinate 5,703,120 of NC_090365.1, read as the reverse complement.
AATGGGGAGGGAAGGGGGAGGGTATGAGGGAGGAGCTCAGCCCCCACTGGAACTTGCACAGTCGCCATCTCTCTGTGATGACTCATGACCCCCAAGTAGGTGAAACAAAATTTCACCAGGACCCAGTGTTGCCAACCCTCCAGGATTGTCCTGGAGTCTCCAGGAATTGAAGATTAATCTCCAGGACATTCCTGCAAACAACACCCAGGAGAAAAATCATAGGGGCGTTTAACAAAGTCGTGTGTTTTTTAAAAAAAAATTCTTTGAACACTTTTGTTTGTTAGTTATAGAAATATTGGAACTGGGGATAAAAGGTCTGTTTGACTGACATCCAATTGGGTAATGAAGAGTTTGTTCACTTTCCGATTGGCCATGGGAAGGCGGGGCTCCGTGATAATAGACTTGTCAGGCGACCAATGGCGGGAGTGTGAGGGGGCTCTGCGAGGATGGACGTGTCGGGCGACCAATGGCGGGAGTGTGGGGGCGGGGCATTTGGCGGCAGGAGGTCATGTGATGACACCGCCAGGAGTACGTCCAGCCAGAGCTGGCAACCCTACCTCAAGGATGAGCTCTGCCAACTCAAGACTGATTGGGACCTAATCTGAGGTATGGCTCGGGATGGAGTTATACTGCACTTGGTGCAACCACCAACTGGTGCGAGACAGCCCCCAGGAGAAAAACTCGTACCTCTTGATTTTAGCGTTTCAGGCAGTCTCCTGATATACTCCCCCCCCTCCCCCCCCCCTCAGAATCACCTTGCTTCAAGGCAAAACTGGCAGGATAACTCCGTTGTTAATTCCACTCTGGGCAGAGAACGACATGAGCTGAGCCAGCAGGGAGCTGGTTTCTAAATCGTTTTAACAGCCAAGTCAGTCTTTCTCTAACGGAGTATTTGCAGGAGCAGATGTCGGGGAAATGCTTTCAAATTTTAAAAAAAACAAACTAGTCTGAGACTGAGAGGCCTTTGTGTCCCCTCTCTCTGAGTAGATGAGGTTTCAGCTCAGACTGACTCCCCTCACCACCCTTTCTCTTAAAAACATTTATTTACATCGAGCGTCTGGCTCCAAAAATGTCGGATTCTGTTCTGCAAATGTTTACATTGAGAATTTTCCAGTACAAATTTTACTCCCAAGTTTCAAAGGGTCTTTTTTTTGTGGGGTGGGGGAGGGAGAGGGAACCTACCTGGGTCTGGATTTGAAAGATTTTTTTAATGTTAATGGGCCCTCAACAATCAAATACATTTTTTTTAAAAATCTGTAGCTTTAACTTGTTAAATAACTTATTCTGAATTATTCTCCTTGAGAAACCAATAGCAAAAATGTCTTTTTTCTCTCAGGGAGCCACATGGTGGATTCCAATTGGCTGCCCTCCTGTATCCTCAGCTTTTCTGAGTCTAGAGAATCAGCATTGATTCAGGCTTCTCGACCATGGGAGGCATCACGGCCGAGCTCAATCCAGTCGTCACCTGACATCCCCACACATGCTTTCCAGCAGGAGTCACTCCAGGTGTTGGCCAGGAGCAGGGAGTCACTCCAGATGTTGGCCAGGAGCGGGAGTCACTCCAGATGTTGGCCAGGAGAGGGAGTCACTCCAGATGTTGGTTAGGAGTAGCAGGAACCCCAGGTGACTTTTAAGGGTAAATTTTCCAACTTTCCCCAAAATGAATGCACAGAAAATCTTCGGGGGTGTAGAATTTGGCGATTATATAGGAACATAGGAACAGGAGGAGGCCCTTCAGCCCCTCGAGCCTGTTCTAGCATTCATTTACCTCATAGCTGACCTGTACCTTAACCCCATCTACCCGCCTTGGTTCTGTAACCCTTAATACCCTTACCTAACAGAAAATCTATCAATCTCAGTTTTGAAATTTTCAATTGACCCCCCAGCCTCAGCTTTTTGGGGGGAGAAAGTTCTAGATTTCCACTCCCCTTTGTGTGAAGAAGTGCTTCCTGACATCACCCCTGAACGGCCTGGCTCTAATTTTAAGGTTATGCCATCTTGTTCTGGACTTGCCCCCCACCAGAGGAAATAGTTTCTCTCTATCAACACCTTTAATCATCTTAAACACCTCAATTGGATCACCCCTTAATCTTCTATAATCAAGGGAATACAAGCCCAGTCTATGCAACTGGTCCTCGTAATTTAACCCTTTTAGCCCCGGTATCATTCCGGTGAATCTACACTGCACCCCCTCCAAGGCCAGTATATCCTTCCTGCCCAGAACTGCCACTTTTATTTTTCTCTTTGCCCAGCAATGCGGACACTGAGACCCTGTTGTGGCTATTGGTTCCCTGCCCGAGATCGGCTAACGCAGTATAGATTAGGAATTGTACGGATCTGTTTCCCTCCCTCTGCCCCTCCCTCTGCTCCTCCCTCCCCTCTCAAAAGCAGCACATTCATCAACCATACTACTGGAGGAGCTGAACCTTAGCAACCCCCAGAGACTGAGTGAACAGATAAAACACATGTTGCACTGCTGCCTGAATTTAATTTCACAAAATCTGGGAAAACGTCTGGTACTCTGAAAAACGTTTGTGTACTTGTGAATTTTCCCCATTGCCCGTTTCTTGCACTGCTCCTACCGGGCCCCTAACGCAACAGGGATAGCTGTCCAGGAAACTGCCAGGTTCGATTCCCGGCCTGTGAGTTGGTTAAACAACTGTGGTGGTTCTTAGATACAGGCCTTTCGGCCTATCAAAGCCTGTCCTCCATTTTGTTAGCCATAACAGCTCTTTATTGGTTTAATCCCAGTTGCTGCTCCTTGCTCCAAATCCCTCAGTAATCCTACTTCCCATTTAAATAAGCTACCTCCCTTTTAAACACCTCAATTGTTTCTGCATCTTTGGTCTTCTGGGATAGGGCATTTCAAATCATTGCAGCCTTTTGTGTCGAGAATTCTTTTCCTGATTTGCTGTTAACTGGCTTCGCTCTAATTCTAAGATCCTGTCCCCTTTCCCGGTCCAGCAACGCCTCGATTTTAAAATTCTCATCCTTGTTTTCAAATCCCTCCATGGCCTCGCCCCTCCCTATCTCTGTGACCTCTGCGATCTCCGCACTTCACCATTGGCGGTCGTGCCTTCAGCTGCCTGGGCCCTAAGCTCTGGAATTCCCTCCCTAAGCCTCTCCGTCTCTCTCTCCACCTCTCTCTCTCCTCCTTTAAGACGCTCCTTAAAACCTACCTCTTTGACCAACCTGTCCTAATATCTCCTTATGTGGCTCAGTGTCAAATTTTGTTTGATAATCGCTGCTGCAAAGCACCTTGGGACGTTTTACTACGTTAAAGGTGCTATATAAATGCAAATTATTGTAGTTTTTGAGGAAAGAATCATTCTCGATCTACCCTTTCAGTTCCAATCATTACCTGTCACAGGGATAACAGTCCAATTTGACTCTGGCCTCGTAAGGGATAGAAAACAGTTAAGCTCCCCATTCTTGATTGCTCTCCAGTGACTACTGCCGAAAAGCTCGTGCGTAGATTGTCAGACGATGACAAGATCTGGCTCCGCTTTGGTTTCCACTGCACCCCAAGTCGTGTACTCACTGGTCAGGCTTAGACCTAAACACTGGATACTGGAGGGGAGAAGGTACACTGCACACTGCATGATTGAGTGCAATCAGGGCAAATTGATGGAGGGGTGTGAAGAATGGAAATCATTGTGGGAGCTTGCTGTGCGCAAATTAATCCCCGTGTTTCCTACATTACAACACTTCAAAAGTACTTAATTAGCTGTAAAGCTCTTTGGGACGTCCTGAGGTGGATGAAAGGCGCTATAGAAATGCAAGTCTTATTTTTTTCTTTACTAATGTTCCCACCCAGTCTAGGCCTCCATGGTTAACTCAGAATGTCCTCAGGCCAACAAGGGATGTGCAATAAACAAGGCCGTTACAGCCTGGATTATGGGCTCGAGTCTCCGGAGTGGGTCTTGAACCCACGACCTTCTGACTCAGAGGCGAGAGTGCTACTCTCTGAGTCACGGCTGACACCTAATAATGTCCACGAGAGGTTTCTCCCTCTCTCTGTGTGTCTGTGTGTTCTCACGCAGCGTGAGGAATGCGGCTCAGCATTTGGCTGTGAATCTGCTGCTCCAGGACGCAGAGGTCCGTAGCGTCCTGTCAGATCTTGCAGTGCTGAGGCAGCATGGTGGGATCGTAATAAAATCCAGGCGGGGGATCTCAGAGTGCTGTGATTCCGATCTGTAGACCAGGAGTAATAGAAACAATCTGTACTCAGCAGCATATTTCATTTCATAACCTCCATTCCTTAATCCTCTCGGCAATTCAGAGCTAATCTTTTGCTTAAGGGCTATTGTCCCTTTTTTCAGAGTCTCCCATCGGTATGAAATGAGGCGTTTGTAGCACTCGTAATCCTGGACTTTCCAGTATATTCAATCCTTTGTCCCTTGCTAGGGTTATAGGTAGAGATTTATTTATATGGCCAGCGGGATAAACAAGTTTCTTAAGTTAGTTTATTAAATATTAATAATGCTGAATTATATATTGCACTGCTAACATGTTTGTGCTGGAAAGAAGCTAGGTCTAACCTAGGCCTGCACTCTACTGTACTGAGGGAGTGCTGCACTGTCGGAGGGGCAGTACTGAGGGAACGCTGCACTGTCGGAGGGGCAGTACTGAGGGAGTGCTGCACTGTCGGAGGGGCAGTACTGAGGGAACGCTGCACTGTCGGAGGGGCAGTACTGAGGGAACGCTGCACTGTCGGAGGGGCAGTACTGAGGGAGTGCTGCACTGTCAGTGGTGCCGTTCCAGGGTTGGTGTTCGAGGCAGAAAATTCAGATTAGATTGGATAGGTGGCTGTTGAGGTATGTCTCAGTTAGGGTTGCCAGCTCTGGCTGGATGTATTCCTGGAGGTTTCATAAGAACATAAGAAATAGGAGCAGGAGTAGGCCATACGGCCCTTGAGTCTGCTCCGCCATTCAATAAGATCATGGCTGATCTTCGATCTCAACTCCACTTTCCTGCCCGATCCCCTTAACCCTTGCTTCCCCTAGAGTCCAAAACTCTATCGATCTCAGCCTTGAATACACTCAACGACTGAGCATCCACAGCCCCCTGGGGTAGAGAATTCCAAAGATTCACAACCCTCTGAATTTCATCACATGACCTCCCCCTGGAGGGTTGGCAACCCCATTCTCAATATGGAGTTGGCTCTGTAGGGTTTTGATGTAAGGGTTGACGTAGAATGGGGGTGTCCAAACTTCAGCCTGTGGGATACATCTGAGCCCAGAATGCCTGGCTATTCGACCCCTGAAGCCCACGCCACTGAGTCCTTAGTGTCTATGCGTTTTTTTAAAAAATTTCTGATTGGTCCTGTTTGAAGCTTGTGGGCCTGGAGGTGTGGGAAAAAATGTCAACCCTCCAGGAGTCTCCAGGAATTGACGATTAATCACCAGGACGTGGCTGGGAGCAAAACCAAGGAGAAAAATCATAGGGGCATTAAAAAAAAATTATTTTCTTTCAACGCTTTTGTTTATTAGTTATGGAAATGTTGGTGATGGGAAAGAAAAGGCTGTTTGACTGAGAGGCAAGAATCATCCAATTGGGTAACGACTCCCATTCCCCATTTCCCCCCCCACCCCACAGCTTAGTTCACCTGTCACATTGATGGAACATCCATCCGGGTGCGTTGGAATTACAGCAACAGGGGAAGTGTTAATGACCTGAGTTGATGTTGTAAAAGCCTTGCTCAAATAATGGTTTTATTAATAAGTTTGGATGGGAGCCAGAGAATTACATGCTCATAGTGAAATCTCTACACTCAATTGTTAATAGCAACCTTGTAAAACTCTGAGACGTACTGAAGACTATAATAGAGTTCCAGTGTTCACAGGTGAGTGGATTATTTCCATTTCATTGCCAGCTTTGTGTCTCTCCTCCTCAGCGGACTTTTTCGACAATGTCGTAAATTCGGCTTTAGCTGCACTTTCTGTTCAAGTTCCGATGTACTGAGGGAGTGCTGCACTGTCAGAGGTGCTGTCTTTCGGATCAGACTTTAAACCGAGGCCCCGTCTGCCCTCTCAGTTGGACGTAAAACATTATTTGGTGAAAAGCAAAGAAAGAACAAACTTGCATTTCTATAGCGCCTTTCACGACCTCAGGACGTCCCAAAGAGCTTTGCAACCAACGAAGTACTTCTGAAGTGTAGTCGCTGTTGTAATGTCGGAAACACGGCAACCAATTTGCGCACAGCAAGATCCCACAAACAGAAATGAGATAATGACCAGATAATCTGTTTTAGTGATGTTGTTTGGGAGATAAATATTGGCCCAGGGCACCGGGGAGAACTCCCCGTCTCTTCTTCAAAATAGTGGCTGTGGGATCCTTTACATCCACCCGAGAGGGCAGGCGGGGCCTCGGTTTAACGTCTCATCCGAAAGACGGCACCTCCGGCAGTGCAGCACTCCAACAGACACAACTGGGCTCAGTATGAGTCAGTGCAATGAATACAAGAGGAGAGACCCTTATAGTAAAGGAATCAGCAATGCAGAAGTGAGGACAGTTCTTAGACCGTCTTATCTCTGCTCATTTTGCCCCTTTACCTCAGTCCTCGTTTCCCATCTCTGGCCGCACTCCATTACTGACAGCTGGGAAATTGGTCCATCTGGCAGCAGCTGTTACAGGCTCTCCCGAATCACTGACTGATGAGAGGAAAATCTCGCTCTGGGTTTCAGTGAGGGACCCTGTTCCTGTTGGTGGTGGGGAGTGAGGAGGGGGAGGGGGATTTATTTCCAGATTGCCTCCGAGGGTGCAATTGCCTGTTGCCGGTATAGCTCCGCGGGTACTGGCACCCCTCGGGTACATCGCCAGAGGGGACAATCTTGTGTGAGCGCGCGCGCGCGCACGCGTGCAGCCGTACACGTGTGCATAAATACACGCATATATGCGCATGCTCACACATGCACAGACACACACGTGCGCCGACATACGCACACGCGTGCACGCTTACCTGCAACCACACGCGCAGGCATCTGCGCACACACGCGTGTACATGCTCACTCACACATGCACAGAGACACTTTCCAGCAACAGTTACTGGTTACTGATCAGTACCAATAACCCTGTGTGTTTCTCCCGCTCATTAGCCGAAGGGTAGGTGGACAATTGTAACATCCCGATTCTTGTCCCCTCCCCCCTCTCCTCTCCCCGAGACCAGCCAACACAGCACAGGCCATGAATTAAACCCAGCACCTTTTCAGTTCAGCACAGTACCACACAGCTGTCAGAGGTTTATATCCAGATCAGAGATTCACTTTCAATTACCGTCGACTTAAATGAAACGTCTGAGCGATTTGCTCTAGACTGTGATCATTTCCATCAGACTGACGGGAAGTACTTGGAAAGGGAAATATTTTGTTTCTTAAAGGGGAATTACACCAGTAACCGTAAATGTAACATCACTTCCTCACAGTGTTGGACCTGTCAGAGTCTGCTCGCATGCGATTGTCTTCTGCATCACATTGTTTGGTCAGGAGATTAATTAAAAATCAGCAAAAGTTGACAAATGGAAGGGTGTGAGTACCCATAATACTAACCCACCTTCTGTGGCATTGCACACAGACCATCTGTCAAGCCCATCTGCTGCTGAAGCCCTCATCCATGCCTTTGTTACCTCCAGACTCAACTAATCCAAATCTCTCCTGGCCGGCCTCCCATCTTCCACCCTCTGTAAACTTGAGCTCATCCAGAACTCTGCTGCCCGTATCCTAACTCGCACCAAGTCCCGTTCACCCATCACCCCCTTGTGCTCGCTGACCTACATTGGCTCCTGGTCTGGCAACGCCTCGATTTTAAAATTCTTATCTTTGTTTTTAAATCCCTCCATGGCCTCGCCCCCTCCCTATCTCTGAAACCTCCTCCTGCCCTACAAACCTCCAAGATCTCTGCGCTCCTCCAATTCTGGCCTCTTGCACATTCCCGATTTTCATCGCTCCACCATTGGCGGCCGTGCCTTCAGCTGCCTCGGCCCTAAGCTCTGGAATTCCCTCCCTAAACCTCTCCGCTTCTCTCTCCTCCTTTAGGACGCTCCTTAAAACCTACCTCACCTGTCCTAATATCTCCTTATGAGGCTTGGTGTCAAATTTTGTTTGATAATCGCTCCTGTGAAGCGCCTTGGGACGTTTTACTACATTAAAGGCGCTATATAAATGCAAGTTGTTGTTGTTAAATAGTAGACACTTTGTGAATTACACTGTAGTGAAAAAACTAGTTAATAAACTAGTGAGGAAGTACTGGTTTCAAAACTCGTTACAGACTTGAGCACATAATCCAGGCTGACTGAGAGAGTGCAGCACTGTCAGAGGTGCCGTTTTTCAGATGAGGCGTTAAACCGAGGCCCCATTTGCCCTCTCAGGTGGACGTAGAAGATCCCATGCCTTTGTTCGAAAAAGAGCAGTGAGCAGAGAGTACAGGGGAGAACGGGACTTGGTGCGAGTTAGGATACGGGCAGCAGAGTTCTGGATGAGCTCAAGTTTACGGAGGACGGAAGGTGGGGAGGCCGGCCTACTCTCCAGCTTTGTCCTGGAGCCTGCAGAAATTAAAGATGAATCTCCAGGGCGCTGCTGGGAGCAAACCCAGGGAGAAAAACCAGAGGGGCTTAAAAAAAAAATGATGTGTTTTCATCATTGTCTTTGAACACTTTCGTTTCTTAGTTAGAAAAATATTGGAGATGGGGCTAAAAAGGTTGTTTGACCTGGTGGGGGTTGGAGGCAGGAAGTCATATGCTGAAACCACCAGGAATACGTCCAACCAGAGTTGGCAACCCTGCCCCAATTTAAAATGACTTTTGTTGCTTAAAAAATGAGTGGCCCCATATGTGAGTCAATTGAGTCTAATGCCAAATTATCCTCATGTGGGTCCTGGTTTAGCATCCGGGATTTTATCCAACAGCCAAATATAGTTCCCCACGCAGGCCAGATATAAAGCCCAGAGCCTCTGAACCTTTGTGGAAGCAGCTTGGAGTCTCTGATGGCCCGCTACCCGCTCGGACAGGATTGAAGGGGTGGCGGTTTGTTTATCAAACATTCCTCACCTCTGTCGCTTTCATTTGTACGTCATGCTGGAGGATAGCGGGCAGACAGGTATCGGATAGGGGCCAGTCGGAAAAACACTTCCTCTAATAAAAAGACTGGAATATCCTCGCTGCTGTCTGAGTGCTTTCAGTTTGTGGCAGCACCTCCAAAGCTGTGGTTTGTGGGCCCATTCATCATGTGTGACTCAGTGTTCACTGCAGAGTATGGATTACAGTATCAGGGGATAAGAAAGAAAGACTTGCATTTATATAGTGCCTTTCACAACCTCAGGACGTCCCAAAGCGCTTTACTGCCAATGAAGTACTTTTTGAAGTGTAGTCACTGTCGTAATGTAGGGAAAGACGGCAGCCAATTTGCGCACAGCAAGATCCCACGAACAGCAACGTGATAATGACCAGATCATCTGTTTTAGTGATGTTGGTTGAGGGATAAATATTGGCCAGGAGACTGGGGAGAACTGTCCTGCTCTTCTACAAAATAGTGATCATGGGATCTTTTACATCCAGCTAAAAGGGTAAACAGGGCTTGGTTTAATGTCTCATCCGAAAGACAGCACCTCCAACAGTGCAGCACTCTCTCAGTATTATACTGAATTTTGTGCTCAAGTCTCTGGAGTGGGACTTGAACCGACAACCTTCTAACTCAGAGACAAAAGTGCTACCCACTGAGCCACAGCTGACAGCTGGTGTTGTGATGGCAGTGAACGGGGTACACAGTGATATGTGGCCTGGGGTGATGCTTGTCTGAGGATGGGTGGGGACACAATAACATTGTTGCTCAGGCGATGCCTTACAGGAAGTCCTGTGGAAAGAACATTCTGTCAGAGGTGAAGGCACAAACCAATTAAGGCTCCACTTAGAGATTTCCACAAGCCAATTTAAGGAAGAGCTGTAGAGTGAGACAGGATTGGTGATGCAATGGCGTCATTGTGTTGCCAGTGGAGACCCTGCCTCCTCCTGTCTCCAAGTTGCCCAGTTTTAGAAGAACCAGGAGTCATCTTGCTGAGCAATCTGGTGCAAGCCTCATCTGTGTGGGGATGGGGTCCGCGTCGGGGAACGGTCTGTGTCAGGGTAGGGTCTGGGTGGGGGTGGGATCTGTGTCGGAGTACGATCCGGGTCGGGGTAGTGTCCGTGTCGGGGTGGGGTCCAGGTGGGGGTGGGGTCTGCGTCAGGGTATGGTCTGTGTCAGGGTGAGGTCTGTGTCGGGGTGGGGTCCAGGTCAGGGTTTGGTCTGTGTCGGGGTGGGGTCTGTGTCGGGGTGGGGTCCAGGTCAGGGTGGGGTCCGTGTCGGAGTACGGTCCGGGTGGGGGTGGGGTCCGGGTGGGGGTTGGGTCTGTGTCGGGGTACGGTCCGTGTCGGGGTGGGGTCCGGGTCGGGGTGGGGTCCAGGTCATGGTGGTGTCCGTGTCGGGGTGGGGTCCGGGTCGGGGTGGGGTCCAGGTCATGGTGGTGTCCGTGTCAGGGTACGGTCCGTGTCGGGGTGGGGTCCGGGTGGGGGTGGGGTCTGTGTCGGGGTGGGGTCCGGGTGGGGGTGGGGTCTGTGTCGGGGTGGGGTCCGGGTGGGGGTGGGGTCTGTGTCGGGGTACGGTCTGTGTCGGGGTACAGTCCGGGTTGGGGTGGTGTCCAGGTCATGGTGGTGTCCGTGTCGGGGTGGGGTCCAGGTCATGGTGGTGTCTGGGTGGGGGTGGGGTCCGGGTGGGGGTGGGGTCCGGGTGGGGGTGGGGTCTGTGTCGGGGTGGGGTCCGGGTCGGGGTGGTGTCCTGGTCAGGGTGGTGTCCGTGTCGGGGTGGGGTCCAGGTCATGGTGGTGTCCGTGTCGGGGTGGGGTCCGGGTCGGGGTGGGGTCCAGGTCATGGTGGTGTCCGTGTCGGGGTGGGGTCCGGGTCGGGGTGGGGTCCAGGTCATGGTGGTGTCCATGTCGGGGTGGGGTCCGGGTCGGGGTAGATTGTACACGGTCTCTAGGGTCTCAGTAAATCAACAGCAGCTGGGTTTGCCCAAGATGCATTTCACCGCCTGCACTTTCTGCGATTGAACATCTTCTACATGGAGCTAAAAATAAGCAAACTGGACCAGCTCGAGACTACACTGTGCCTTGTACAACGTTGACAGGACTTCCCGTAACCTGCACCGAGCTTGGACACGTGCAGAATACGGGGTTAGATGTTCCTGTAGTCAGCAGTCAAGACATTTTACATAGATGTTAGAAACGATCTTTCAGGAGGGGCATCCCAGCAGCTGCAGCTTTTTGTGGCCAGGACACCGGACTCATTCAAGAACTAGCTAAAGGGAAGGTGTTAGGAATGGTATTCCTGAAAGATGAGATTGACTAAATTGAAGGCATATTTGTTCAGATCACTTAAAACCCAAAGTTCAATTACAAATGCCAGTGGGCCCCTGAAAATGGGTATTCCTAGAGACTGTGTTGAGTTAATCTCCAATAGATCACCGATGTGTACAGTTGCCTCCTTCAAGAAGAAGGTTTCTGTTGTTATAGCAAAATCGTTCACGTGTCCTTTATACATTGTGGTTACAAATCTACATATTGCTAAAAATCTTGCCTAGGTTGCACATTTCCTGTCTGCAAGTCTTACTTCCTGTTCTCATGAGTTATGGTCACAGTTTTCGATCAACATTTAAAAATTGTAAATTGCTATGTGAACATTTCCTGTTCAATTTTGCTATGTCAACAGTAACACTGTAGTTGCAGGCTCTGGCCACTAAGTGGCTCTGTGGAGCGAGTTTCTATAGCCTCTCCTGCAACTCTTTCCCCATCTTGTATATAGAAAGAAATTGTAATTCATCAACTGACTGCGGGCATTTTACCAGGTGTCAATAAAGCTTCTCTCTAGTGTCAAGAATCAGGCTCGATTTGCCAGAACTTAAATTCAAAATGATCACAGGTATTAAAGGCCAGGTAGTCTCTCTATCTGTGGGAGGGCAAACCAGCTGAATGATGTTCCTGTTCCATATCACTCAATCTGACAAGTCGTTTTTGGAGTTTCCCACTAACGATGTCCACAGTGGTGTCTGCAGATTTACTGTCCACATCATTGTTTCTGCATAATTTTTATACACCTGTGAAGATCATTGGGACATTTTTCTATATTAAATGCAAGTGGTTGTTGAATTGGTCCATTCGATGCTGTATAATGTAATGAATGGGAAGGGATTTGATCCATTGGCTTTCTATGTAATGGGAGTGAATGGGAAGGATGTTGTCTGTTGGAATTCTACATCTGCATCAGAACTGTGCTTGAATTGGATACAGGCAAAACTCGAATCAATTGTAATTAATGATGCTTTAAATATTTGTCATAAGCAGAGTGCCAAAAAAAGATACATTTACCAGCCTGTACATTAGCAAATCTCTTTCGTCTTGTTGCTTGGCAACCGTGAGTATTTTTCTCTTTCTCTCTGCACTGAACCGATACTGCTCTTGCAGTTATTTAGTGATTAGTGCAGACCCTGGAACCTGAAGTGTGCCGACGTCTGCAAACAGGAAGGTGTTGCTGGAGCTTGGCGGTGCTCGCTCGCTCCGTCTGGCTAGACCTGCCTCTCTCGGTCCAGGCGTCTGCTGTTGCAATTTCATCGGAAAGCGCAGGGCGGGTGATGCAGGGCAGGTAAATCTTACTTTTTTTATTCTCTCTTCGATTTCGGGTAAAAGGGGCCACTCATTTTAATCTTTCCTTAAATGGCTTCCCAGCCAGTGTCATCGACTCTCTGCGATTCATCGTGTAAAGGGACCTTAACGTGGAGATCAGCGGAGCGAGGGCTGTGCGGGCTTGTGGTTTTAGAATCCGTCTTTCTCAGGAAGTGTCAGCTCGACACAGCTTTGCGCTGTTTCTCGTTTGCTGCAATTAACAGCCCCGGATTCGCATCCTGTGTAGACAAACTGTGTAAATGGGACATTTCAGCCCAGTCCACATCGAACAGACATTCAAAAGCATCTTATTGAGCATTCCCTTTCGAGCTAAACCATTTCAAAATTTTGGTTTGCGGTCTAATTTTGACCAATTGCTGGGCGCTCAATGACGCACGGTCACATCTGTCCAGGTGTTGCTACATTTTGCACCTTGTTTTTTTTTCTAAATAAACCGCTTCGGTGCATGGTTACAAAAGAACACGATTTCAAACAGGCAGCATCACTCTCTCATCTTTCCCCTCTCCACCACATGTAAACTTGGAGTTGTCAGCTGTGGCTCAGTGAGTAGCACTCGTGTCCATCTGAGCTATGAAGGTTGTGGGTTTAAGTCCCACTTTAGAGACTTGTACACATAACCCAGGCTGATACTCCTTCGTGGAGTGCTGCACTGTCAGAGGTGCGTCTTATGGATGAGATGTTAAAGTAAAGCCCTCTTAGGTGAATATAAAATATCCCATGCTATGATTTTGAAGAAGAGCAGGGGAGTCCTCCCGGGCTTCCTTGCCTATATTTATCCCTCAACCAATAAAAGAAACAGATTATCTGTTTGTGGGAACTTGCTGTGCGCAAATTGGCTGCCACGTTTCCTACGTTACAATGTCGACTAGGCTTCAAAAGTACTTCATTGGCTATAAAGTGCTTTGGGACGTCCTGAGGTTGTGAAAGGCGCTATAGAAATGCACCAGGTGAGCTCGAGTGATGTAAGCAGATCCAGGACTTCACTCTTTCACCGGAGGCCGAGTTTACTGAACCACTGATTCAGGACAGTGAAAAACAGATATGGAGCAATGAAACCAAACTGAATGTTGTTCACCCACCAGACAGATACATAAAGAACTGTGTTATTCATCAGAAGATCACAACATAAACACTGCTGTGGAGCTTGGGTTAATAAGTGCAGTCTGTTGATAAAATCGTTCGGTACATTTTTGATGTCAGACACATCTTCAATTTGTTCGTCTCAATCAACGTTGAGTTAGGAATGACTGACTGTTTACTGTTAGAAAGGACTTGGGTTTCCTCTTAAAAAGTTATTTTTACTTTGGGAAGACTCAGCCATGTCAGCCCTGACTCTCTCCTTAAATCCCTCCACCTTGGCTGGCTCCGAGTTTCCTTCCTGCTGCAAGTGAGCCTCTTGTTACCTGTCAACCCAACTGAGATCTACCGAGATCAACGTAGTGAGGAAGCCGGGAGAAGGAAGATTGCGTACAACTGCCTGTCCGCGGCTTCAAAGGAACAAGAGAGGAACATTGAGATAAGAATGACCATGGAAAATATGTTGAAAAAATAAAGCGGTTAAAAGAGGGGAAGGGATTGGAGCATTGAAAGCTGGTAGCAAGGGAAAGTTCACCAGCAAGGCGATTAATTTTCAGGTGTAAGAATTTGGGCTACAGAGATTCTACATGGTATTTGCAAGCAGATCCTGATCAAAGAGGTTGGTGACTGAATCATAGAAATGTAGAAAATAGGAGTAGGAGTAGGCCATTCGGCCCTTCAAGCCTGCTCCGCCATTCAATATGATCATGGCTGATCCTCTATCTCAATACCATGTTCCCTCTCTCTCCCCATACCCCTTTGATGCCTTCTGTGTCTAGAATTCTATCTATCTCCTTCTTAAATATATTCAGTGACTTGGCCTCCACAGCCTTCTGTGGTAGAGAATTCCACAGGTTCACCACCCTCTGAGTGAAGAAATTTCTCCTCATCTCAGTCCTAACTGTCCTACCCTGTATCATGAGACTGTGACCCCTTGTTCTGGACCCCCCCCCCCAGCCAGGGGAAACATCCTCCCTGCATCCAGTCTGTCTAGCCCTGTCACTGGGCAAGAAAGATATGTTTCCTTTCCCAATTAATTTAAATCCATGCTCATCACTTGGCCATCAGGAATTGTAAATGTATCCTCACTACATCCAGGGAGATGGTGGAAGCAAATAGTTTTGATACATTCAAATGCAAATGAGATAGATTTCCTATCAGAAAATAATATTTTAGGACACAGTATATGAGTAATTTGAGACATGACTTGTGGTAAGTGTAACGTGCTTGGGAGGACCAGGTGACTTTGGACCTATGGTTCCCAAAGCTCTCCATCACTGGGGATTTCCTCACCTCATATCTGGGTTTGTTGGAGACTCATTGATGGAGATTAGTTACTATGATTAGTCAACAACTCCATTCTCATCATACGATTACCAAGATGGTGGAAGTTGAACTAGATGGACCTTGGTCCTTTATCATCTATGTTCGTATGTAAAAGAAAGAAAGACTTGCATTTCTATATATAGCGCCTTTCACAAACTCAGGACGTCCCAAAGCTCTTTACAGCCAATGAAGTACTTTTGAAGTGTAGTCACTGTTTTAATGTAGGAAACGCGGCAGCCAATTTGCGCACAGCAAGATCCCACAAACAGCAATGTGATAATGTCCAGATCATCTGTTTTTTTTAGTGTTGGTTTGAGGGATAAATATTGGCCCAGGACACCAGGGAGAACTCCCCTGCTCTTCTTTGAATAGTGGCCGTGGGATATTTTACATCCAACTAAGAGGGCAGACGGGGCCTCGGTTTAACGTCTCATTCAAAAGACGACACCTCTGACAGTACAGCACCCCCTCGGTACAGGCACTTGGAGTGTCAGCCTAGATTTTGTGCTCAAGTTTCTGGAGTGAGACTTGAACCTGCAAACTTCTGACTCAGAGACGTGAGTGCTACCCTACAGGATAGAAAATGATGTTGTGGCTGGAGATTTTCCAGTATTTGTTTTGAAGCAACAAAGCATAATTGCACTGATACCATCGTAAAAATACCTCAGTAAGATCTGCTTATACCTCTCTGAAACCTCTGTGGGTTCACATGTGTGTTGGGATTGTCCTGGAGTCTCGGTGGGTGAGTGAAGATTAATCTTCAGGACACTGCTAAGAGCAACACCCGGGAGAAAAATCATAGGGGTATGAAAAAAAAGCGTGTATTTTTATTTCCCTTTCTTTGAATGCTTTCATTTATTGGTCGTAAAAATATCAGAGATGGTGAAAATAGGCTGTTTGACTGACAGTCAATAATCATCCAATCGCGGAGCAAAGAGTCTGTTCGCTTTCCGATTGGTGTAGGAAATTCACGCGCCCTAAGGACGGGTGAGTCGGGCGACCAATAGCGGGAGTGTGGGGGCGGGGCCGTTGGAGGCGGGAGGTCATGTGAGGAAACCTCCTGGAATGCGTCCAACCAGAGTTGGCAACCCTAAGGAGAGGGATAGACCTCGTTTACACCAGTATCTGGAGCCACCTCAATCTGCCTTCCTCGAGCTCCAGTTAGACCACAATACAAGCTCAATTGAAATTGGAAGCTTGTCTTAGGTATTGGGGTCACGACCCCCATCTCCTATCACTCATTACAAGCTACGTCAGGAGACAGTCCCTCACTAGAGGATCATGAGAATCAGACATGGTTTAACGCAATGTAAAGTCTCCGGCATGAATAAGCTTACAGTGTAAGTCAGTCGTACAGTGTTGTATTTCTGTTTGGCACCACTGTTCTCAGCAGACTCTCCTGTACTCTGTGGCGGGAGTATATTGAGTCCAGCTGGACAGGGTTTCGCTGTGAGATCTGGGAACTTGGAATCAGATAGCTCAGGTGGCTGGATGGCCCCAGGCCATTGCCTTTAATTCCACCACTGGATTCCTTGAGCTGAGTCCACTTGGTGGGAGGCCAGATGTAGTCTGAGAGGAGTCAGAGAGAAAATTGCCAAGTTCCCATGCTCCCACTTTAGTTCTTTTTGCCGTTTTGAATTGGTGTTTATGAAAATGGACACCATGGGGCTGCAACTATTACAATATCAAGAGTGTACATTGAAAATAACAATTCATATGTCACTCTCGCAATGTTATGACAGGAACTTTATTCCATTACAGAGGTTCGTAGGAGAGATTCCCAGTCAGGGTGGGAGATCAGTCGACCTGTGGTGTGATGGACTGACTGGGACTAGGTCAGGTCATGCTGTAAAGCAAACTCCCTGGAATAACAGACAATCATTAACTATTTGATTGCTGAAGTAGCATCTCAACAGCAAAATTACTTATTATTTTTCCTTAACATAAAGGCGAAAAATTAGCTGTTCAACAATCAGTAAACGTAAATCCGACTTTTATACGAACATATGAGCAAGGAAAAGACCCTCTGGTCCAGCCAGCATGTCCCACACAATTGTGATACTCAATATAGACACTCCCCACCCCACCCAAAACCATGTGATCTCCCGGGAGAGGCGAAAAAACAGATAAAAACCACAGGGCCAATTTGGGGGGGAAAAACTCTATGAAATTCCTTTCCAACCCCCTCCCCCCACCCTCTATGGCAATCGAAACCAGTCCAGGAGATCACTCTGACCCTGATAATACCATGCAGAACCTTCCTTTTGTACAAGGTGATCGCCAACACTGGTGTTATTGTTCCTGTCCCTTCCTAAAAAGTAAGGCAACCACAAAGGGACAAAACGTAGAGTTGCATTTCCCGTCCATTCGTTGCCCAATCAGCATTGGGTTCTCAACATGGACCATCTTGGAACCTTGTAGTTAAACCTTACTGGGATTACAAATGAAACTCAAAAAAAAAATCTTTCATTTATATAGCTTCTTTCACATCCTCAGAATATCCCACAGTGCTTCAAAACCAATGAATTCCTTTTGAACTGCAGTTTTCTTGATAACCCAACTGGAAATGAGATTCTGGTTAAAGTAGGAACTGTTTTGGGGGCTGATAGTCAAAAGCCCAAATCCAACACATTCCCCAAAGCACATGGCACGTTCATTGATGCGTACTGTGAGGTCATGTGGGGTGGGAAGGGGTTACGGAGAAACGACAGCAAGTTAAGAGCCAACCTCTGCCTCCCTTTACATACAGTAAAAACCGCCACTGTTTTAAAAAAGACTTGTGTTTATATAGTGCCTCTCTATAATGCTTTACAGCCAATGAAGTACTCTTGAAGCATGTTGTAATGTAGGAACTGTAGCAGCCAATTTGTGCACAGCAAGCTCCCATGAACCGCAATGTGATAATGACCAGATAACCTGTTTTAGTGATGTTGGTTGAGGGATAAATGTTGGCCGGGACACCAGGGAGAACTCCCCTATTCTTGTTTGAAATAATGCCATGGGATCTTTTACATCTACCTGAGAGGGCAGATGGAGCCTCAGTTTAACAGCTCATCTGACATCGTAGCACTGCCCTGGGAGCATCAGCCTAGATTTTGTGCTCAAATCTCTGGGGTGGGACTATGAACCCATGAACCTTCCTGACTTGGAGGAAAGAGTGCTACCACTGAGCCAAGGCTAACACCCTAATTGTAGCTCTTAGTTCGTGTATCAGCACAGCTACCTGAGCCAAATGTACAACCTGCACGATTCCTTCACTCAATTAATTACACAGTCGATACAAACTGACTGTAAAGTATTTAAAATACCAGTCGCATTGTCACTGTGCACTTGGAAAGTGTTGCAAAGATTGGCTCAGCTGATTGTCTTTGCTTTCAAATGTTACAAAGATTCACTTGGCTGATTATCTTTAAATTGTTATTGCTTATCATGAAACAGCAGCTGGGAACTATGATGTCCAAAGGACTGAAAGCCGCACTCGCCCTTAAAGATAAAACATGCATTTATACAGCACCCTTCATGTCCAGGAGGGCCCAAAGCGCTTCATAGCCAATCGTAGACTCTTACAGCACAGAAAGAGGCCATTTGGCCCATCGTGCCTCTGCCAGCTCTTTGAAAGAGATGTCCAAATAGTCCCACTCCCTGCTCTTTCCCCACAGCACTGCAAATATTTTTCCATTTCAAGTATTTATCCAATTCCCTTTTGAAAGTTACGATTGAATCTGCTTCCACCTTTCAGGCAGTGCATTCCTGATCATAACAACTTGCTGCGTAAAAAAAATTCCCGTTTTCTCTTCCCCCCCCCCCCCCCGCCTTTTCTGGTTCTTTTGCCAATTATCTTAAATCTGTGTCCTTTGGTTACTGACCCTCCTGCCAATGGACACAGTTTCTCCGTATCTACTCTATCAAAACCCTTCATAATTTTGAACACCTCTATTAAATCTCCGTTTGACTTTTCTGCTCTAAGAAGAACAATCACAGCTTCTTCCACTTAACAGAGGTCCCCCTTCCCTGGTACCATTCCAATGAGTTACTTTTAGCCACTGTTATATATGATTTTGCTGTCCTACAAACAGCAATGAGATAAGCAACCAGATAATCTGCTTTTGGTGGTGTTGGTTGGGAGAGGAATATTGTTCAGTGCAGTGGGAGAACTCCCTGCTCTTCTTTGGATGATGCTAATGGTTCTTTGACAACCAACTGAACAAACGGATGAGACCCCCAGTTTAATGTTTCATATGAGAAACGGCACCTTTGACAATGCAGCATTCCCTCGGTACCGCGACCTGGATTATGCCCTGAAAGTGGGGCTTAGAACCCACGATCCTTCTGACTTAGAGGTGAGAGTGTTACCAACCTGAGCCAAGCCTTGGGAGGCCCATTCAGCCGACAAACCTTTTCCCTCCCACTGCCTCATCCCACCCAGCAGATATTCTGAGTGGAGCCACTTGGCCTTGCAAGAGAAGAGTGTTAAAAGAGACTATTAAAATCACAGAGAAGGACAACGTATAACTATGGGATTGAGGGGGAGGATTGGAATGACAATGGGATGAGTGAACCCAATTCCCTGTACAAAACAACAACTTGCATTTATATAGCGCCTTTAAAACTGTAAAACATCCCAAGGCGCTCCACAGGTGTGTAATCAGATAAAATTTGACACCGAGCCACAGAAGGAGATATTAGGACAGGTGACCAAAAGCTTGGTCAAAGAGGTAGGTTTTAAGGAGCATCTTAAAGGAGGAGAGAGAGGTAGAGAGGCAGAGAGGTTTAGGGAGGGAATACCAGAGCTTAGGGCCTAGGCGGCTGAAGGCACGGCCGCCAATGGTGGAGTGAAGAAATTCGGGGATGCTCAAGAGGCCAGAATTGGAGGTACACAGAGATCTCAAAGGGTTGTAGGGCTGGAGGAGGTTACAGAGATAGGGAGGGGCGGGGACATGGAGGGATTTGAAAACAAAGATGAGAATTTTAAAATTGAGTCATTGCTGGACCGGGAGCCAATGTAGATCAGCGAGCACAGGGGGTGATGGGTGAACGGGACTTGGCTTGAGTTAGGATACAGGCAGCAGAGTTTTGGATGAGCCCAAGTTTACAGAGGAAGGTGGGTGCCGGCCAGGAGAGATTTGGAATAGTTGAGTCTGGAGGTAACAAAGGCATGGATGTGGGCTTCAGCAGCAGAGGAGCTGAGGCAGGAGGCAGAAACTAACCATAATTCTACACAAATGGAGGTTTTCCTCAGAGAGGCCATTTGGATGGTGAGTGGGGGAAATAGAAATGTCACACTAAACTAATAAGAGTGAACTTTGGAGAGTGGAATTAAGATGTGTTGTTGGAGTCCAAAGGTAGCTTTACAGGAGATCAGGGCAAATCCGTGAGATGACGTTTGGCTTAAGAGGCTGTATTTTCATTTACAAATGGTGACCATCTCCTTGGAGGAAGGAGCCATTTTGCCAGTCTTGTTGTGGGAGAGTTGGACTCAGTAATTGACCCCAGCGAACTGCTTCCCCTTTAACCTGCCCTACACTAAAGTTGTAACCTAATATCTTCTGGCTGTGGAATGATTAGTAACAAAACAGGGATTGTCAAACTTGCAGTGAGTACATCACTATTTATAATAAAACTCCACGGATGACAGGCACTTCCTATAAGTGTTGCTTGTAGTTCCTGTAACACTATCCCCATCATATTTTGTCGATAAGGCTCCTTACTATTATAAAACTCTGTGTCCTCCAACTCACTGTGAGAACTGCCACAGGAGATCTGTTTGTGGTTAATTAAAAGATATTAATGTCATTATACATTAGTACCATAATAGGCTATAATTCAATCCCCAAGGTTGAAACGTCCGTAGTAATATATGATTATACTGAAACGACTTGATTAGATTACTATCTTGTAATCATTCCCAGTTGCTTGTTCTGGTAGATGTAACTCACTGAGGGTCAGGCAGGTGAGATGGATGAGCCCCAGGCTTGAGGGGCAACGATCTTGCCTTGATCCCCAGCAGAGGTCACTCAGACTTATATCCTTTCAAGATGGATAAAATAATTATCATGGCCCCAGGATTTCCCCAGATCTGCTCCCGCCGCTGTAACTTGGCTGGAAGTGCGGCTGAGACCCCACCAACGCACGTAAGCTGGGTTTCCGTCGCACTTACGGTAAAGTTGCAGCGGGGGAGTGGTTGTAGCCCGGAAGAAATTCCGGGCCCCGTGTCTTGGGAGCTGGGCCTTGGGAATACTGAAAAATTGTGCTGAACTGATCTGCAGGATCCATGGATGCCTTGGTCAGTAGATACACCTCATGGTGTACTGATCTAGGAACGTTCCTGGTTTGATTACCTGGCCTGTGCTCGGTTAGCGAATGTCAAGTGGATCAGCAATAGGGGAACTAGTCTCCATGCCCTTGGAATAGGAAGTGGAATAGTCAGCCAATGTTCAACCTCTTAATCATAATCTATTGTTGGAAAATGCACGTATGAGAGCAAGATCTGGGGCTACACGGAGCATTTCCATAGATAGGCGATAGTCATTGTCCAACCTTTCACATGAAGGAAGATTACCATTGGAGCACTGACAACATCTGTGAAGCCTCATCCTAGCACTTGCCCCATTGTCCAAAGGTGGAGACAATGACAGAGGAGGGGGAAAAAAGCATAGCTGCTGAGAATGCCTGTAGGCAACTCTGTCAATAACATTTTCAAGATGTCCACCATGGCTGAGTGGGTAGTATTCTCACATCTGAGCCAGACGTTGGCAGGTTCAAGTCCCACTGCGAAGGCTTAAACACAAAATCCAAGCTGACACCTCAGTACGGTACTTGGGGAGTGCTGCACTGTCAGAGGCGCATCTTTTGGATGAGACGCAAAACTGAGGCCATGTCTGACCTCTCAGGTGGACGTAAAAGATCCTACGGCACTATTCGAAGGAGAACGGGAATTCTTAAGAGTATATGGTGCCTTTCATAGCGTCAGGACATCCCAAAGCCGTGCCTTCTTTAACACGCTCCTTAAAACCTACCTTGTTGAACAAGCTTTATGGTCACTTGTCCTAACGTCTTTATGTGGCTCGGTGTCAAATTTTGTTTGATACTCGCTCCTGTGAAGCTTTACTACGTTAAAGGCGCTACATAAATGCAAGTTGTTGTTTAACATTCACCTGAAATGGCAGGTTTAACGCCTGTTCTGAACGGAAGCATCATCTGAACGACAGAGCACTCCCCTCAGTACCACACTGAGAGGTCAGCCTAAATGATGCACTGAGGTCCGGGAGCGGGGGCTTTGATCCCACGGCCATCTGACTCAGATGGTGAGAGTGCTACCCACTGAGCTAAGCTGACTCAGACACGATCAATGTAGCAATCTGTTTTTGGAACTGAAAGCAGGAGCCGGTCTGAAAAGACTGGTATTCTAAATACGTGCACAAAATACCTTGAAGGGCATTGGTCAGAGTGGAGCGAATGTAATTGGGTTCAGCTTGCTGCTTTTGCACAGAAAAGCGAATGTTGATTGGCTTCGCGGGATGAATGGGGCCCGGAGTGTATCAGAATCGCAGGCAGACGAGAAAGCTCAGGTTACCCGGAGAGGGAATTTTAGGGAAAATTTTCCTGGAGTTCTGGATGCCCTGCGAGTTTCTTGTTGGTTGTAAGGAATGACGAAAGCTGGTAAGTGAAAGGGAAATGGGGGAGATATCTCACAAAGAGGGTTAAGATTTTCTGGGGGAAGTGCAGGAGTGTGATTTTTTTTTTTGAATGGGGTATGAATTGGGCAGACAGGGGGTTATCAGCCAGCTGTGTCTGAATAGAATCAGTGTGGTTACAGGCACTGATTGTATTTGGTGATGTGCGCTGCTCTGGACAGCTCTGTTTTTACACAGCCTGGTTGGTTTGCGAGCGCACAAGGTGAGAGGCTTTGTAAGTCTGACTGGGCTACTTAACCCTATCCCTGCCATAAACAGAATGAAAGACTTGCATTTCTATAGAGCCTTCACATGCCCTCAGGACATCCCAAAGCGCTTTACAGCCAATGAAGTACGTTTGAAGTGCAGTCACTGTCATAATGTAGGGAAACACAGCAGCCAATTTGCGCACAGCAAGATCCCATAAACAGCAATGTGGTAATGACCAGATAATCTGTTTTAGTGATGTTGGTGGAGCGATAAATTTTGGCCCAGGACACTGAGGAGAACTCCCCTGATCTTCTTTGGATAGCACCATGGGATCTTTTACATCCATCTGGGAGGTCCTCAGTTTGAAGTCTCATCTGAAAGACGGCACCTCCAACAGTGCAGCACTCCCTCAATACTGGTACTGGGAGCATCAGCCTAGATTAGATGTTCAAATCTCTGGAGTGGGACCAGTGTGTTTAACACCAGTGGTGGGCAAATTGCTGAAATCCATGGTCGGGGACAGAATAAATGTGCACTTGGACAGGCACGATGGGCTGAATGGCCTCCATCTGTGCTGTATCTTTCTATGATGTGCGGATTTGCAGAAGGAGTTTGATAAGGTTCTGCCCAAGAGATTGTTAGCTAAAGTTGAGGTGCATGGAATTGGGGGCAGCCTTGTGGCACGGTTAGGAAACATGGTTGGGGGGCCGAAAGCTGGGGGTCAAAGGGTCATTCACCGATCGGTGGGAAGTGACAGGTTCTTGACCCTAACAGATCTCGGTGTTTTAGGGGTTATCCACCCAATGAGGCAACAGCACTAAGAACAGCCCTTTTCCAAACCTCCAGACCCACAAAATTCAGGCTGGACGAACCAGCGAGTGAAGAAATAGAAGAGTTAATGGGAACCGAGTTGCCTGGGCTTCAAGGCCCAAATTGCCAGGGTCCTGGAGCTACAAGTGGCCTTAGGGCCACAGACTGGACACCTCGGATACACGCTGAGAGTGACAATGGAAAAGAGGCCTCAGCAAAGTCAACTCTTTCTTTATATTTCAAGGAACTTGAATAGTTGACCATCGAAAGTAAAGTAGGAGAAATCAAACCAGTCACCAGGCATGTTGTCAGAGGCGAGATTATCTGACTGAGTTGCACATGCAGACGTACAGAGACCGAAAGCAAATGATATTGAATTTATATTATGTTATGGAATGTATTTTGATTAGAAAAATGAGAGGGGATGAAACAAATTCTTAGTTGGGTTATTAATTGGATTCTTAGCTTTAAGCTGGGGAACTGATGCCAATTGTTTGAGGAATTCTGAGGTCCTTGTCGACATGAGAGCTATGAGGAGAAAGAAGTGTGGGGGGCCCAGCTCAAGCTTAAGAGACGAAGGATAAGGATGAGGTCCAGGCGGACTGAGTTTTTGTCACGGATGCAGCGCTGAACAGACTGTGTTGGATCTATCTTGGCAAATGAACTCTGGACACATCTGTTTCTGCATCTCTCACTAGGACCAACATGTGTATAGAGGCACTTCATAGAAATTACAGCACAGAAACAGGCCATTCGGCCCAACTGGTCTATCCCGGTGTTTATGCTCCACACGAGCCTCCTCCCTCCCTACTTCATCTCACCCGATCACCACATTCCTTTCTCCCTCATGTACTTATCTAGCTCCTCCTTAAATGCATCACATATTTAGTTATATAGTTTTAGCCAAATGATCCGATCCATCACAGCCTTTAAACGCGAGGCATTCAATGAGAAGCTGGCATTTGGGGGCAGATTCACCGAGGGTAATATTACGATATGCCCTGGCGGCGGGCGGGATTGCTCATCGCAGGCGCGAGCTCTGAAAATTTCTGTTTTGATCTGTTTATCAACGCCTCCTTTAAAATAACAAAGACGTTTCATCTAAAGCTAACGTGTCCGTCAGTAATATAACGGCTTTGACCCACACGTGCGCAGGGTGACTGAGGCTAGGGGTCAACTGAAAAGTTCAAGTCTGAGATTGATGGAATTTTTTGTTAGGCTAGGGTATTAAGAGTTACGGAACCAAGGCAGTTGGATGGAGTGAAGATACAGATCAGCCATAGATTAGTTGAATGGCGAAACGGGCTAGAAAGGTCGAATGGCCTGCTCCTGTTCCTATGTATTGTGGTATGGGTATGGGATGCCTCGGTCGTTTTCGAAAGTGATTTGGAAGAGGTTGCTCAGAATAGTAGATATGTGGAATAGACAACCAGCTGATGCTGCATGGATAACTCTTTCAGAAAAAGAGGTGACTAGATAACTGGTTAGGAATTGACGTGTGGGTCACACACTGCAATAATCGTACACTCCGTTGGGTATAATGGTACATGTGTGTTTGGAGCTGGAGCCTATGGGTGAAGGAAGGGCAGGGTTGTCTGGGAAAACCCAGGGATTGAAATGTGCAGAAGTGAGAATACATGCATATTATGGTGTGTTACTCGCTTTGTTTCGAGAATCAGATTTTCTTGCGGTCTTAATTCTGCCCTCCTCCTTTTCGCAGTCTCCTCCAGACCTTGTTCGGCCTCGTCCCTCAACCTGATGTCCGCAGTTGTTGACAGGATGTCTACCGACCCTATCTCAGGAAGCTGCACCTCGGTCAACACCGTCTGTTCCGACAGCGACCGTCCCATCAGCCTCAGCTCCTCCAACTCCTCTGCCTCGCTACAGGACAGTCACAGCTCTTTCGGGAGCAGTGGGGCTTTGGTGTCCAGCACCATGGGCCTACATTACCCCCAGCAGCACGGAAGCGATATCAGCCTGGACTTGACCCCGGTCAACCACATGGAAGCACAGCCTGATGACGTGATTGGAGGGGCCGAGAACCATGAGATTGACGTCAATGGCCGTGTCACGGAAAGAGCTCTGAGGACAAAATGCCACAATGCCCCCTGGTCTCCTGTGCCATCCAAACCCAAAGAGCCCCTTGCCAAGCTCTCGCATGTGGACAGGGTGGTGAAGGAGATCATAGAGACCGAACAGGCATATGTCAGGGATTTGAAGAGCATCGTGGAGGTAAGACAGTTCAGGTCTGCATTTGTGCTCGACAATCTTTCCAATTGCAAGACTTTTGGTATTTGGTCCTTTATTTGCCCATTTCCATATGTCTGACCAAGGTAGAAAGAACTTTTAGCCATATTAATGATCACATTGCTGTTTGTGGGACCTTGCTGTGCGCAAATTCGCTGCCGCATTTCCTACATTGCAACAGTGACTACATTTCAAAGGCGCTATATAAATGCAAGTTCTTTCTTTCTTTTTCTTGTATGGAATGGGATCGCTTGAGAATTGGCATTGGATTCAGGAATATTATCACTTGATTGATTCAGAAAATGGGGCTGACTTTGTGTGAAACATTAAGCTATTAAAATTAACAATAAACGGTGAGCCACAAGTGGGGTTGTCCCCTGACACACCACCTCTCCCAGTGTGACACTGACAGCTGACAGGACTCTTTTCTCAATCTGCGGGGCAACTCAAGGCTGAGGCTGAATTGAGAAGTAAATTGGAAAGTTCGAGATTATTTTTAAAAGCAACAACCAAAACAGGGTAAGAAGCTGTAAAATGTCACCATCATCTCCACTCTGTCTGAAGGTACAGTGATTTGAGTTAATTATAATGTGTGCAACAGCGGGTCCCTTTAATAGTGTTCTCTGATCTAATACGACCTCTGCAATTAAGCACATTTTTATGGTTGCCTTACTAATAGGGAGCCGATATAACCACTTCCTCTGGAGAGCATTTATTAATTGCTGCCCTGCTCCTTTGCCAACTGCTCAGGCACTCTGCTTGAGGGAATCAATGGGAAGTATCTCAAAGACGTCCAAAGCTACAGGGAATGACTGTTCGATCCAGGGTTCCGAGATCTGGAATTCATTCAGAACTCTCCTGTCCAGTGTTCAGGAGTTTGTGTCGGAATTAAAATAATCCCAGCCCTGGATATTTTTAGTACAGATTGTCAATATGACATGGTGCCAGTGACATCTCGTGTCAGAACATTAATACTGCCTTGATTGGTATCACTGTGATAGGCTGTTCAATTCAGACATCTCTTACTATTTCTGCAGTGTCTGTTTCAGTGGGTAACACTCTTGCCTCGGAGTCAGGCTGAAGCCCCAACTCCAGAGACTTGACACTTCAGTGCAGTACTAAGGGCGTGCTGCACTGCCGGAGGTGCCTTCTTTCGAATGACATGTTATATTTATCCCTCAACCAGCATCACTAAAACAGATTGTCTGGTCATTATCACATTGTTTGTGGGATCTTGCTGTGCGCAAATTAGCCGCTGCATCACAACAGTGACTACACTACTTAATTGGCCGTAAAGCGCTTTGGGATGTCCTGAGGTTGTGAAAGACGCTATACAAATGCAGGTCTTTCTTTCTTTCTTCCTTTTTCAGCTTCCATTGACATTTATGAGGAATACTTGGTGTGTGCCCAGAGATTGTAAACTCTTTTACCAAGAACAATATGCAATTATAGTAAACGTAGTACGCCAAAGAAATCTTCACCCATGGTGAGGTTGAGAGGAGTCTTGTCTTCATTATGGAAGGAGAACCACCCGAAGAAATGCCACTTTCATCTCAGTTGCCCCCTTTTTTGGTGTATTCTCTGGTCTATTAAGTGCTGCGGCACAGTTAGACGCACAGTAACCCCCTCTACTCTTACCCCAACAATTTGCTGTAGAACCTCAGATGGGCGCCCCCTCCCTATTGTACCCGGGGGTGGCCCAATATCACGTTAAACACTGGGGTAGATTTTCAACTTGCCCCCGGGCACTAAACTGGCATCGCGGATCGGCTGCCTGTTACAGAAAGCTCCCGACTTTCATTCCCACTGAAATCGATAGAAATGAAAATCAGACATTTTCTATAACGGGCGGCCAATCTGTAACATCAGTTCTACACCCTGTTGGCAAAATAAAAATCTACCCCAGGGTCTTTATTCATCGAAGCATTGGATATTTTTTGATATATTAATTTGTTCCTCACTTCAGGGCTGTCATAGTGGGGACGGGGGGTATTATAGATTAGTAAATAAGAGGAAGTAAAATTGCTTTAAATTAATAAAAATTTCTTCAATGAAAATTGATCATTTTTGGTAAAGTGACAACACAGACTGTAACTGGACACTGCTCCTAACCTATTTCCTGATTTATTGAAACATATAAATACTGTGGCTACAAGAGCAGGTCAGAGGCTGGGTATTCTGCGGCGACTGACTCACCTCCTGACTCCCCAAAGCCTTTCCACCATCTACAAGGCACAAGTCAGGAGTGTGATGGAATACTCTCCACTTGCCTGGATGAGTGCAGCTCCAACAACACTCAAGAAGCTCGACACCATTCAGGACAAAGCAGCCTGCTTGATTGGCACCCCATCCACCACCCTAAACGTTCACTCCCTCCACCACCGGCGCACAGTGGCTGCAGTGTGTACCATCCACAAGATGCACTGCAGCAACTCGCCAAGGCTTCTTCGACAGCACCTCCCAAACCCGCGACCTCTACCACCTAGAAGGACAAGAGCAGCAGGCACATGGGAACAACACCACCTGCACGTTCCCCTCCAAGTCACACACCATCCCGACTTGGAAATATATCGCCGTTCCTACATCGTCGCTGGGTCAAAATCCTGGAACTCCCTTCCTAACAGCACTGTGGGAGAACCTTCACCGCACGGACTGCAGCGGTTCAAGAAGGCGGCTCCCCACCACCTTCTCGAGGGCAATTAGGGATGGGCAATAAATGCCGGCCTCGCCAGCGACGCCCACATCCCATGAACGAATTTTTAAAAAATAAGAAAGCAGGGAATGAGGAAAGGCCATTCAGCCCATCAATCGCGCTCCTTCCACAAACCATCCCCCCCCAACCAGGCCCCATGATCTACACCATCGTGGCTCCGCCCACCCATTTAATCTCCTCGGAGAAAGTTTCAGAGAAGTACTCCCGGATCCACAAGTGTAACTGAGATAACTTTCACCCACCTTCACTAATGAACTACCGTCCTCAATAAACATTCCCGCCCCACTCCCAGCCCCAGCATCACGTCCCATAGTCCACTGTAAGATCCCATTCTACAGCTCACAGTACATGAGACTCTACCCATAATACAGAAAAGTTAATTGCAATGGTTTCCAAAATTTATGACCTGGATTTAAGCCCACCAAGATGGACAGCAATCTTTCAAGTGTGTTTACATGGTTTTTTTTTTAAACAATCATGAGGAGTATTTAATGACAGGTCTGAGTCATATCTTGGCTGAAACTATTTCAATCCTTGCCTGGTTACTGTGGAACAGCATGCGACCTTCTGACCCGGAAGTGGTTCTAATGACGCGAAGTTGGTTTGTGGGGGGGTCTTGTTTTAACAGAGCTGCTTTTGATCTCTAACCCTGGAAGCCTGGACTGTGTGGAGCGAGCCAGCGAGAGTCACAGCGCAGATTGATTTTGAATGTGGGAGAATGCCTTTCAACCACAAAACGAAAAAAGAAATCTTCTCATGAGATGTGAGAGAATCACAATTTCCCAAGAAAGGATAATCAGTTGTGTAGTTGTTACACAGTTGTATAATAAATAGAGTGGGAGTGAGACAAACGCAGACAATTCTCTCTAGTCTACGTAGATTGTTTTGAAGGTCATGAGATTGAACTACAGGCATGTTTGTCATTCTATCTTTGCCTGGTTTCATTGGAGGAGCTTAGTGTCGAACTATTTGATGGGGCCCTCCATTGGAGTGAGCTAATCCATATTTAGTTGTGTATGAGAGATAGACAGAGTGGGAAACGTACTACCTTGGCTTCCTTCTATTACATACATAGAATTACATAGAACGGACAGCACAGAAACAGGCCATTCAGCCCAACAGGTCCATGCCGGTGTTTTTGCTCCACACGAGCCTCCGCCCACCCCTCTTCACCTATCCCTATCAGCATAACCTTCTAATCCTTTCTCCCTCATGTGTTTATCTAGCTTCCCCTTAAATGCACGGACTCGATGGGCCGAATGGCCTCCTTCCGTGCTGTAACCTTTCTATGCATCTATGCTATTCACCTCAACTACTCCATGTGGTAGCAAGTTCCACATTCTCACCACTCTCTAGGTAAAGAAGTTTCTCCTGAATTCCCTATTGGATTTATTAGTGACTATCTTACATTGATGGCCTCTTGTTTTGGTCTCACCCACAAGTGGAAACATCTCCTCCACATCTACCCTGTCAAACCCTGTCATTACCTTAAAGACCTCTCTCAGGTCACCATTCCGCCTTCTCTTTTCAAGAGGAGAGAGCTCCAGCCTGTTCAATCTTTCCTGCAGGGTATAACCTCTCAATTCTGGTATCACCCTTGTAAATCTTTTTTGCACCTATAATATTCAGACCAGAACTGTGCACAGTACTCCAAGTGCGGTCTAACCAAGGTTCTATACAAGTTTAACATAACTTCTCTGCTTTTCAATTCTATCCCGCTAGAAATGAAAGCTAGTGCTTGATTTGCCTATTTTTATGGCCTTATTGACCTGCGTCGCTACTTTTAGTGATTTGTGTGTATTAACTGATTAAGAATGCCATTGATGATACCCACGTAGATTTTTTTTACTTCAGTTTCCTCTCCTCCGCATTTCGAGATGACCTTCTCTGACCAGGTAAAGGCTCACAATGCTGGTAGCTCTTCATAACTTGCCCACGTGGCCATTCTTCACTAGTGAGGGTTGGGCTACTCGACTAACAACATCAACAACAACAACTTGCATTTATGTAGCGCCTTTAACGAAGTAAAACGTCCCAAGGCGCTTCACAGGAGAGTTATCAGACAAAATTTGACACCAAGCCATATAAGGAGATGTTAGGACGGGTGACCAAAAGCTTGGTCAAAGAGTTTTTAAGGAGCATCTTAAAGGAGGTGAGAGAGGCGGAGAGGTTTAGGGAGGGAATTCCAGAGCTTAGGCCCTAGGCAACTGAAGGCACGGCCGCCAATGGTGGAGCGATTAAAATCAGGGATGCGCACGAGGCCAGAATTGGCAGAGATCTCGGAGGTTTGAAGGGCTGGAGGAGGTTACAGAGATAGGGAGGGGCGAGGCTCACGGAGGGATTTGAAAACAAGGATGAGAATTTTAAAATTGAGGCATTGCCAGACCGGGAGCCAACGCAGGTCAGCGAGCACAGGGGTGATGGGTGAAGGGGACTTGATGCGAGTTAGGATATGGGAGTCTCACATCCAAGCCCAATTTTATACCCGATGCTCACACATGGAATTTTCAACAGATTTCACAGGGTGACAATCGGGGGGCGAGATTCTTGGCTAATATTTTTCCCCTCCTTAGCTTGGGGGTTACTGAGCATCCACTGCTACCCCAGCTGACATTAGCAAGATCATCCCACACTTGGGATCAAAGTGGGAAACCTACTGGTCTGTAGGGATCAGAACCACACTGAGCTATGAGGGGGGTTCACTTTTCTTAGGTTTTTGTATGGCTAAAAAGAAGAGGGCATTTGCTGGAATGAAAATGCTGATTCATGTACGATTAAAGCATGATTGGGTTTGTCAGGATACAAAACAATGGTTTGGGGTGAAGGAACTCAGAGTGGTGTTATCGACACAGCCAGTCAGACAGGACTAGAGCATTGATAGTGTTAATACTTTGCTGTTTTCTACATCGACAAAACAATGGAGCAGATGGTACTTGGGCCAGATGGTTTGCATTCCAGTGAATGTTTCATTTTGCTTTCTAAAGCATGCAAGATATTTAATCTATTCAGTGCGTTGCTAATACTGCACAGGTTTCAACAATCACTGCTGTATTGTTTCAGCTCAGTGGCGTTAAGGGTTAGAGTGCTGCCTTTTCAACCTCTGCGACCCGGGTTCCAACCCAAGCTGGACATGTGGCTTTAAAGGTGGTTTTACATTGCGGTGAGCAGTTGATGACAGATACCATTGGCTGTGTTCCTCACTGTAAACACCCCCGATCTGCCTGAAACTGGTGGTTAAGTGTAGGTCAACACATCTGCTGTTCGGTTAATATTGCCTGTTCTTGCAAAGAAGGAAGCAGCATCTCTATAGCGTCTTATCATATCTTAGGACGTCCCAAAGGGTTTCACATCCAATGAATTCCTTGGTACACTAAAACATCACATTAGTACATGGGCTAGTACACTAAAACATCACAATAGTACATGGGCTGATACACCAAAGCATCACATTAGTATATGGGCTGGTACACCAAAGCATCGCATTAGTATATGGGCTGGTACACCAAAGCATCGCATTAGTATATGGGCTGGTACACCAAAGCATCGCATTAGTATATGGGCTGGTACACCAAAGCATCGCATTAGTATATGGGCTGGTACACCAAAGCATCGCATTAGTATATGGGCTGGTACACCAAAGCATCGCATTAGTATATGGGCTGGTACACCAAAGCATCGCATTAGTATATGGGCTGGTACACCAAAGCATCGCATTAGTATATGGGCTGGTACACCAAAGCATCGCATTAGTATATGGGCTGGTACACCAAAGCATCGCATTAGTATATGGGCTGGTACACCAAAGCATCGCATTAGTATATGGGCTGGTACACCAAAGCATCGCATTAGTATATGGGCTGGTACACCAAAGCATCACTGCATCATATGTTGTGTTTTGTTTTTTTGTTTTGCTGTATCAGAAATGGCTTTGCTCACCCAACGTTATTCTGTCTGTAGGATTACCTGGGCTGTATAATTGACTGTGGAGACCTACCTCTGAAACCAGATGAAGTGAACACCTTATTCTGCAACATTGAAGATATCTACCAGTTTAACAGGTGGGTGATCGGCTATAAGCCGTTAGCTGACGGTCCACTGGAAAAGGGAGGAGAGTGGGGGGGGATCAGGGTTAGTGGGGTGAATACTCCACCTCACCACCATTTCAAACTCTGTGCATCTTTACTGCAATTAACCAAAGTTGTACCAAAATGTTAGATAAACTGCTCCAACCTTTGAAGGGATCTTGCTGCCCCCTGTGCTGACAGGGTTAATAATACACCAGCCGCTATTCTTTCTGGCCCCTGTTGGTTTGGGCACAGCCCACCCACACCAACTAATGAACTTCAGATCGCCATTGTTCAGTACCACACTCGGCAGTGCTCTGAACTCGCTGGTCACTGGGAAGCTCTGCATTAAATTTCGACTGGCGTTTTACACTGGTGCGCCTAACGCCAGAGTTTGCGATAGTCAGTTAATAATTAAATGCTTTCTTCTGTGTGAAATTCTGTAACAGGCACCAGCTTACGTTTATATAGCACTTTTCAGATAGTAAAAGGCCCCACGGTGCTTCAGAGTCCAGGGGAGGAGCAGGAGCAGAAGTAGGGAAGGCGGTCAAAGAGGTAGGGTGGAGGAAGGCTTTTGAAGGTGGGCAGTGATGTAGCAAAGTGGGGTAGCTCAGGGAGAGAGTTGCAAGATGGCTGTTGGCTCTACCTATGAAATTAGAGCAGAGAATAGACCAGAGGTGAAAGAGCAGGAGTTGGGGGCAGAGACGTAGGGCTGGAGGAACATCCAACTGTAAGAAGGAGCAGAGTTGTGGAGTGACTCGTTGACAAGGATAAGGATTTTGAAGTCAAAGTGGGACAACAAATGTGTAAAAAACCAGACTGGCATATAAGAGAACAACTGCACTATTGCTTACTACATAGGGGGCAGGTTTGAGAACAGTTTGCTCAGATCAGGACTGTCCCAAGAATGCTCTCAGTCAGAATTACACATTTGTAGATTGTAATGAATGGCTAAGTGAAAAGTAAGACACAATTCCTGGACCCACATGAACAGTCTGAACTTTGTTCTCATGATATAAAGTATAATTTCAACCAGGCTCCATTCTGTATCATCCCTGTCACTCTCACTTACCCATATATTATATCGACACAAGTCACCAATGTGTCTCCTGGCAACCTGTTATTAGGTTTGAACCACTAACCCCCTGGACAGCTAGAACTGTGGAGAAACCCCATCGCACGGTCTTCAAAATGATCGCATGATGTCGATCGGGTCTGGGTCGCACACAACCCTTTAGAATTTTGCCTTTTTAATTTCTGTGGCTTGGTTGGAGAAAATAAATAAACCCATGCAGGATATTGCGTCGGCTTAGTATAAGGATGAAAGACTGACCAGTGATCTTTCCTGCGAGTGAGAGAAAAGAAGGGCAGAAATCATTCCGAGGAATAGACACGGTGAGGCTAGTTTTTTTTCAGTTTGTTCTGCACTGATGAGTTCCTGGTTGCCCAGTTGTCCAGTGATGTTTCTCACCCGTTTTGGCCTTTCGTAAGAAACAAATTTGAATTGTGAACCCCAATCTAGGCCCCCGCATTTCCCAAAATACAGTCCTCCTCAGCTCTCGTCTTGGCCCGTATAAAGTCATCCACTCCCATCGCCCCAGTCCTTGATAAGTTCCGCTGGCTTCCTGAGTCCCAGCAAACTGATTTCAGGATCCTTGTCCTTGCTTTAAAATCATTCCCCGGCCCCGTCTGAACATACCAACGTACAAATTAAGAGCAGGAGTGGGCCATTCGGCCCCTCGAGCTCGCTCTGCCATTTGATAAGATCATGGCTGATCTGATTGTGACCTCAACCCTACTTTCGCGAATACCTTTGACTCCCTCGTTAATCAGGAATCTATCTAACTCAGCCTTAAAGATATTCAATGAGATCGATGATGTCCCCCAGGTGTCCCAGTATCTACCCTCTGCTCCTCCGACTCCTTACTCCCCATTCAATGCGCTCAACAACTGCTGGCTGTTCTTTCAGCCACTATACCTCTTCCCTCTGGAAGTCCTTGTCCCCAAATCGCTCCGCCTCGCCACCCCACCTGCTTTTTTCAAAAAAAAATCTAAAAACCCCCCTCTCTCTGACCGGGTGTTTGATCTCCCACCCCCCCTTAACATTTGCTGTTTCTTCTCTTTCCCATCTGCTTGGTATCCATTGGTTCTCTGCCACAATAATTGAGACATCCCACTGTGCGTGTGGTTGTAATCTGCTCTCAACCTTCTCCCTAAACAAGTAGCCATCTTCCAGTGACGTAGTTCAGAAGGATTCACTCGCTGATTTTCATGGGACAATAATGATTAAAGAGTCGGAGATACAGGATATGGTATTGCAGTGGTTCTGGGAGTGGACTAGCAACCCAATTGCTGTAAGTTCAAATTCCACCATGGTAAGGTGTAAAACTGAATTCAGTAAATCTAGTAATTTGCAAACTGGCACCAGAACATACTATCACAAAAGTTTCTTCCTGCTATAAAAACTGGGGTCAAAACGGGTTAATTTATGAGGACAGGTTACAAAGACTAGGCCTGTATTCCCTCAAGAATAGAAGATTAAGGGATGATCTAATTGAGGTGTTTAAGATGATTAAAGGATTTGATAGGGTAGATAGAGAGAAACTATTTCCTCTGGTGGAGGGAGTCCAGAACAAGGGGGGAAAAACCTTAAAATTAGAGCTAGGCCGTTCAGGGGTGATGTCAGGAAACACTTCTTCACACAAAGGGGAGTGGAAATCTGGAACTCTCTCCCCCCAAAAATCTGTAAAGTCTGGGGGGGTCAATTGAAAATTTCAAATCTGAGATGGATGGACTTTTGTGAGGCAAGGGGATTAAGGGATATGGAACCAAGGCGGGTAAATGGAGTTACGATACAGATCAGCCATAATCTAACTGAATGGCGGAGCAGTCTCGAGGGGCTGAATGGCCCACTCCTGTTCTTATGTTCTAACTGGTTCACTAATATCCTTCGGGGGAGGGAACCTGCCACTCCTACCTAGTCGGGCTGACATGTGACTCTAATCCACCCTACGTTGAATGTCTCTTGACGTGTTCTGAAGTGGCTGAGCAAACCACTCAGTTGCAACATACAATCACGATGAAGCACATCAGGACAATAAGGGATGTGGGCACAAAATGTGGCCTTGTCAGCTTCACCCACATCCTGAGAACACATTTTTAAAAAAATGTTGAAATGACTTTAAGAATTGTTGGTGATGGAAATTTTGTGATCAAATTTTTGCTGGGTAAGGGGTTTTAAGGGTTACGAAACCAAGGCAGGTAGATGGAATTAAGATACAGATCAGCCATGATCTAATTGAAAGGCGGAACAGGCTCAAGGGGCTGAAAGGCCTCCTTCTGTTCCTATGTAATTCAGAAATGCTCATCTCATGACGTCCCCTCCCTGCCTGCTCTGCGCCTAAAGCATCTGCCGCACCAACACCACGCTGATATCTGTGTCCAGCGGCCATTCCGCAAAGTCACAGGAGGCAAAGTTTATTTTACCTGCCCAGGGAGAGTTAGACATGAGGTAACGCTGTGCAGTAACAGGCCTCGAAACTGCACAGGCCGATTCTTGTGGCACGTCCCGAACTGTTGACTGAATATCTGTGAAGTGTAAAGTCTGAACTTTGCTGAGTGCCTCATGAAAGAAAACATATTTTCACAGCCAGTTTTCAGAAACGAGCAGGGATGATGAATTAACTTCATGGTTATATGGACTCGCAAATGCTTTGCTGACAGAGTTACAGAGCCTTTGCTCTGTTGGAACTTTGGGCTTCAGCCAGTCTGGGGCAGGTGGGGGGTAGGGGAAGGCTGGTGGCTTTTGACAATCTGCCAACAAAGAGCTTCATTAATCTTCATATGGACTAGTTTAAGAGTCAAAAGCAAAGATAGGTTATTGAGAAGGACTCCGACTGTGTGCGAGAGCTGGGGCCAAAGAAGAGTAAGGGCTGTTTTGGATCAAAGGAAGCCTGTTGACATTGTGTAACTTTGAGTTCCAACTTGTAAAGGTGAGGAGCCTCAGTGCTGAGCAAATAGACGACTGTAAACAAAGCATTGGGGTTCATTTCAAGAGGAATAGAATTGAAAAGCAGGGAGCTTATGATACACTTGTACAGAACCTCAGTTGGACCACACTTGGGACAATGACTAATGAGAAGGTCCTCGAACTAGCACCAGAGAAGTGATGAAGCTGAGTGAGAAGGATTCTGGGGACATTACAGGGGAGTGAGAGGGAAAGGGGTTGGGTTCTATCACAAAATGTTGATTGTAAATCATGAGGCAGGCAAAGAACTTTGTGGTCAGATGTTAGAAAGAAAAAAAGGACTATATCGTGCCTTTCACAACCTCAGGACGTCCCAAAGCGCTTTACAACCAATGAAGTACTTTTGAAGTGCAGTCACTGTTGTAATGTGGGAAACACTATAACACAACAGCTAATTTGCGCACAGCAAGTTCCCACAAACAGCAATGTGGTAATGACCAGATAATCTGTTTTTTTAAGTGATGTTTGTTGAGGAATAAATATTGTCCAGGATACCGGGAAGAACTCCCCCACTCTCCTTTGAAATAGTGCCTTGGGATCTTTTACATCCACCTGAGAGGGCAGACGGGGCCTCAGTTTAACGTCTCATCTGAAAGACGGCACCTCTGACAATGCAGCACTCCCTCAGTACTGCACTGTTAAGTGTCAGCCTAGATTTTGTGCTCAAATCTCTGGAGTGGGAATGGGCTGGTGAACCATTGGATCTCCTGCAATATCAATTGGCTGCCATGTTTCCTACATTACAACAGTGACCACATTTCAAAAATACTTCATTGGCTGTAAAGCGCTTTGGGACGTCCTGAGGTCGTGAAAGGCGCTATATAAATGCAAGTCTTTCTTTTCTTTCTTTTATTTGCTGCAGTGCAGGCTGGCTATGGGAATCCAAGATGGCGGTTGCAGGAATCAGCCTTGATTGAAAGCTCCCCAGTACAGTGGCACTGCCCACCAGTGAAAGGTTGGCAGCTCTGTGGTATAGTTCATCTACTGGCACAAGTAATGCTGGCACTTGCAAGCTTGGTGTTTTCATTGCCATAAGTCTGGCAAGAATTACTGATATAGATCTGATGGTGGTACATGGAGTGTCCACGGTGACACTGTCTTTGCTATGCCAACATTATTCAATGGGTCTTAAAGGGTTAAATTATGAGGACAGGTTGCATAAACTTGGTTTGTATTACCTTGAGATTAGAAGGCCGAGGGGTGATCTAATCGAGGTGGTTAAGAGGGATAGGGTAAATGTAGAGAAATTACTTCCCCTGGTGGGACAATCCAGAAGAAAGGGACACAGTCTTAAAATTAGAGCTAAGCCATTCAGGAGCGAAATCAGGAAGCACTTCTTCACACAAAGGGTAGTGGGAATCTGGAACTCTCTCCCCCAAAAGGCTGTGGATTCTGGGTCAATTGAAATTTTCAAGACGGAAATTGATAGATTTTTGTTGGGTAAGAGTAAATAGGGATAATGAGCAAAGGCAGGTAAATGGAGCTGAGGTGCAGATCAGCCATGATCTGATTGAATGGCAGAACAGGCTCGAGGGGCAGAATGGCCTACTCCTGTTCCTATGTAACATTGGTAACAGGGGCGCATATCAAATCCACACTGGTACAGATCTGATGACGGGCACCTCTCCCATCTCTTGCCCTTTTGGGCAGGGCTGGCATCGGTACACAAGGTGAGTCAACTGACACAGAGCCAATACTGACAGTATAGCTCATGTCTCCGCTCCAGGTGTTGGTGACACTCCCACGATAACTGGACTGTTTCTTTTGCCAATTTGCTATTTGGACTAAATTATTGTCAAGCACTGATTAATTTGCTGATTGTTTCCAAGTCTCTCTCTCTCTCGCTCTCTCTTTCCTGTTCCTAACTCTCAGCCAAGCCTCACTGTTCCATTTCAGCGAGGTGCCAGATCACTGTTGTAACATCCAGTGGGTGCCAGAATTCTCACTCCACATACCCCCCGGCCCCCCCCTCCACCGACGACGTCTAATGATGCCAAAATGTTGCCTCTTGGGATTTAATCTGGCGCCAAGAGAGAAAGATGCTCGCACAAACTGCAGAGAAATGCTCCCGCAGACTGCAATTAAAGAAAAAAGGCTTGAGTCACACGGATTTACAATGTGAGTCTGTGTGTGTGTGTGTCACAAAGGATATTTGCTCAGTTGGTGGCATTCTTGCCTCTGGAGATTGTAGATCTTCAACACACTAGATGTTGGAACTCAATAATCCAAGTTGTCACTGCAGTGCAGTACTGAAGGAGTGCCACACTGTCGGAGGTGCCGTCCTTCAGATGCGACGTTGAGACTCACACGTGAATAACAGCCACTGGGTTCTGCGGAATAATAGCCCAGGGGGAGTCGTCGCCTTTCGGAAAGGAGGAGAGGAAGGAGAAGAAGCTTCCAGTAATTCCTCTCAAAACCTCTTCTTGATCCCTAAAAATGATTTGCATGAAAATAAACTAACATTCAATAACAATTTGCATTTATATAGCGACTTAATGTAGTAAAATGTCCCAAGGCACTTCACAGGAACGATTATCAGACAAAATTTGACACCGAGCCACAAAAGGAGATATTAGGACAGGTGACCAAAAGCTTGGTCAAAGAGAGAGGTTTTAAAGAGAGTCTTCCAGGAGGAGAGAGAGGCGGAGAGGTTTAGGGAGGGAATTCCAGAGCTTAGGGCCTGGGCAGCTGAAGGCACGGCCGCCAATGGAGGGGTGATGAAAATCGGGGATGCGCAAGAGCACAGAATTGGAGGAGCGCAGAGATCTCGGAGGGTTGTAGGGCTGGAGGAGGTTACAGAGATAGGGAGGGGGCGAGGCCATGGAGGGATTTGAAAAAAAGGATGAGAATTTTAAAATCGAGGCATTGCCGGACCGGGAGCCAATGCAGGTCAGCGAGCACAGGGGGTGATGGGTGAACGGGACTTGGTGCGAGTTAGGATACGGGCAACTGAGTTTTGGATGAGCTCAAGTTTACGGAGGGTGGAAGATGGGAGCCTTTAGTGATGGCACTGCATTAAAAATGTAAATATCTACACAGAGAATAAAGGCAAGGAGATGTAAATAATCAACTTTTAAAAATTCATTCTTGGGGTCTGGGCATCGCTGGCAAGGCTGGCATTTGTTGCCTATCCCTAGTTGCCCTGAGAAGGTGGTGGTGGGCCTTCTCCTTGAACCACAGATACACCTGGGTGTCTTGCTAGGCCACTTCAGAGAGCAGTAAGAGTCAACCACGTTGGTGTGGGGAATGGAGTCACATATAGGCCAGGCCGGGTAAGGACGGCAGGTTTCCTTCCCTAAAGGACATTGGTGAACCAGTTGGGTTTTTACAACAGCTTCATGGTCACTTTTACTGGTACTGGTCCTCATGCCCCTGAGCATGGTCCAACAATCCTGGTATCAACAGGTGATGACTGACTTGTATAGACAAGGGATTGAGGACCAGACAACTCAACATAAATGAGGACAACCTAGCACCTTGGCTGTAGATGAGGTTGTTTATTAGTAAATAACCATAAATCAATTCTTCCTACAGAGGTTGCTCTGTGCTAGTGAGTATTCCAGGACTGAAGGTGTTTGATGTGAGTCCATTTACAAGACGTAAAGGGACATCAGTGTCTGTAACGATGACATCCCTAGGCTGCAGTGTATTGGACATCAATACGATATCATGGATATTTCTCTGCTCTTCCTCTGGTCATTGGCTTCCGGTAAAGGGAAGAGTTCATTTTGGCTTAAAGTTGGGCGATAGGAATCTTGTGAAATGTTGTCCACTTGACTAAACCGTCAGAAACCTATTTCCTTGACACCGGGTTCAATCTTTGCCGTACCCATTAATTGTTCTCGGCTGGGGTAGGTGAAAGGGAAGGTTCATTCCATCTCAGGGCCCTGAGTGGAGGATGGGAAAATTAGCCAGGTTTCCTGCTCCTGAGTGCTACCTGACACCCTTTGCTGGAAAGTGCGCATCAGTAGATCTGGTTCTGCCTCTGTGAAGCGCCTTGGAACACTTTTCTATGCTAAAGGCGCTATATAAGGCGCTCGTTCTGGTTGTCGTTGGGCTCAAACTTTGATATCCCTCCATGGTCAAGTAATTTGCCAACACTTGTCTAGACTCGATGAAGAACAGCTGTTTGAATGAGGCACTGGAGAGTGCTTAGTGAAGGGGGGAAGGGGAGGAGAGGGGACGCGGGGGGCCTGTCAATGTCGCAGTCACTGCCAAAGGTTGAATATTCCTGCAGGGCCCAGCACTTAATAAAGTAATTCCTCTTTTGTTACATAGAATTTACAGCACAGAAACAGGCCATTTGGCCCAAAAGGTCTGTACCGGTGTTTATGCTCCACACAAGCCTCCTCCCACCCTTCTTCATTTAACCCCATCAACATATCCTTCTATTCCTTTCTCCATCATGTACTTATCTAGCTTCCCCTTAAATGCATCAATGTTACTCGCCTTAACTACCTTGTGGGAACGAGTTCCACATTCTCACCACTCTCTGAGTAAAGAAGTTTCTCCTGAATTCCCTATTGGATTTATTAGTGACTATCTTATATTTATGGCCTTTAGTTTTGGATTCGCCCACGAATGGAAACATCTTCTCTGCGTCTACCCTATCGAACCCCTTCATAATTTTAAAGACCTCTATCAGGTCACCCCTCAGCCTTCTGTTTCTAGAGAAAAGAGCCCCAGCCTGTTCAATCTTTCCTGATAGGTAGAACCTCTCAGTTCTGGTATTATCCCAGTGAATCTTTTTTGCACCTTTTCTAGTGCCTCGATATCCTTTTTCGTAATATGGGGACCAGAACTGTGCACAGTGCTCCAAATGTGGTCAAACCAAAGTTCGACGTAAGTTTAACGTAACGTCTCTCTTCCCTTCCCTCCTGTTCAAAGATGTAACTGTTTCATTCCTTCCCACAGCGAGCTCCTGGAAGATTTGGAGAGCTGTAAAGCTGCTGTTGGGGTAGCAGAGTGCTTTGTTGAGCGGGTGAGTAGGACTCATCTTAATCCTTTTCAATATTTCACTCGGCTGATTGCGTCACCGCAAAGTATCTCGGCCAAACTCCCGGGCACTTTAGGGGTGACTAGTGCAGAACCTGGTCAGTTCTGCCCATCAGTCTCACCGTGCTTTTGGGAGATAAGGGTGGCTAAAGGCAAGAACCTTAAAAAGGGCACCTGGCTAATCCTTTCTATCGAGAAGCCAAAGCTCAGGCCACTGACACTGAAATAATTTCGAGAGAAGACAAGGGTGAATTAAGAAGGTCAGGTGATGCCAAGGTTGGGGTTTTGGATTGTGTGGGGGGGAGGGAGAGACGGCCTGAGGGAGCTCAGAACTCACACACTCTTCAAAAACGCTGGTGGATCGCAACAAAAACAGAAAATGTTGGAAAACACCCAGCAGGTCAGGCAGCATCTGTGGAGAGTGAAGCCGAGTTAAGGTTTCAGGTCGATGACCTTTCATCAGGACTGGGAGAAGTTGGAGATTTAACAGCTTTTAAGCAAAGTATAGAGCCAGGGAAAACGGGACGGAAAAAGAACAAAAGGGAACGGTCTGTGATAGGGCGGAGGGCGGGAGTGATTAAATGACTTGTCCCATTACCACCCCCGTTTGCCTTGCACCATCATCCCACCATCATTGAATCACTCCTGCCCCCCCCCCCCCCATCACAGACCCCTCCTTTTCTTTCTTGCCCTGTCTCTCCCCTTTTCCCCGAGCTCCCTACTTGCTTACGAGCTGTTAAATCTCCAGTTTCTGACGCAAGGGGCTCGATTGCGGGAGCGTTGGGGGCTCCGAAAATCACGGAGATCCCGCTCGGGTTCGGAAGCCGGCTCCAACCCGCCGACTTCCGAGTTTCCCAG
Source organism: Heptranchias perlo (assembly GCF_035084215.1). Lineage (NCBI taxonomy): Eukaryota > Metazoa > Chordata > Chondrichthyes > Hexanchiformes > Hexanchidae > Heptranchias > Heptranchias perlo. The sequence continues at coordinate 5,660,418 of NC_090365.1, read as the reverse complement.
GGACCCACCTGTGTGCGCACGGGCGACCCGATAACGGAAGTCCCGTCGGCAATTAAAGCCGGCAGGATGACAGTTAAAGAGCCAAATGGACCTCATTGGGGTCCTTAAGGCACTTTTCCTGTGACAGATGAAGTCATTGTAATGATTTTTAACTTACCTGGGCGGCTTGCCCACCGCTTCTGATTCACGCCTGGTTTTACCAGGGCCGGATCAGGGAAAAAGAATCTAAATAAATTACATAAAACACCATGGAAGGAAGTTAAAACCTTTACACCTTGCTCCGATGTCCGATGTCTCCCTCTCTGATGTCCCCCTCTCCCCCCCACCCAATCTTCCCCTCTCCCCCCACCCCGATCTTCCCCTCTCCCCCCGCGATCTTCCCCTCTCCCCCCCCCGATGTTCTCCTCTCCCCCCCCCGATCTTCCCCTCTCTCCCCCCCGATCTTCCCCTCTCTCCCCCCCCGATCTTCCCCTCTCCCCCCCCCCGATCTTCCCCTCTCCCCCCCCCGATCTTCCCCTCTCCCCCCCCAGATCTTCCCCTCTCCCTCCAAATCTTCCCCTCTCCCCCCCCGATCTTCCCCTCTCCCCCCCCCCGATGTCCCCCTCTTCACCCTTGATCTTCCCCTCTACCCCCGATCTCCCCCTCTATAGGGCCAGCGATCTCCCCCTCTCTCCCCCACCGATGTCCCCCTCTCTCCCCCCCCAATCTTCCATTCTCCCCCATGATCTTCCACTCGTTCCCCCCCCCAACCCCCCAACCCCCGATCTTCCAGTCCAGCGCTGGATGACGTCTCGCTCTCTCTCCTTCTCTCGCCCCCCCCTCCTCATGTTGCAGCCCCTGAGGGAACCAGCCTGTCAATCAGGCTGGCTGCCGGGCGCACAAAACCCGGAGAGGACGTTAATCATCCATCAATCACCATGCGATCGCGTTGGAAACGGTAAGTTTTGTTCATGGTGGGAGGGGGAGGGGTTTGCCATGCCCACCTTTAGCCCCCCGCCCCTCCGCTGCCATTGCAAAATCGACCCCAAGGTCATCAGCCTGAAGCGTCAACTCTGTTTCTCTCTCCACAGACGCTGCCTGACCCACTGAGAGTTTCTAGCATTTCCTGATTTCCTTTCAGACCTCCAGCTATTTTGCTTTTGTTTTAGAATTACACGGTGGGGCCCGAGCACACAAATCCCAAATCCACTTGTCTGAAATCCCTCTCTCTCTTACTTCACTTGGAATAACGGGTTAATGCCTCCGCTACAGTGCAGAAAGGAATTTCACGCGATTGTATTAACCGTCCTTACGCTCATATTCCACTCTGCAATTCTAGGCTAATTCTAATCTTTAGAACTTCCTATTTTTAATATTGCTTCTCTATAATCACTGGGAAACAGGCAGTTCCCTTTCATGCCATTCTGAGGTTGGTGTCCTGTGATGTTGGTGCCATTCAGGGCCTCTTTGAACCCCCCGCCCCCCCCCCCAGACACCCAGGCTGGTCTTGCCAGCATCCTGTGGGCTTCTGAGATTATAATTTATTGACCTTTTCAAAGGGTTTAACCTGGAAGACGGGGGGGGGAACGCAAATGGGGCCCTGACCAGTAACTAATTATGCCAGGCCTTCGAAACACTGCTTGAATCCGCTTCCCTGGGAATAGTTTGTGAACTGATCTCAAGTTATGCTGCATCCTTCAGAAATGGGCCATTAACTCCAAGGCCCCGGGGGTAGGAGGCCACAGAAAACAAGAAATCAGTGGGTTTAACATACGGTTCTTAGACTTTTTTTTTTTGGTTCTGCTTCCCTTGCACCATTACTTTATTTATTTGTTTGTACTAGAATCGTACAGCACAGAAGGAGGCCGTTTGGCCCCTCATGCCTGTGCTGGCTCTTTGAAAGAGCTATCCAGTTAGTCCCACTGCTCCAGCTCTTTCTCCATAGCCCTGCAAATGTATCCTTTTCCAGTATTTTTATCCAATTCCCTTTTGAAAGTTATTATTGAATCTGCTTCCACCGCCCTTTCAGGCAGTGAATTCCAGATCATAAAACTCGCTGCGTAAAAAACGTTTCCTCCTGATTCTTTTGCCAATTACCTTAAATCTGTGTCCTCTGGTTACCGACCCTCCTGTCATTGGAACCAGTTTCTCCTTATTTACTCTCATCAAAAACCCTTCATGATTTTGAACACCTCTATTAAATCTCCCCTTAACCTTTTCTGCTCTAAGGAGAACAATCCCAGCTTCTCCAGTCTCTCCACATAACTGAACTCTCTCATCCCTGGCACCATTCTGGTAAATCTCCTCTGCACCCTCTCCAAGGCCTTGACATCCTTCCTAAAAAGTGTGGTGCCCAGAATTGTCCACAATACTCCAGCTGAGGCCTGACCAGCGATTTATAAAGGATCTTTCGCCAATTATCTTAAATCTGTCCTCTGGTTACCAACCCTCCTGCCAGTATTAGTTGGCCTCTTGTAGCATTGCTCATGGGCCATAAAGAGAAAGAGTTTTTCTCCCTCTCTCTCCCCCTGTCACTGTCCCTTTTACCTGTCTCCCATTCTCCAATTCGTTGCTTTAGGAATTAAGCACATAATCCGAACTGGCACTCCCAGTGCGGTACTGAGGGAGTGCTGCACTGTCGGGGGTGCCGTCTTTCGGATGAGACGTTAAACCAAGGCCCTGTTATGGTGATTCAGGCGGGCGTTGAAGATCCAACAGCATTATTAGAAGGAGAGCTGGAGAATTCTCCCAGTGCCCTAGATCAGCAATCCTCCCTCGACCACCAAAAAGTATAGATCGGTCATTCATCTCATTGCTGTTCGTGGGATCTTGCTGTGCGCATTTACCTCCATAATGTTGCTGCACTCCAAAAGTAATTTGTTAGCTGTGAAGCATTTGGGATGCTCTGTGGATGTGAAAGTTGCTATATAAATAAAAGTCTTCCTTTCTCTAACTCTTATGACGGAAAGGAAAATTTGAAACTTGTGTCACTCAACTTTAATTTAAAACACGACAGTTAAACGTAGCTCATCTCCAAATCCTATCTGTGGAAAAATGGTCAAAACCCCCAGAGGGCGACAGGGGTACTGCATTTGGCCTCAGTACCCTGGGTCAGGGCCCTCCCACTCCTGATTGCCACCCAGCGCCCCCTGCCAGATGGGCGTGATGTGGGCGTCATCGGGTGAGGAAAGGATTCGGCTTCAGTGCGATGGCTCCTGCAGTCGATTAGCCTGGCGACCGTGACTGTCGGAGGGGCCGTATACGAACAGTGGCCACGCAGGCAAGGTACCGGAGGGTGGAGCTGTGTCTGAGAAGGAGGGAGTCCCTTCTGGGGAGGAGGAGGAGGTAGGAACACTGATGCAAGGGGGTAAACAGTGAAAAGAGAACTCAGTCTCCAGGATTTATGACTGCTGCTTGGACTAGCCCCTGCACTGAGTAGCATTGCATCAAGCTAGTACCTATACCTTTCACTTACGTTCAGAAGATGGCAGGAGATTGACACTGGGCTGGATCAGCCATGATCTAATTGAATGGCAGAACAGTCTCGAGGGGCTGAATGGCCTGCTCCTTTTCCTATCCCGACTGCCTGTGAGACTTGTGCTCATCTCGAGTCAGTTCTGAGGCCCTGAGTGGGTGGCCTCACTGTAAACCGGACTCACAACGAGTAACTCTGTATAAATGTGACTTGTTTAGTAGGGATTAGAGTTTGAATTTCTTCAGGAATTAACATCAAAGCTCCAAAAATTTGGGTGTTTGGAATGCCAGATCCGATAATCCAATCCTGCAGGCTGGACTCTCCCTTGAGTGGATACACCTGGAGTCCTTCTCACAAAGCTGGAAATTGTATTATCATCTGACACGAGCAGAGGTCGGATACGGGTAACCGCTCCCTTCCCTCCTCCCCAACCAAATCCATCGCCGAGCCGGAGACAATGGACTTGTCCGCCCTCCGATAGGCTGCCGGGGATCGAGCATCCTCTTACCTCAGGCCCAAAGCAAGAAATGTATAAACTACCCAATGCTACTAAAAATAATTAAAGAACTTGCATTTATATAGCACCTTTCACAACCTCAGGACATCCCAAAGCATACATGAAGTACTTTTTGAAGTGCAGTCACTGTTGTAATGTAGGAAACATGGCAGCCAATTTGTGCACAGCAAGCTCCCACAAACAGCAATGTGGTAAATGACCAGATCATCTGTTTTTTTTAGTGATGTTGTTTGAGGGATAAATATTGGCCCCAGGACACCGGGGAGAACTCCCCTGTTCATCTTCAAAATAGTGACCATGAAATCTTTTCTGTTCACCTGAGAGGGCAGACGGGGCCTCGATTTAACGTCTCATCCAAAAGACGGCACCTCTGACAGTGCAGCACTCCCTCAGTACTGCGCTGGCGAGTGTTGGCCTGGATTATGTGCTCAAGTCTCTGGAGTGGGACTTGGACCCACAACCTTCTGATAGATCAAGAGATAAGAGTGCTAACCCACTGAGCCACAGCCAACTGAGAGAGACCCACTTCAGGGTTTTAGGGTCGAAGGGCCTGTTGGGTGGTTCCCCTCCTGGGTCATTGAGTGAATCCAGCGAGTGGCCGAGCCCTATTAATCACAGAGATCCCATCTCCAGTCTGTGCCGATCTCAGCCAGATTGGAGCTACCTTTGGTCCTTCTACCCCTGAGTTCGGACAGTGAGAATCAGGCAGCGTTCTCACTACTGAGTGCCATCCAGCAACTCTTGCCTGAAATGTGGGTTTGGCACGGGGCTGGGACTGGGACTGGGGACGGGATTGGGGCTCGGCTGTCAGGCGTCCCCTGCGGTCACCCTTCAGCCTGCCGACGCCCGAGGTCAAGCCCCACGGGTGCGTGAAGTCGGCGCGGGTGAGGGACTGGGGGAGGTGCCCAGCACCCACTGCACCGGGAGAGAAGGAGCATTCAGGAAAGGAGATGAAGAGAACGGTGGGAGCAGGGGGAGGAAACTAGCAAGAAAAAAAAAACACATCCTGGGGCCTAAAGTCAACTGGAGATCTGGAATTCCCTCGCTAAACCTCTCCGCCTCTCTCTCCTCCTTTAAGACGCTCCTTAAAATCTACCTCTTTGACCAAGTTTTTTGGTCACCTGTCTCCTTATGTGGCTCGGTGTCAAATTTTGTCTGATTTACTTTCCTGTGATGAGCCTTGGGATGTTTTACTACGTTAAAGGCGCTATATAAATGTAAATAATTGTTGTTCAGGTCTGCCAACGGGACCATGGTAAGCCCCGAGTCACCTGAACTCTGCAGCTTGACATAATTAATCAGCGATTTTTGACAGCTACTAAATCCTTTTCATTTTCCCTGATTAATTGTCTTTCGTTGGCTCAGAATGCAGTTCCTCTCAGTGAAGCAGATAATTGCGAGCTGGAAAATAAACCTCCCTTGTGTTAGGCACTGAGGCTTGGATACAAGGAATCAGTTCCCCGTACAGGCTACTGGGCTCTGGTGCCTGATGGAACACAGCTGCAGGCTTGTCCACACAGAGTGCGAGGGAAATTTAACCCCTTGTGCTCGTGATATACCACTACATCACTGGGTCACAATTCCTCACAGTGCTTCCTGTGTTCAAATTAGGAGAGGGAGGCAGCCATTTGGCCCATCCTGGTCATTCTCCCTGGTGCGGCCAACATTTTCACCCGTCCGAAAGGCACAGACTTGAGCGTATCTGGTGCACAACAACAACAATTTGCATTTATATAGCGCCTTTAACATAGTAAAAAAACATCCCTAGGCGCTTCACCGGAGCGATTATCAGATAAAATTTGACACCGAGCCAATAAGGAGATATTAGGTCAGGTGACCAAAAGCTTGGTCAATGAGGTAGGTTTTAAGGAGCGTCTTAAAGGAGGAGAGAGAGGCGGAGAGGTTTAGGGAGGGAATTCCAGAGCTTAGGGCCCAGGCAGCTGAAGGCTAGGCCGCCAATGGAGGGGCAATGAAAATCGGGGATGCGCAAGAGGTCAGAATTGGAGGAGCGCAGAGATCTCGGAGGGTCACTGAGATAGGGAGGACAACTAGTTTGGTCATCAATCACCAGATCTTGCTGGACCGTCTCAAGCAGTATTGGAGCCCCGCTCTCCTCTGCCAAAACTACGCATTGCTCTGAGATCATCCTGGAGAGCAAAGATATCCCCTGGCTTCTTTTCTCTGTTACTAATCATCTCCTTAAACCTCTCTCCCTGCCTCCTCCACCCTCACCTCCAACCACATGGCAACGTCATGGGAACACCATCATCTCCAGGTCGCACCCTGTCTTGATTTGGGCATGGTCATAGAGTCATAGAGTCATAGAGTCATACAGCACGGATAGAGGCCCTTCGGCCCATCGTGTCCGCGCCGGCCATCAGCCCTGTCTACTCTAATCCCATATTCCAGCATTTGGTCCGTAGCCTTGTATGCTATGGCATTTCAAGTGCTCATCCAAATGCTTCTTGAATGTTGTGAGGGTTCCTGCCTCCACAACCCTTTCAGGCAGTGAGTTCCAGACTCCAACCACCCTCTGGGTGAAAAAGTTCTTTCTCAAATCCCCTCTAAACCTCCCGCCTTTTACCTTGAATCTATGTCCCCTTGTTATAGAACCCTCAACGAAGGGAAAAAGCTCCTTAGTATCCATGGTGTAGAGTCAAGGTGTTAAGTTAAGAGGGGGGGGGGGGTCAGAAAGTTTCAATAAAGCTGCAGATTGACCGAAGCCAACATTCACAGGGGTCGTTGTCAATGCTTTTGGACACTGAGCTTGGTTGTGTTGGAGAATGAGAAGGGGCAGTGTGGGATCACCTTGACGTCACCTCATGTCACAATTCTGATGGTTCCCTCGATATTTGCTATTTCCTGCAAGCCCTTTCAATGGAAAAAACTCAGCGGACTCTGGAGAGAGTATCCAGCTGAGCTGACCACACGCTGACACTGCACCCCTCGAAGTAACGCTCCCTCATTAACCACCCCAGATGTTGTAACTATTTATAACCTTTATTTCTCGCTGTGCGTAGGATCATAAAAAAAGCCAACTTCACACAAATACTTATTAAAGGCACTGAATGCTGAATTAAAACTCTGGGCCCATCGACATCGGTCCTGGAGAGACCTCATTCTCCACTAATTAGAGGCCGAGCACCAGTCCCCACCTTCTCCTCCTCGCCTCCGTTCCACGTTCCTTTCATCTTTCTGCCGCATTAATTGCATCCCAACTGCCTCATGGTGAAGTGAAGTCAAATATCTCAATAGCGCAGTCCACAGAGGGGTGGGAGCAGTGAGGAGAGTGTTTACAGACACCCAATACATGTCGGGTTCTGAATCAGTGGATTGTTTTGGTCTCCCCCGATTGCCCCTCTGCTTCTTCCCGAGGCCCTGGGCAACACAGTTACTTGACTGAGCATCACTCAGTTATAGTTAAGTTACAGCCAAAAACAAATATTGAACAGTGAGTCACTGGCTCTATGAACAGCCGAGTGTCTGTATGTGAGACTGTCCTCGTGTGTGTCTGTATGTGAGACTGTCTTTGTCTGTCTCACTCTCTGTGTCTGTGTGTCTGCCTCTCTCACTCTCTCTGTCTGTGTATCTGTCTCTCTCTCACTCTCTCTGTCTGTGCGTCAGTCTCTCTCACTCTCTGCGACCGTGTGTCTGTCTCACTCTCTGTGTCTGTGTGTCTGTTTCTCTCACTCTCTGTGCCTGTGTGTCTGTCTCTCTCACTCTCTGTGCCTGTGTGTCTATCTCTCTCACTCTCTGTGCCTGTGTGTCTGTCTCTCTCACTCTCTGTGCCTGTGTGTCTATCTCTCTCACTCTCTGTGCCTGTGTGTCTATCTCTCTCACTCTCTGTGCCTGTGTGTCTGCCTCTCTCACTCTCTCTGTCTGTGTCTGTGTGTCTGTCTCTCTCACTCTCTCTTTCTGTGTGTCTGTCTCTCTCACTCTCTCTGTCTGTGTATCTGTCACTCTCACTCTCTCTGTCTGTGTCTCTCACTCTCTCTGAGTGTGTGTCTGTCTCTCACTCTCTGTCTGTGTGTGTGTCTCTCTCTCTCTGTCTGTCTGTGTGTGTCTCTCTCTCTGTCTGTCTGTGTGTCTGTCTGTCTCTCTCTCTGTCTGTCTGTCTCTCTCTCCGTCTGTCTGTGTGTCTGTCTGTCTCTCTCACTCTCTCTGAGTGTGTGTCTGTCTCTCTCACTCTCTGAGTGTGTGTCTGTCTCTCACTCTCTGTCTGTGTGTGTGTGTCTCTCTCTCTGTCTGTGTGTGTCTCTCTCTCTCTCTGTCTGTGTGTCTGTCTCTCTCTCTCTCTGTCTGTGTGTCAGTCTCACTGTCTGTCTGTCTCCCTCACTGTCTCACTCTGAGGAATTGTTTTTACTTTGTTACAACAGCACCCTCTGCTGTCGAATCCACTCCTGCTCACAGAACGAGGGAACTTGCCTCTCTCCACAGCACCGTACGGCCTGAAGATGTCTCAAAGTCCTTCACATCCAATGGATTTACTTTCGATGCGTAGTCCCTATTATTTTAGCAATCAATTTGCACACATAGTTGTTTACCATTAAGCCTTGAGCTGAATAGATGTGAGCAGCAGAGAGTTAATTGTTAGACCTGGGATAGACTAACAGACTAAAATCTCACAGCTGGACCTGCAGGTGTTCCCAGCCTGTTGGACAGTAAGAAGACCCTGCAACATCAGAGCGAAGCTTATGTGTTTTCTTTGCTTTAACGGGACAGCTGTTGTATTCAGGATGGATAAATGGATGTGTCTCTGGACCTCTCTCTCTCTCTGTCTCTCTCACTCTCTCTCTCTATCCCTATTTGTCTTTCTGGCTGTCTGCTTCTGTCTTTCTGTCTCTGCCTCTATCTCAGTCTCATTTTCTGCGTCTGCCTCTCCCTTCCTCCGTCTTCTGTCTCTTGCAGTCTCTCTTCCTCTCACTCACTCTCTCACTGTCTTTCCCTCTCTCACACTCTCCCTCATTCTATGTCCCCATCCCTTTCCCCACACTCTGTCCCCTTTTTGTTCCCCTCTCCCTTCTCTCCACCTCCCCTCTCTCTCTCCCCTTTTTTGCCTCTCTCTCCTCTCCCCCTTTTCTCCTCTCTCTCTCCCTTCCCAATCTCTCCCCTCCCTTTCTTTTCCCCTCTCTCTCTCCCCTCCCTTGTTCTCCTCTCTCTCTCTCTCCACAATTTCTCCTCTCTTCTGCCTCCCCTTGTTCTCCTCTCTCTCCCCTCTCTCCCCCTCCCCTATCCCGGCTCTCTTTCTCCACTCTTCTCTATCTCTCCTCTCTCTCTCTCTCTCCCCTTCCCTTGTTCTCCTCTCTCTTCCTCCCCAATCTCTCCTCTCTCTCTCTCTCCGCTCCCTTCTCTCTCTCTCTCTCCGCTCCCTCCTCTCTCTCTCTCTCTCTCCGCTCCCTCCCCTCTCTCTCTCTCTCTCCGCTCCCTCCCCTCCCTCCTCTCTCTCTCTCTCCGCTCCCTCCCCTCCCTCCTCTCTCTCTCTCTCCGCTCCCTCCCCTCTCTCTCTCTCTCCGCTCCCTCCTCTCTCTCTCTCTCCGCTCCCTCTTCTCTCTTTGCTCCCTCCCCTCTCTCTCTCTCTCTCTCTCCGCTCCCTCCCCTCTCTCTCTCTCTCCACTCCCTCCCCCCTCTCTCTCCGCTCCCTCCCCTCTCTCGCTCTCTCTCTCTCTCCGCTCCCTCCTCTCTCTCTCTCTCTCTCCACCCCTCCTTCTCTCCTCTCCCTCTCTGTTGTCCCTTTCAGACCCTGTTTGTGTTGGAACTGGCTCCAGTTTCCATGACTTCATTCTGTTTATCTCTGGCCCTGAAATGTTTATGCCTGTTTTTTCTGTTCCCTTTCCAGAGTGAAGAATTTGACATCTACACATTGTACTGTATGAACTACCCCAAGTAAGTCTCCAGCAGGCCAAGAATTGGGAAATCAAAATTGCTGCTTTGGTCCTTAATCTTTTGGTAAAGAAAGAGTTCGTTAATCTGAAGGCTCGAGAAATCCTGGAGGTGTTGTGACTGTGCAGGGGGACTGGGAGGAACAGCGATCGGTGTGATATTCAGTCGCAATTGGGATTCGAGTTGGAATTCATTCCCGACTTAAAGTGTCATTTCTGTACAATCTGGAAAACAGTGTTATTCAAACTGGGGTCAGTGAGAGCCTTTCAGAGTCAGGCTAAAATCGTCCCGTTTCGTTTGTAAGCTGTGTGTTCCCAGTATCTGACAGGCAAGAAATAATGTGACCAGGGTCCACTGATATACAGCGAACTGATAACTAAATTCCATTTTTAATACAGGGGGACTTGGGTGGTTTTAATTCTGTTTGGGGATCAGATTCTCAATTTATAACTATTTCTTCATGAAACCAGGCATGACTATAGCTATGTGTGTCAGTATCTGCTAGGGAGTGTGTCGGTATTTACAGAGGGTCCCTGGGGAGTGTGTCAGTATTTACAAAGGGTCCCTGGGGTGGGTGTTAGTATTTACAGGGGGTCCCTGGGAGTGTGTTAGTATTTACAGGGGGTCTCCGGGAGTGTGTCAGTATTTACAGGGGGTCCCCGGGGTGTGTGTCAGTATTTACAGGGGGTCTCCGGGAGTGTGTCAGTATTTACAGGGGGTCCCCGGGAGGGTGTCAGTATTTACAGGGGGTCCCTGGGAAGTGTGTTAGTATTTACAGTGGCTCCCCGGGGAGTGTGTTAGTATTTACAGGGGGTCTCCGGGAGTGTGTCAGTATTTACAGGGGGTCCCCGGGAGGGTGTCAGTATTTACAGGGGGTCCGCGGGGTGTATGATAGTATTTACAGGGGGTCCCCAGGAGTGTGTTAGTATTTCCAGGGGGTCCCCAGGGAGTGTGTCAGTATTTACAGGGGGTCCCCGGGAGTGTGTCAATATTTACAGGGGGTCCCCGGGGAGTGTGTCAATATTTACAGCCGGTCCCTGGGAGTGTGACAGTATTTATAGGGGGTCCCCAGGAGTGTGTCGGTATTTACAAGGGGTCCCTGGGGAGTGTGTCACTATTTACAGGGGGTCCCTGGGAGTGTGTCAGTATTTACAGGGGTCCGCGGGGTGTGTGTTAGTATTTACAAGGGGTCCCCGGGAGTGTGTCAGTATTCATAGGGGGTCCCCGGGAGGGTGTCAGTATTTACAGGGGGTCCGCGGGGTGTATGATAGTATTTACAGGGGGTCCCCGGGGAGTGTGTTAGTATTTACAGGGGGTCTCCGGGGAGTGTGTCAGTATTTAAATGGGGGTCCCCGGGAGTATGTCGATATTTACAGGGGGTCCCTGGGGAGTGTGTCAGTATTTACAGGGGGTCCCTGGGGAGTGTGTCGATATTTACAGGGGGTCCCCGGGGAGTGCGTCGGTATTTACAGGGGGTCCCTGGGGAGTGTGTCAGTATTTACAGGGGGTCCCTGGGGAGTGTGTCGGTATTTACAGGGGGTCCCTTGGAGTGTGTCGGTATTTACAGGGGGTCCCTGGGGAGTGTGTCGATATTTACAGGGGGTCCCCGGGGAGTGCGTCGGTATTTACAGGGGGTCCCTGGGGAGTGAGTCAGTATTTACAGGGGGTCCCTGGGGAGTGTGTCAGTATTTACAGGGGGTCCCCAGGAGTGTGTCAGTATTTACAGGGGGTCCCCGGGGAGTGTGTCAGTATTTACAGGGGGTCCCCAGGAGTGCGTCGGTATTTACAGGGGGTCCCTGGGGAGTGAGTCAGTATTTACAGGGGGTCCCTGGGGAGTGTGTCAGTATTTACAGGGGGTCCCTGGGAGTGTGTCAGTATTTACAGGGGGTCCCTGGGGAGTGTGTCGGTATTTACAGGGGGTCCCCGGGAGTGTGTCAGTATTTGCAGGGGGTCCCCAGGAGTGTGTCAGTATTTACAGGGGGTCCCTGGGGAGTGTATTAGTATTTACAGGGGGTCCCCGGGAGTGTGTCAGTATTTACAGGGGGTCCCCAGGAGTGTGTCAGTATTTACAGGGGGTCCCTGGGGAGTGTATTAGTATTTACAGGGGGTCCCCGGGAGTGTGTCAGTATTTACAGGGGGTCCCCAGGAGTGTGTCAGTATTTACAGGGGGTCCCCGGTGAGTGTGTCAGTATTTACAGGGGGTCCCCGGGAGTGTGTCAGTATTTACAGGGGGTCCCTGGGGAGTGTATTAGTATTTACAGGGGGTCCCCGGGAGTGTGTCAGTATTTACAGGGGGTCCCCAGGAGTGTGTCAGTATTTACAGGGGGTCCCCAGGAGTGTGTCAATATTTACAGGGGGTCCCCGGGGAGTGTGTCAGTATTTACAGGGGGTCCCAGGGGAGTGTGTCAGTATTTACAGGGGGTCCCCGTGGAGTGTGTCAGTATTTACAGGGGGTCCCCGTGGAGTGTGTCAGTATTTACAGGGGGTCCCCGTGGAGTGTGTCAGTATTTACAGGGGGTCCCCGTGGAGTGTGTCAGTATTTACAGGGGGTCCCAGGGGAGTGTGTCGAGGTCGGTACTCAGTCACTGGGCAGAGGATGGTTCTCTGGTTGGGAGTTCCGAGGGGCGAAAGTGATTCTGTGACGAGCACAATGCGGGAAGACCTGTTCATTTGAACTCAATCCTCTCTCTCTCTCTCTCTTATTGTGTTCTCCCTCCTGCGTTTTCTGTCCTGTTTTTTTTTTTACAGCTCTGTGTCTGTCCTGAGGGAGTGCATGAAGAACGAGACATTGGCCAAATTCTTCCGGGAACGACAAATGACACTTTCACACTCGTTGCCCCTGGAAACGTACCTGTTGAAGCCTGTCCAAAGGATCCTCAAATACCACCTGCTGCTCCAGGTAAGGGCCGAGAGATTGATCCAGTCCCAGGGATGACGTAGATTAAACACACAAGGGTGGGATTTACGACCGTTTTTCCTTTCCGCCTGTATGGCTCGATTCCGGGCAGCGTACTGCAGGACAGTCCACCCTCTGTCAGTCCGCCGTTTCATCGTAATATTTTTTTTCTGGGCCGCGGTGAGGGCGAATCCTCTGATTGCTTCACCTGTTCCACAGCTCTCTGCACCATACCCGAGGGCAGGGAGGGGCAGGGCTGTGCCAACGCCGCTGGAAGGGACGGGAGACCAGCACGGGTTGACTCTCCCTCTCGCCTTTTCCCCCCTCCCTGTGGGACCCCACCCACTGACCGGTCAGGGCTCTCTCAGGCCCTATTCCATTCGGTGGCTCGTTTCTCCAACTGCTTCTCCGATCTAACCCTGGTCGGATAACGGCAATTACCGGGATAATCAAGGTTGCACTTGGAGATATTGGTCTGAAGCCAACATGCGTCCTCTGGAATAATGTGTGGCCAGCTACCAACAGCTGGAATTTGGCCAGCTTCCCTGCAATTCAGTTGGCATGGGTGGACATCCTAGAGTTGCTCTCCTTTCTCCCCTCGTTTGTCTGCCTTCCGAGGAATATAATGTGAAAAGTAGGTGGGGAGTGGAAGGGACCCTATTACTTGTGTGATTTTAAGATTTTTGTCTACTGTACAGTACCCAGTTGTGTTGTTTGCACCATGATATTGTCAGTCTCCACTCCCACTGGTCTCCCCAACCCAACGTCCTGACTCCTGATCGAATAGCCTGATATTTACTGCCTGGATTCTCAGGGCCACTGAGGAGCGGCAGTGAAGAGCAGCCATTGGCCCGTGGAACCGTACCCCAGCCGGTGACGTCAGGGAAACTGGGGACAAAAGAGGGGATCAGCACCAGGCCACTTTTCACGAACACAAAGCCAAATGGGCCTTCAGATCTTAACAGTCGGGGCTGCTGGAAGGTGGTCTCGGAGCTTCCCCACAGGGAGCTGGTTAACCTCGACCCGCCCTGGTCCTACAGGCCCCCGGTGGGGTGGGGGGGCGGCCAGGGGAGCTGACGCTACATTATCCCCAGAGGGCCGCAAGACCTGCTTGGCCAATCTGCACTATTGATTTAACGATGCCCAATGATTCTTGACGCAGGAATTAGCCAAACACTTTGACAAGAACGCTGAGGGGTACGAGATGGTGAAGGAGGCCATCATCACCATGACAGCGGTGGCTTGGTACATCAACGACATGAAGAGGAAGCAGGAACAAGCCGTGAGACTCCAGGTAAAGGGAGAGGGAGGTTGAGTCCTGGTGAGAAGGCGGGTAGGTGGGTTGGGCCTATGAGAAAGGGGCGGGGCTTGATAGAGGTGCGCTGCTCATTGGTCAGCCGTGGCCTCCGAATCAGAAGGTCGTGGGTTCAAGTCCCACTCCAGAGACTTGAGCACAAAACCCAGGCCGACAATCCCGGGGGGAGTGCTGCACCCTCTTTTGGATGAGATGTTAAACCGAGGCCCCGTCTGCCCTCACAGGTGGATCCCACGGCCACTATTCCGAAGAAGAGCAGGGGCGTTCTCCCCGGTGTCCTGGGGCAACATTTATCCCTCAACCAACATGACTAAAATCAGGTCATTATCACGTTGCTATTTGTGGGATCTTGCTGTGCACAAGTTGGCCGTCGCATTTCCTACATTACAGCAGTGACTGCACGTCAAAAGTAAATCGCTTTGGGACATCCTGCGGTGGTGAAAGGCGCTATAGAAATGCAAGTCTTTCTTTTTGTTTATTGGCCGCTATCCTTGGTCTAGAGCGCCTCCTACTGGCAGGTTCAGGAGTAGCAACGACAAGAGGCCTGAACAAAGCGGGAAGGCAAAATGGAAGGGTTTTGGAAATGACTCGGGATTTGTAAAGTATTTATATCACCTGGGTCACTGCGGCAAACTATCTCTTGTCTCCCTTTACAGGAGATTCAGAATTCACTACTGAACTGGAAGGGTCCCGACCTGATCGCATTTGGAGAGCTCGTCCTGGAAGGAACATTCCGGGTGCAGAGAGCCAAGAAGGAACGCACTTTATTCCTGTTCGATAAGATGCTCCTGATTACCAAGAAGAGATCGGAACAGTACACATACAGCATGCACATCTTTGTGAGTGTCTTACTGCTAGAGACAGGCGGGGCATCGCCAGGGTGGGGAGCTCGGGTCAACTCAGACAACAGATGACTCCTCGGTCACTCCCCTCCCCTCTCCTCCTGAGGAATCAAACTTAAAAGCCCAGCGAGAGGCACCAAAGGAAAAATATAGGAACAGTCCCGACTTAGAGCGGAGGGAGAGGGGCCGAGGATACAGGAAAAGGGAATCGAGGAGCTGGCAGATAGGAATTGGAGAAGAGGGGGTCAGAGAGGGGAAGAAACAATTGAGAAGCCAGAGGGATGAGAGAAGGAGAGGAAAATGGGGGGATGGGATCGCGGGGGTTACTTCATTGGCTGTAAAGCGCTTTGGGATGTCCTGAGGTCGTGAAAGGTGCTATACAAATGCAAGTTCTTTCTTTCTCTGCAGTGCTGCAACCTGACATTATCGGAGAACTTAAAGGATCCGCTCAGTTTTCGAGTGACAGACATGACCATCCCCAAACAGCAGCACACGCTCCAGGTCAGTGATTTACCCTATAGGCTCAGGAATCGGGATTCACCATGATCTCCATTATAAACAGATGCTGACAGGCAGTTGCTAAGGCCTGTCGGCGGTTGCTAAGGCCGGTCACTAGGATCTCCGGCCTACATTGGGTTGTGTAAAGGGGCCTGTGCTTGTCTTCTGCTGCTCAATGGATCATTAACTCTGGTCAGCCTTGTCATGTTGTACCTGGACCTCCTCCACTCATCACTTGTGTTATTGAAGGCAGTGTGAGACGTCCAATTGCTGCTTTTTTACCAACTTGTACTAAGAGTGATGCTGATTGGTTTGTTTTCCTAGGCTAAGAACCAAGAGGAGAAGAGACTATGGATCCATTACCTGAAGCGTCTGATCATAGAGAATCACCCGGCCTCCATCCCACAAAAGGTCTGCACGGGCCTGATCCTGTGTCTGTGTCTGTGTGTGGGATTGTATCTATGTGTGTATGTATCTATGTGTGTAGTTGTGTGTGTGTGTAGGTGTGTGTGTAGGTGTGTGTGTGTAGTGTTGTGTGTGTGTGTAGGGGTGTGTGTGTGTGTGTAGTTGTGTGTGTGGTTGCGTGTGTGTAGTTGTGTGTGGTTGCGTGTGTGTGTGTGTGTGTAGTTGTGTGTGGTTGCGTGTGTGTGTGTATTTGTGTGTGTGTAGGTGTGTGTGTGTAGGTGTGTGTGTGTGTGGTTGTGTGTGTGTGTATGTATCTGTGTGTTGGGTTGTGTGTGTGTGTGTGTTGGGTTGTGTGTGTGTGTGTGTTGGGTTGTGTGTGTGTGTGTGTGTGTTGGGTTGTGTGTGTGTGTGTTGGGTTGTGTGTGTGTAGGTGTGTGTGTATGTATCGGGTTGTGTGTGTGTGTAGGTGTGTGTGTATGTATCTGTGTGTTGGGTTGTGTGTGTGTGTATGTAACTGTGTGTGTATGTATCTGTTGGGTTGTGTGTGTGTGTGGTTGTGTGTGTGTGTGTGTGTGTATCTGTGTCTGTGTGTGTGTATGTATCTGTGTTGGGTTGTGTGTGTGTTTGTATCTGTGTGTGTGTGTGTATCTGTGTGTGTGTGTGTATCTGTGTGTGTGTGTATGTATGTGTGTGTGTGTATGTATGTGTGTAGGGTTGTGTGTGTGTGTGGTTTTGTGTGTATGTATCTGTGTGTGTGTGTGTGTGTGTGTGTATCTGTGTGTGTGTGTGTGTATGTATCTGTGTGTAGGGTTGTGTGTGTGTGTGGTTTTGTGTGTATGCATCTGTGTGTGTGTGTCTGTGTGTGTGTGTGTATCTGTGTGTGTGTGTGTGTATCTGTGTGTGTGTGTATCTGTGTGTGTGTGTGTGTGTGTGTATCTGTGTGTGTGTGTATCTGTGTGGTACAGGAGTATTGTCACTCATTGAGTGATAGTTCAGACCAAAAGGTCATTTCAGAGCTGCTGCTCACTGCGATGAAATCACACTGCAGCACAAACCCTAACATTGTGTTCATTATAGAACGCTGCTTTCATTTATTTCAGCTGTGGCCCAGTGATCCCACTCTCACCTCGGAGTCAGAAGGTCGTGGGTTCAAGTCTCACTCCAGAGACTTGAGCACAAAATCCAGGCTGGCACTCCCAGTGCAGTACTGAGGGAGTGCTAAACCGAGGCCCCGTCTGCCCTCTCAGGTGGATGTAAAAGATCCCACGGCCACTATTTTGAAGAAGAGCTGGGGAGTTCTCCCTGGTGTCCTGGCCAATATTTATCCCTCAACCACCATCACTAAAACAGATTATCTGGTCATTATCACATTGCTGTTTGTGGGATCTTGCTGTGCACAAATTGGCTGCCGCGTTTCCTACATTACAACAGTGACTACACTTCAAAAGTACTTCATTGGCTGTAAAGCGTTTTGAGACGTCCTGAGGTGGTGATAGGTGCTGTATAAATGCAAGTTCTTTCCTCTTTCTATCTAGGTCCTGATGTGGAACTGGACCACATGCACCAGGAAGGCCCCAGGGTTGCTCCCTGGTCTGTGCTGAGTCAGCGTGTTGAATATGACCTCAATGTCTCTGGGTGAGAGAGAGAGGGAGGGACACAAATAGGGCTCACGACCCCAGTGACTCTTGCTAGGAAGTGTGAGGGTGCAGCATGTGTACACACAGGGTTGGCTCTCTCCACGGTTGGAGACGGAGCCAACTCTCGCTCTCCGAGCCCAGACATGGCTTTCTGGGCGAGGCATTGGAGGGCAGCCAGTGCCATTGGAACTGCACCAAAGTGTCAATCAGTGGCCTGAGGAGCGGAGGGACCTGGCAGACAATACTAACAGGACAGGAGTCACATCACCCCACATGCTCCTCTTTATAAACCCAAGAACCTCTCAAGGTGCTAAGATTGCCAGAAGAGAATGTGGTGCGTACTATTGAATCTACCACCAGAGGGCAGAGGTGTGCCACAAGACTCCTTGTCATCTCTCGCACACACCAAAGCCTGAAACAAAGAACAAACTTGCATTTCTACGGCACCAAAGCGCTTTGCAACCAATAGAAAGTACATTTGAAGTATAGTCCCTGTTGTGATGTCGGGAACACAGCAAGCTCCCAAGAAACTAGCAATGTGATGATGACCAGATTGTCTGTTTTTAGTGATGTTGGTTGAGGGATAAATATTGGCCCAGGACACCGGGGAGAACTCCCCTGCTCTTCAAGGGATCCTTTATATGCACTAGAGAGGGCAGACAGGACCTCGGTTTAATGTCTCATCCGAAAGACAGCACCTCTGACAGTGTCAGCCTGGATTATGGGCTCAAATCTCTGGGGTGGGACTTTTTTTAAAATTTGTTCATGGGATGTGGGCATCGCTGGCATTTATTGCCCATCCCTAATTGCCCTCAAGAAGGTGGTGGTGAGCCGCCTTCTTGAACCGCTGCAGTCCATGTGGTGATGGTTCTCCCACAGTGAGTGGCTTGCAAGGCCATTTCAGAATCAACCACATTGCTGTGGGTCTGGAGTCACATATAGGCTGGTAGGTTTCCTTCCCTAAAGGGCATTAGTGAACCAGATGGGTTTTTATGACAATCTGGTAGTTTCATGGCCATCATTACTGATACTAGTATTTTAATTCCAGATTTTTAATTTAATTAATTGAATTTAAATTCACCAGCTGCTGTGGTGGGATTTGAACTCATGACTCTGGATTTTAGTCCAGGCCTCTAGAATTACTAGTCCAGTAACACAACCACTATGCTACCTTACCCTTGAGCCCTCAACTTTCTGACTCAGAGGTGAGAGTGCTGCTGACACTTGAATGAATTGGTGCCCCGGGAGATGAGGGGGATGAGGGGGATCTGGCAAAGTCAGATTTATATCGGATGAGACAATAAAGGATTAACTTTCTCAGCACATGGGACAGCTTGTGATCGGCTGGATCTGTCGAGGTGCCGTGCGAATTGGGATTTGTGATAACACTTCTCTTAAAGGGCCAGTCGCTGCATTTGGTGTTTGGCCAAACAAACTGCTTCGAACTCCTTTTTATTCAGCGAGAAAAGTTAATTAACGTTTAGAAATTTCAGTCTGGATTCACGTGGGAAATCATTGTCCCCCACTTTGCACCCTCCGTAAACTTGAGCTCATCCAGAACTCTGCTGCCCGTATCCCAACTCGCACCAAGGCCCGTTCACCCCTCGCCCCCTGCGCTCGCTGACCTACACTGGCTCCCGGTCCGGCAACGACGCAATTTAAGATTCTCATCCTTATTTTCAAATCCCTCCACGGCCTCGCCCCCTCCCTAGCTCTGTAACCTCCTCCAGCCCTACAACCCTCCGAGACCTCTGCGCTCCTCCAATTCTGGCCTCTTGCGCATCCCCGATTTTAATCGCTCCACCATTGGCGGCCGTGCCTTCAGCTGCCTGGGCCCTAAGCTCTGGAATTCCCTCCCTAAACCTCTCCACCTCTCTCTCCTCCTTTAAGACGCTCCTTAAAACCTACCTCTTTGACCAAGCTTTTGGTCACCTGACCTATTACCTCCTTATGTGGCTTGGTGTAAAATTTTGTTTGATAATCACTGCTGTGAAGCTCTTTGGGACGTTTTACTATGTCAAAGGCGCTATATAAATGCAAGTTGTTGTTGTCGCTTAATGATGTCATCACTGGGCGCCAGGAAAGCTCTGTTGCTAGTTGGTCACGTGTTCTCTTTCCGTTTACCGGCTCTGTTGAATGTAGTTTCTCGACTCCCATGTGGAGTCTCTCTCCCAGTATTGAGTGACTTCTCTTTGTGTTATTCATATTTACAGGCAAAACAAGTCCTACTCGAAAACCACTCGCACTGTGAGTACATCCTTCCTTCCTTGTGTGTTGTAAAGGTTTCTGGATTGACTCCCAACATTTTAGTGGGTCAATTGCGGCAGTTTGGCTCAGTGGGTAGTACTCTCGTCTCTGAGTTAGAAGTTTGTGGGTTCACATCCCCACTCCAGAGACTTGAGCAAATAATCTAGGTTGTCGCTCCCAGTGCTGCATTGTCGGAGGGGCAGTACTGAGGGAGTGCTGCACTGTCGGAGGGGCAGTACTGAGGGAGTGCTGCACTGTCGGAGGGGCAGTACTGAGGGAGTGCTGCACTGTCGGAGGGGCAGTACTGAGGGAGTGCTGCACTGTCGGAGGGGCAGTCCTGAGGGAGCGCTGCACTGTCGGAGGGGCAGTAGTGAGGGAGTGCTGCACTGTTGGAGGGTCAGTAGTGAGGGAGTGCTGCACTGTTGGAGGGTCAGTAGTGAGGGAGTGCTGCACTGTTGGAGGGTCAGTAGTGAGGGAGTGCTGCACTGTTGGAGGGTCAGTACCGAGGCAGTGCTGCACTTTCGGAGGTGCTGTCCATTGGCTGCTATTTTAAAACAAGGCCCCGTCTTCCTGTTCTGTTGGATGTTGTCTGAGCAATGATTCTCCTGGTGCTCTGGCTTCCAACAAAAGCAAGTAGACTGACCATTCATTCCATTGTAGGATCTTGCTCTGTCCGAACTGGCTGCTGCATTTGCCCACATAACAACAGTGACTGCACTTCAGAGCACCTCAATGTACTTAAAGCACTGTGGGGATTTTATAATCTGATAAGATGTTATTTAAATGCAAGTCTTACTGATGTGATGTATTCCTGGGATAGACCAGGACTCCCACCCAGTGTTACGCACAGACCCCCCATCAGAGCAGGTTACCACACTCACTATAGACCCACTTACTGTCGACACACTTACTATAAATGGCACTTGTACTTTACTGTCGTTTTCTTTGGTAGCTGCAGGAATGTAACTTCTTGTTTCTATTTCAGACTCACCAGAGATTAAGTTCAGCCCAGAGCCCTTGAAGAAAGTTATCGCCTCTCCCCGTCTGGACGATTCCAGGGGATACCAGCGAGGCCGCAGACAGTCTGGTGAGGGTTCAGGCTCTGTGAACATTGTGGCTTAATGTTGTGTCACAGTGAGGCCTGGTTGTGTCCTGTTGGGCCAAACACTGAACTATTATCAAGTTCTCAATACTTCGGAAGACTTTTATTAAGCAAACCCCTGACCTCTACCACCTAGAAGGACAAGGACAGAAGGCACATGGGAACACTATCCCCTGCACGTTCCCCTCCAAGTCACACACCATCCCGACTTGGAAATATATCGCCGTTCCTTCATCGTCACTGGGTCAAAATCCTGGAACTCCCTAACAGCACTGTGGGAGAACCTTCACCGCACAGACTGCAGCGGTTCAAGAAGGCGGCTCACCACCACCTTCTCAAGGGGGCAGTTAGGGATGGGCAATAAACGCCGGCCTTGCCAGCGACGCCCACATCCCATGAATAAATGTTTTATAAAGTCTGCTGCCTGTCCTGTTTCGGAGACAGGCTGGTTCACTGTGTGCTAGTGACTCGAGCAGGAAGATTCATGTCCTGGGTGTCAGCCGTGGCTCAGTGGGTCTCGCCTCTGAGTCACAAGATCACGGGTTCAAGTCCCACTCCAGGGACTTGACCATAAAATCTAGGCCGACACTCCCAGTGCAGTACTGAGGGAGTGCTGCACTGTCGGAGGTGCCGTCTTTCGGATGCAACATTCAACCGAGGCCCCGTCTGCCCTCTCAGGTGGACGTAGCAGATCCCGTGACACTATTTCAAAGAAGAGCAGGAGAGTTCTCCCCGATATCCTGGCCAGTATTTAACGCTCAACCAAAACAGATTATCTGGTCATTATCACATTGCTGTTTGTGGGATCTTGCTGTGCGTTTCCTACATTACAACAGTGAGTACACTTCAGAAAGTACTTTTTTTTTATTTGTTCACGGGATGTGGGCATCGCTGGCAAGGCCGGCATTTATTGCCCATTCCTAATTGCCCTTGAGAAGATGGTGGTGAGCCGCCTTCTTGAACCGCTGCAGTCCGTGTGGTGAAGGTTCTCCCACAGTGCTGTTAGGAAGGGAGTTCCAGGATTTTGACCCAGCGACGATGAAGGAACGGCGATATATTTCCAAGTCGGGATGGTGTGTGACTTGGAGGGGAACGTGCAGGTGGTGTTGTTCCCATGTGCCTGCTGCTCTTGTCCTTCTAGGTGGTAGAGGTTGCGGGTTTGGGAGGTGCTGTCGAAGAAGCCTTGGCGAGTTGCTGCAGTGCATCCTGTGGATGGTACACACTGCAGCCACAGTGCGCCGGTGGTGAAGGGAGTGAACGTTTAGGGTGGTGGATGGGGTGCCAATCAAGCGGGCTGCTTTGTCCTGGATGGTGTCGACCTTCTTGAGTATTGTTGGAGCTGCATTCATCCAGGCAAGTGGAGAGTATTCCATCACACTCCTGACTTGTGCCTTGTAGATGGTGGAAAGGCTTTGGGGAGTCAGGAGGTGAGTCACTCGCCACAGAGCTTCATTGGCTGTAATGTGTTTTTGAACGCCCTGAGGTGGTGAAAGGCGCTATAGAAATGCACTTCCTTTTGCTTTGTCTTGATTATTTCTAATGAAATGTAGAAGAATCCTAAAACAACGGGTGAGAGATTTACCACAAACAGTGTGAAGAATGGGGACGCAAAGAAATTTGGTACAATCTGCTGCGTTATATGTAGCAGCACAAATCACACGGTCATCACAATAATTCACAGCCTTACTCGCCGTTTACAGGCCTTTTCCGCACTTCCGTTTCATGCGTCACTAGGGTTACCAACTCTCCAGGATTGTCCTGGAGTCTCCAGGATTAATCTCCTGGACTCTGCTGCCAGCAAATCTGGGAGAAAAATCACAGGGGGAATTTTAAAAAATATTGTGCACTTTTTTTATTTTATTTTAACGCTTTTGTTCATTGGTCATAAAAATATTAGAGACGGGAAAAAGAAAGCCGTTTGAGAGGGGAGGTCATGTGATGAAACCTCCAGGAATACGCCCAACCAGAGTTGGCAACCCCTACGCGTCACTAAGACTTGGAAATGAGTGAATATTTTTAATTCCGTTTTACCTTCTCGTTCCAGAACCTCCAGAGCTGATCTACACCCCGGAAAGGGCAAAGAAAATATTCCCCCTGTTGAACGCGGAGAACCCTTTAACATTCCGACGGGGCAGGAGGCAATCTGGTGAGTTCCTGCAACGCCTGCCTCACAGGCGGCTCTCTCTCAGTGTGTGATTGTCTGTAAACTCTCCCTTCTCTGTTGTAGCTGAGGTCCGCCAGTAAGTTAGCTCGCTCCCGGGAGCCTGAGCCGGTGAGGAAGCTCTCCCCACTCTTACTGCGTTGCCTTTCAACCAGCTGCCTTGCCTACAGTATCGCGCGGAACTGCGGGGCCTCCCGTTCGATGCAGGTCATACCCTGGAACGGTCCCTCTTTGTCCCCGTGAACAGCACCCCCCCTCTTTATTTGGGGTCAGTCACACTCAGCCGTGGCTCGGTGATTAACGCACTCGTCTCTGAGTCAGTTTTGGCTGTTTCCTGTTTCTGCGTTTCTGTGTTGGGAATATTGGCGCGATTAGCCTTGAGCGTGATACCTCCCTCAGTTGAGTTGCCCGCCAGCACACGTCGTCGTGATTATGGAGCTGGACTAGTCACCCAGAGGTTGGGAGTTCGAATCCCACCCTGGCAAGCTGTGCAATTGAATCCTGAAGAGTTAAAGTAGTTTCAGTTTTGGATCACGTCCCTGACTGGATGAGTAGAATGGTGCACAGTAGAAATATTCACAATTGAGCTGTTTTTTTGTAGGAATCCAGATTGAAGCATATTAATTTCTTGGCATACCCATTATTGTGATTGATTTCTGTTGTTAACAATTGTTGGAATGGCTTTTTTGAGGATTGTAATGACTTTGTTTTTCAATGTGGTTCCCGGGAAGCTTTGTGCAGCAACCAAGTTACACACTCATCAAAGCAAATTGAGAAAACAATTTCTCTTTTCCCTCTAGGTGACTGTAATATAGTGTCTATATTAGTCTGTCAATGACATAGTCAGGAGTTTATTTGGAGATTGTTCTGAGAAATAATACTTCAAGCTACGAGCGTTCAAAAAGGGGGATTGGAAAGAAGTGTTTGACTCTTAACCCTTTGATCGGGTAGATAGAGAGAAACTATTTCCAGAACAAGGGGGCTTAACCTTAAAATTAGAGCTAGGCCATTCAGGGGTGATGTCAGGAAGCACTTCTTCACACAAAGGATAGTGGAAATCTGGAACTCTCTCCCCCAAAAAGCTGTTGAGGCTGGGGGTCAATTGAAAATGGTAAAACTGAGATTGATAGATTTCCGTTAGGCGAGGGTATTAAGGGTTACAGAACCAAGGTGGGTAGATGGAGTCAAGATACAGATCATCCATGATCTAATTGCGTGGCTGAACAGGCTCGATGGGCTGAATGGCCTCCTCCTGTTTCCTATGTTCCTTAAGGTTAATCCCAAATTTAACGTATTTTTCAGATTGTGACAACTGACGGATCCTTATTATTCAAAGTCAGTGTTCAAAAGTTTGGAATTCTGAACCCATAGCACATATTGTATTCCACAAATCATGTTGCTCTCTCTTTTAATGTTTCACTGATTCAGCCCAGGGCATCATCATTGAAGCAGCCCAGTGAGAATAACATGAGCCATTCGAAATGTTCACGCCTACATTCCATCTGTGCCATTTCTACCGTCATCGAGCAGCCTAAGCAGAGGTCCATAAAGGGACCAACGGAGGCTGACTTGAAAATGGCCCAAAACCATTTCCATCTCGGAATTGGATAAATACTTGAAACTGAGAAATTTGCAGGGCTATGGGGTAAGAGCAGGGCGGGTGGGACTAATTGGATAGCTCCTTCAGAGAGCCGGCACAATGCACGAGGGGCCGAATGGCCTCCTTCTGGTGCTGTACGGTACTATAATTGGTTCCTCCGACAACGCGACGCTCCCTCCGTGCTGTACTGGAGCGTCAGTCCTTCTTGTGCACTCATCTCCTGGGGCGGGACTTGAACCAGCAACCCTCCTGACTTAACACCGTGAGTGCTTCCAATGGAACCAAACCGAGACTCTGCAATGGGGCCAACACGGGGAACTGACCTTTCTAATCAGGCCCAACGGAAGCTCGAGGAACAGCACCTCATCTTCTGTTAAGGCACTTTACAACCTTCCGGACTCAATATTAATTTCAATAACTTCAGATCATAACCACTGCTCCCATTTCTTTTTTGTGGGACTGCAGCTGCTGGTAATGGTTCTGCTGTTGCCATTTACAGCTCCTCTAGGCCCATCTTTTGTTTCTTTACTTGTCCCGTTCCCACCCTCCTTGCCTTGCACCATCATCTCTTTCATCATTTAATCACTCCTGCCCTCCACCCGTTCACAGACCTTCCCTTTTGTCCCTCCCCACCGCCCCCCCTCCCCTTTCCCTGGCTCTGTACTTGCTCAAAATCCTTAACTCTTTTAACTTCTTCCAGTTCTGACGAAAGGTCTTCGACCTGAAACGTTAGCTCTGTTTCTTGCTCCACAGACCCTGCCTCACTCGCTGAGCTCCTCCAGCAGATTTCCAGCATCCCGCAGGGTTTAGCTTTTGAGTATTGGCTTGCTTTCCACTGGGGCTCCGTGCTCCTTCAGGCACGGTGAGCCCGTCACAGCTGAGAGAACGTGGGAGAAAAGAGAAAAGGCGTTTATGGGTAAGAGCGGGGGTGGGAGGAGTGGGACTAATCGGATAGCTCTTTCAAAGAGCCAGCACAAGCACGATGGGCTGAATGGCCTTTTTCTGTGCCGTACCATTCCATGATATTTGAGGCCACGAGGAGCTGAAATGCTTCTCCGGGCCCCAGACAAATACTCCGGCCCGTTGCTGGACCTCCTCGTCCGCCCCACCCTCAGGTTTGGACTGCTGACCAGCTGATATCTCGTCCCTCCCTGACCGGCCATTTCTCCCTCTTAAAGTGAGTTTTCAAACAGAGGTCTGTGGACAGCGGCTTTGAAAGGCAGTGACTGCCATCACTGAGGCGTGAGGAACAAAATGTTTTAAAAAAACAAATCAGCTAAGATGTCTTTATTTTCATTTCAGAGCCAAGCAAACAGATTCAGACAGTGATTGAGCAGAATGGTAAGTGATTTCTCCTTCACCGGTTGTCTCTGTTTACTCAGGGCTAATCTTTTGAGTGTGTGTCTGTATGTTTGCGTTTGTACATGTGAGTCTGTATGTTTTTGTGTGCATGTTTGTGTGTGCGCAATGTTGCATTTACCTGTGTATATGTGTGCGCGGGTTTGTATCAGCACACGTATTTGTGCGCGTGTGCGTATTTGTGCACACACACTTGTGTATCAGTGCATTCCACAATGGACTATTGGCACAGATTCTTTTTGCTGTGAGCACTAAACAAACGGGTATTTTTTCTTCTTCTTCATTCATTCGTGGGACGCGGGCATCGCTGGCGAGGCCGTCATTTATTGCCTGTCCCTAATTGACCTCGAGAAGGTGGTGGTGAGCCGCCTTCTTGAACCGCTGCAGTCCGTGTGGTGACGGTTCTCCCACAGTGCTGTTAGGAAGGGAGTTCCAGAATTTTGACCCAGCGACGATGAAGGAACGGCGATATATTTCCAAGTCGGGATGGTGTGTGACCTGGAGGGGAACGTGCAGGTGGTGTTGTTCCCATGTGCCTGCTGTTCTTGTCCTTCT
This sequence comes from Heptranchias perlo, assembly GCF_035084215.1. Taxonomy (NCBI): domain Eukaryota; kingdom Metazoa; phylum Chordata; class Chondrichthyes; order Hexanchiformes; family Hexanchidae; genus Heptranchias; species Heptranchias perlo. The sequence goes on along the minus strand of NC_090365.1, from coordinate 5,633,950 downwards.
AGATGGTAGAGGTCGCGGGTTTGGGAGGTGCTGTCGAAGAAGCCTTGGCGAGTTGCTGCAGTGCATCCTGTGGATGGTACACACTGCAGCCACAGTGCGCCGGTGGTGAAGGGAGTGAACGTTTAGGGTGGTGGATGGGGTGCCAATCAAGCGGGCTGCTTTGTCCTGAATGGTGTCGAGCTTCTTGAGTGTTGTTGGAGCTGCACTCATCCAGGCAAGTGGAGAGTATTCCATCACACTCCTGACTTGTGCCTTGTAGATGGTGGAAAGGCTTTGGGGAGTCAGGAGGTGAGTCACTCGCCGCAGAATACCCAGCCTCTGACCTGCTCTTGTAGCCACAGTATTTATATGGCTGGTCCATTTATGTTTCTGGTCAATGGTGACCCCCAGGATGTTGATGGTGGGGGATTCAGTGATGGTAATGCCGTTGAATGTCAAGGGGAGGTGGTTAGACACTCTCTTATTGGAGATGGTTATTGCCTGGCACTTATCTGGCGCAAATGTTACTTGCCACTTATGAGCCCAAGCCTGGATGTTGTCCAGGTCTTGCTGCATTCGGGCTCGGATTACTTCATTATTTGAGGGGTTGCGAATGGAACTGAACACTGTGCAATCATCAGCGAACATCCCCATTTCTGACCTTATGATGGAGGGAAGGTCATTGATGAAGCAGCTGAAGATGGTTGGGCCTAGGACACTGGCCTGAGGAACTCCTGCAGCGATGTCCTGGGGCTGAGATGATTGGCCTCCAACAACCACTACCATCTTCCTTTGTGCTAGGTATGACTGCAGCCAATGGAGAGTTTTCCCCCTGATTCCCATTAACTTCAATTTTACTAGGGCTCCTTGGTGCCACACTCGGTCAAATGCTGCCTTGATGTCAAGGGCAGTCACTCTCACCTCACCTCTGGAATTCAGCTCCTTTGTCCATGTTTGGACCAAGGCTGTAATGAGATCTGGAGCCGAGTGGTCCTGGCGGAACCCAAACTGAACATCGGTGAGCAGGTTATTGGTGAGTAAGTGTCGCTTGATAGCACTGTCGACGACACCTTCCATCACTTTGCTGATGATTGAGAGTAGACTGATGGGGCGGTAATTGGCCGGATTGGATTTGTCCTGCTTTTTGTGAACAGGACATACCTGGGCAATTTTCCACATTGTCGGGTAGATGCTAGTGTTGTAGCTGTACTGGAACAGCTTGGCTGATGGTATCAGCCGTGGCTCAGTGGTAGCACTGTCGCCTCTGAGTCAGAAGGTCATGGGTTCTAAATCCCACTCCAGAGACTTAAGCCCATAATCCAGGCCGACACTCCCAGTGCTGTACTGAGGGAGTGCTGCTTTGTCAGAGGTACCGTCTTTCGGATGAGACGTTAAACCGAGGCCCCATCTGCCCTCTCAGGTGGATGTAAAAGATCCCATGGCCACTATTTCGAAGAAGAGCAGGGAAGTTCTCCCCGGTGTCCTGGCCAATGTTTATCCATCAACCAACATCGCTAAAACAGATTATCTGGTCATTATCACATTGCTGTTTGTGGGATCTTGCTCTGCGCAAATTAGATGCGGCGTTTCCTACATTACAACAGTGACTACACTTCAAAAAAGTACTTCATTGGTGTGTTTTTAAAATAGTCTAAGGGATTCACCATGTACTAGGTATAAACATCAGGACTGTAGTATCTCGGCTAAATTGTAGCCGTTCATCACTTCCATGGGCTGTCGCTAGTTTAGAAATATTCTCCGTATTTTTGCAATTGCAACACAATAACCCGAGCAGTTTGATGTAATTATTGCACTGCATGATAGATGGGAAAGAGAAACGGGAGAGGGGAATGACTGACTCCCAAGAGTGCCAGCTATATTTCACTTGTTCGCCCAGATAGTGAATGTCAGCAGGATATTCGACCACAGGGAGCATCACACATCCTGTTCTCATCTAACGCACACACCCAGCCCCGCACACACACCACACACCCGTACACACACTCCACACACCCGCACACACACCCCACACACCCGTACACACACACACACAACACACCCATACACACACACACACCACACACCCGTACACACACACACACCACACACCCGTACACACCCCCCACACACCCGTACACACACACTCCACACACCCGTACACACACTCCACACACCCGCACACACACCCCACACACCCGTACACACACACACACAACACACCCGTACACACACACACACACACCCGCACACACACACCACACACCCGTACACACACACATACCACACACCCGTACACACACACACACACACCCGCACACACACACCACACACCCGTACACACACACCACACACCCGTACACACACTCCACACACCCGCACACACCCCCCACACACCCATACACACACACACACCCCACACACCCGTACACACACACACCACACACCCGTACACACACACACCACACACCCGCACACACACCCCACACACCCGTACACACACACACACCCCACACACCCGTACACACACACACACCACACACCCGTACACACACACACACCACACACCCGTACACACACACACACCACACACCCGTACACACACACACCACACACCCGTACACACACACACCACACACCCGTACACACACACACACCACACACCCGTACACACACACACACCACACACCCGTACACACACACACACCACACACCCGTACACACACACCACACACCCGTACACACACACACCACACACCCGTACACACACACACACCACACACCCGTACACACACACACACCACACACCCGTACACACACACACCCCCCACACACCCATACACACACACACCCCCCACACACCCGTACACACACACACCCCACACACCCGTACACACACACACACACCACACACTCGTACACACACACACACCCCACACACCCGTACACACACACACACCACACACCCGTACACACACACACACCACACACCCGTACACACACACCCCAACCCCACACGCACCCGTACGCACACACACACCCCCCATACACACCCACACCACACACCTACACACACACGCACACACATGAATTCCAGAGAACAGGAGCAGGAAGGCTGCTCGATTTCTCTCTCTCTCCTGGGCACCTCTGTGTCCTCTGATTACCAACTCACCCACCAGTGGAATCAGTTTCTCCTCATTTACTCTTTTCAAAACCCTTCATTATTTTGAGCACCTCTATTAAATCTCCCCTTAACTTTCTCTGCTCTGTGGAGAATAACCCCAGCTTCTCCAGTCTCTCCGTTCATCTTAAACTGATTAACGCCTACTTTAAATGGAGGAGGTTTAAATGAAAGCACTGTTTCCTGCACTAACATTGACATTGTGTAGTTTTAAAGACTGATCGCTTCGTGGTCAGTTAAAGGGTTAAATAAATCTTACTCCTGGGCCTTCCCCATTTGTGCAGCTCTCTCCTGGTTTGCTGAAGCTGTGTTTGAAGTTGATCTGCGGACTTTGTCGAAGTTTATTATTCTCTTAATAGCTGAGGGTGAGCACCTTTAGAAAAGCTGCATTAAACATTTATTACATTCAGCTGGAGGTGTTTTTTGTAATTGCGGGGTCATTCCTCAGACTAAACTTCTTATCAGATATGACAATAAGATGTTGCCTTAAGGAAAAATTGAGATGAATTATGCAAGAGATCACATATTCACTCAGCACTGCACCGGTCTGAGGGACCGCTATTAATTATTTTTAAAAATAAATTTGATTTACTTTTTTTCCTACCAACTCCCCCACAATATCTTTCCTCCCCTCTTTGTGGCTCAGATTTATCTGGTAGCCCTCCTGTATCTAGGCCAATGTGCTCTCCTTCACATTCCTAACCTCTCGCTGCAAGCCTTAACATCCATACTGTCACTCTCTGTGATGCACACTTGGTGCTATGTAAACACAAGTAGAGGTGAAGCCTGAAGCCTTCATGGTGTGTACAGCTTACTGGGAGGGGCGGCTCTTCCAGGAAAATTTTCGCCACCCACTGCCAGGTGACTCATTTGGGACTGAAACTGTATACCAGGTCCAGAAGGCACCAGGCTTTGGTTCTCAGTCTGTGCTGAAGTAGCTCACCTCAGTCAGATCCACTTTAGGGGAAGCTACAATTGGCAACACCTGGGCTGAAGCGGGGGAGAAGTCAGCCAGGGCTCCTGCTCCTGTAGGTCATTGCCAGAGAGTGCATGTGCGTAGACATCAGATGACAAGAGAGTTGGGCTCCGCTCGCCCGACACACTTGGAGTACTGCGTCACGCCTGGAGTATTGTGCACAGTTCAGGTCTCCATGTTATAGAAAGGATGTAGAGGCACTGGAGAAGGTGCAAAAAAAAAGATTCACAAGGATGATACCAGAACTGAGAGGTTATAACTTATCAGGAATGACTGAACAGGCTGAGGCTCTTTTCTCTAGAAAAGAGATGGCTGAGGGGTGACCTGATAATGAAAGCGTTTGATAGGGTAGACGTAGAGAAGATGTTTCTACTTGTGGGGGAGACCGAAACTAGAGGTCATAAATATAAAATAGTCACCAATAAATCCAATAGGGAATTCAGGAGAAACTTCTTTACCCAGAGAGTGGTGAGAATGTGGAACTCGCTACCGCAAGGAGTGGTTGAGGCAAATAAAACAGATGCATTTAAGGGGAAACTAGATAAGTACATGAGGGAGAAAGAAATAGAAGGAAATGCTGATAGGGTGAGATAAAATAGGGAGGGAGGAGGCTCGTGTGGAGCATAAAGGCCGGCATGGACCCATTGGGCCGAATGGCCTGTTTCTGAACTGTAGTTTCTTTGTAACTCCATAATCCATGCTCACAAATGATGGGCAGAGCTGTGGCTCAGGACAGTGTACCCCAGAGAGAGGGCAGCACCTTCAGGGGGGGAAGGAAGGAAGAAAGAGGCCTGCCGTAGATCTCGCTCTAAAGTCTTCACTCCACACCAACCCCCCAAAAAAAATCCTCACTATAATATTGCAAAGGAAACGAAGAACGTCAAACTTAAGCTCATCCAAAGCTCTGCCGCCTGTATCCTAACTCGCACCAAAACCCGTTAATAATGACCTCTTTTTGACCTAATTTAGATGTCAACACAATTTTAATTTTGAAAATCTGGCTCTTAGCCATTTCTGTGTCTCTGACCCTTAATCATTTTTCACAGGCTTTTCACATGCAAGAGGGTGAGAATTTCTCTCTATTATTCAATAATACTTCCTTTATAATTCGCAGTAAAATGAATTGATTTGGGTTTTTTTTCGTTGTTGTGGCGGGCTCATCCCATGGTTCACCGATGGGCTATTGTAGAATCTCCAACCAGGCTTTCGGCTCAGTTTTATTTAACGGAGGGGGAGAGAATGATCCCAACTTCCTGCCCCGTGTTTGAAACCCACCGCGGTGGAAGACACAGGGATGAGAGAGAAAAAAAAAATAGTTGGACTGTTGATTTGCTTGTTATGCTTTGCCTGGCCTTTGATCTCAGGGCGATGCTCTCAGGGAGAGGTTTGAAGTGGAGTTGTGCTTTTGTGTGCTAAACATTCAAAGCAGTTTTCTTGTTTAGGCAGATCAGAATTGATTAACGCAAATAAAGTGCTAATGGACCTTAAAATTCTCAATGTCGAGAGCAAGAATGTATATCTAGTCTGTACACCCTTCTTTCCCCCTCCCCTGCCCTCCTACCTGACTTGTATTGGGCTTTGGGTCAAAAGGTCACGTGCTCTCTGGTACCCGACGCATTGGCCCTCCGAGCCCAGACTGCGGGCATCAGCGGGCCATTCACCTGTAACACCATCTTCATCCTCCTCACCCAATGACCAAGTGCATGCTCTTTCTGGTTGATTCCTTTCCCCCATTCCTCTGAAGGGAGATATATAGCACACTCTGTCTCAGATTAGAATCATAGAACGGTTACATCACAGAAGGAGGCCATTCGGCCCGTCGAGCCTGTGCCGCCTCTCTGCAAGAGCAATCCGGCTAGTCCCACTCCCCCTCCCTTTCCCCATAGCCCTGCAAAAATTTCGTTCCTTTCAAGTACTCGCCCGATTCCCTTTTGAAAGCCGTGATTGAGTCTGCCTCACGACAGATTGGGGATTGAGCCTCAGCCTGTCTTAATTGGCTGGCTCAGTTATTCCAGTCGCGGCGCTCCCTCCTCCCATTGGCTGGAGAAAAGGAAACCCGCCAATTAAAACAAAGTTCCTACATTGAAACAACAGCAACAACTTGCATTTACATAGCGCCGTTAACGTAGTAAAACGTCCCAAGGCGCTTCACAGGACCGATTATCAGACACCGAGCCACATGAGAAGATATTAGGACAGGTGACCAAAAGCTTGATCAAAGAGGTAGATTTGGAGGAGCGGCTTAAAGGGGGAGAAAGAGGCGGAGAGGTTTAGGGAGGGAATTCCAGAGCTTAGGGCCCAGGCAGCTGAAGGCACGGCCGCCAATGGTGGAGCGAAGAAAATCGAGGATGCGCAAGAGGCCGGAATTGGAGGAGCGCAGAGATCTCGGAGGGTCGCAGGGCTGGAGGAGGTTACAGAGATAGGGAGGGGCGAGGGCCACGGAGGGATTTGGAAACACGGAAGAGAATTTTAAATTACAGCTGAGACTAACTGAGCTAAGGATTAAGGCAGACCCAATTCCTCACCGATGCTGACCCTGACTACGAATCGAAGGGCTGTGCCAGCCGATGCACCAACTGTCCGTGCCATTGCATGATTTTTTTAAAAATTCATTCTCAGGATGTGGGCGTCGCTGGCAAGGCCGGCATTTATTACCCATCCCTAGTTACCCTTGACGTTTGTGGTGGGGGAGCCTTCATCTTGATCCACCGTAGCTGTTTGATGCAACTGAGTGGCTCGCTAGGCAACTTCAGAGGGCAGTTAAGAGTCAACCACATTGGACACGGTTGTGGGGAAGGGACACAGGAGCAGTCGGGCTATTTCCAACACAGAGGGATGTAAAATGGAGGGAGAGCCATCCTGTGGCTCCACCCCAGAGACTTGAGCCCAAAATCTAGGCCGACACTCCCAGTGCCAGCACTGAGGGAGTGCTGCACTGTTGGAGGTGCCGAGCTTTGGGTGAGACATTAAACCGAGGCCCCCTCTGCCTCTCAGGGCACTACTGGAAGAAGAGCAGGGGAGTTCTCCACGGAAAATATTTATCCCTCAACCAACATCACTAAAAACAGATTATCTGGTCATTATCATATTGCTGTTTGTGGGATCTTGCTGTGCGCAAATTGGCTGCCGCGTTTCCTACGTTACAACAGTGACTGCACTTCAAAAGTATTCCATTGGCTGTAAAGCACTTTGGGACATCCTGTGATTGTGAAAGGCGCTATATAAATGCAAGTTCTTTCTATTTGATTGATGTATTCAAGTTGGGTCTGAGCTAGCCGAACTCCAAGGAAGTTGACTTGTGCAACTCGGAGCAGGCCTCGACAAAACCCTGAATTAAAGCAGCAGGTATAAAATCTAATTGATTTCCAATTTGCCATGGCCTTGTAGAGTATTAAAACATCTTTCAAAGCAGAAAAAATGTGGAGATTGTTTTATCCATCATGTTTGTTGTTAATAGGCTTGGGATAACTTGCCTGCTCACGTAAGACCCATGGGGCCAGACCAGAGCCAGAGCTCATCTGCGGATAAAGAGGGAAAAGTATCTCCCTTCATATTGGGTTTTTTCCAATCTTCACGCAGTTTGAATTTTTAAAATGAACCATTTCAGGTTGCCAGCTGTCATCATTGATCATCATTGTGTTATTTTAGAAGGATTTCTGCAACAATTTGATGTAAATATTCAGTTTGCATTTTTTTTCCCTGACCTTCTGACTCAGAGGCGAGATTAGTAGCATCTCTGAATCAGAAGGTGGTGGGTTCGGGCCCCATTCCAGAGACTTGAGCCCATAATCCAGGCTGACACTCCCAGTGCTGTGCTGAGGGAGTGCTGCACTGTCAGAAGTGCCATCTTTCAGATGAGACGTCAAACTGAGTCTGCCCTTTCAGGTGGATATAAAAGATCCCATGGCACTATTTTGGAGAAAAGCAGGGGAGTTCTTGCCGGTGTCCTGGGCCAATATTTATCCCTCAACCAACATCACCTAAAACAGATTATCTGGTCATTTAACTCATTGCGGGATCTTGCTGTGCGCAAATTGGCTGCCACATTTGCCTACATTATAACAGTGAATACACTTCAAAAGTACTTCATTGGCTTTAAAGCACTTTGGGACGTCCTGAGGTCATAAAAGGTGCTGTATAAATGCAAGTTCTTAAATATTTTCTTGAGGTGGGAGTTTTGCGGCCAGCAGGAAGGGCTGCCCATCCTAACACTTTCCCTAGTCTACGTGATATCACCTGCTCAGTCTGTCCATAGACTGTTGTAACTATTGTTCCGTTAACTCAAGGGCCAAAAATCGGGCAGCTCCTGACATTGGAGGGTCGTCCCACGAACCTCCAGGGGCTCTGCTCAAACCCAGTGTCCGACAAGCCCCCTTGCTCGACCTGAGGCCTGCAATTCAGCAGCAACGCTCATAACTGTGCTCAACCCAGGAGCTCATTTGCTTTCTTGTTAACCTCTCGTTAACCCACTGGCATCCTGCCAGTGACACGGTCCTGCAGGCACCTGCCCCACTCTGGGATCATGTCCGTTCTTCAGGTGTGAGAGAAGGCTCTTCAACCAAGGAATGCCTCGCAGCCTAGCCCGAACCTGTCCTCGGGCATTGCACACGCACTCTTTAGTGTGCCATAACGCCAGAAAGGTTTCCAGATCTGACCCCTGGTCTGTATCTAATTCGCTGATCTCCGCGTTATCAGTGCCCCCGTGCTCGGGAGGCTACGGTCTGCAGCTCCTGGGAAATGTGTCGGGCAGTGGGTAAGGACAGGATCAGGCTGGGCTGTGAGGCATTCCTTGGTCGAAGAGCCTCATCTCACTCTGAAGATCCCAGAGTGCGGCAGGTGCCTTGCAGAAGTATATCCGGACATGAGTCAGTGACTTAACGGGAGAAGGGAGAGAAATATGGAAGGAATATAACAGATAGCCCGTCCTCATTATCACATGGCGTTCATCATTCAGTTCTTGTACGACTCTCAAAAGAGGAATATAAAAGATTATTGTAATTCGCAGAATTAAGGAAATGGGAATTCTGCAAGAGTTTCACTCGGAGCAAAAAGCCCCTGGAAAAAAAAACAGCTTTGATCACAGATACTTTCAGATCTTTACCCGATAGATTTTTCTTATTGATGTGGTCCTAATTACGAGGGAGGTCCACTGTCCGGTTTCATGCATCTGTTTGATTGCACAGTCACCACTTTAAAATGCTGATGGTTTTCCCCATCAAACAGATGGTTCTTTTGATGTTAACTTGCAAATGAGCTGCAGCGCTGAATTCAGTCACCAGCTTTGCTTTCACGCTGCGATTGATCTGACTATTGGTAATATTCCGTGGGCTACCAGTCACAGTTTTAGCCCTCTTGTGAAGTAAGAGCATCTGGAGGGATCCCAGCAGTTTGGGTCTTACAGCGTTGGATGTCCCGTCCCTAATTCAAGGGGAGTGAGCTTCTGGTACCCGGCTTAGCCAATTTTTGAGGGTTCAGTTTCCTCTTTTGGTGGAGTGACGATCCCGTCCGTGATATTTTAATGTAGTCGTTAACCCATTGAGAGGAACTTAAGTCCTTTGAGTTGTATGATACCCTCGACAGCTCCCTACCCCTCCAGCCAAACTCTCCATTCCTCTGACTCTGGCCCCTTGTGCATTGCTCTCTCTTTGCCCACCCATGCTTTAGCCATTAAGGTCCCACGCTCTGGAATTATCTCCCTGAACCTCTCCACCTTTCCACCTCCCTCTTCTCCTCTAAGACTCTCCTTAAGACTCACCTCTTTGGCCGAGCTTTTGGTCACCCTTCCTAACATCTCTTTCTTTGGCTTGGGGTTCCAGTTTTCTCATCATGCCTCCGTGAAACGCCTTGGGATGTTTTTTTTCTGTGTTTAAAGGCACTAGACAAATGCAACTTGTTGTTATCTCCTCGGGCCAGATACCTGGTTTTGCCCAAACCTGGCCCGGAAGGTATCATGATTCATGCCAGCTTCACGTAGAATGCCAGCCTCTACTCATGGGGGGAGAGAGGGTGGAGTGGGGTCAAAGTTCTGCCACCCAAGCTGCTGGGATTCCTTTTGCAGAATGGCACCACCAAGGACTCTGCCAATGGCATGTCTGGCGACTGAAGGCTTCTGGAGGTTGGCAGCAGTGACTTGGGCAGGAATGTAGGAGGAATTAACGCAAACGTAGAAACAATTCAGCAAGCGGGGAAAAAAAATAGATGCTAACGACACTTTTCCCTTTTTGTTTCCTCTCTCATTGCCTCTCTCCAACTCGTTTAGGTGCACAGCTGAAGGTAAGAAAGAGTCTTTTGTCCAGAAATAACTTTCTACTTGGCATTTTCTAATTTTACCATCGGGATCCCCTTAAAAGGAAAACTGGTCTCACCAAATGCAAACATTAGCATTTCAAATGGGAGATTGCAAGTGTTATATATTAAAACAGCACTTCACATAATATTTCAAAACTATGGTTACAACTTGTGTTCATCAACTGACTATCGGCAATCCAACTGGCAACTTACTAGCTATCCTCTGACATCGCAGGCTGTAATTTACCCTCTTGTGTCCTCAGCTGATATTGGCCAAGTATTTGAAAGAGTGCAAGAGTTCACCCAGAACTTTCCAGCTAATTGTGCGGTGAGCTCGTAGTAAATTGCTTTGACCCATTTTGTCAATTCCCCTGATAACCCTGAAATCCAATACCAGCTTCACCAAAAAGGCAAAGTTTTAGAAATACTGTCTAAAACCATGGTTAGACCACAGTTCTGGTCTCCATATTACAAAAAGTATACAGAGGCACCGGAGAAGGTGCAAAAAAAGATTTACAAGGATGACACCAGAGCTATCAGGAAAGATTGAACAGGCTGGGGCTCTTTTCTCTAGAAAAGAGAAGGCTGAGGGGTGACCTGATGGAGGTCTTTAAAATTATGAAGGGGTTCGATAGGGTAGACGTAGAGAAGATGTTTCCACTTGTGGGCGAGTCGAAAACTAGGGGCCATAAATATACCAGAGTCACTAAAAAAATCCAATAAAGAATTCAGGAGAAACTTCTTTACCCAGAGAGTGGTGAGAATGTGGAAGTCGCTCCCACACGGAGTAGTTGAGGCGAATAGCACAGATGTTTTTAAGGGAAAGCTGGATAAGTACATGAGGGAGAAAGGAATAGAAGGATATGCAGATGGGGTTAGATGAAGTAGGGAGGGAGGAGGCTCTTGTGGAGCATAAACACCGACATAAACCTGTTGGGCCGAATGGCCTGTTTCTGTGCTGTAAATGTTATGTAATTCTATATAATTACAGTGGGAACACTGCTATCGTCATTTGGATCTTTGCATTTGACTAATTCTCAATGCTATACCAAATGCAATCAACAGTCTGCTCTGTTTATTCTTGATTCTAGTATACAGGCAGTGAGGATGATCTTCTGTCAAACATGGAGACATTGAGTTTACTGGGCAGTGCCAGCACACTGGCATCCAGCGTCATAGAGCTGGAGATGACCACGGAAGCTGAAGCTGCAGATCTGGGTTCACCAGAGGAGCCCGGGCCTTCTGCTCCATCCAGAAACGAGGACTGCGTGGAATGTGTAGCCCAGAGCAAAGAGGAGAAGCAGCAAAACATCGACCAGTATGAAGAAGCAGAATTTAGTGGCATCGGAAACATTGATCTAGAGATGGAGCAGGTAATTCCGTGTTGAAGTTTGCTTTATTTTTCTTCTATTTTTTTAATCCAAAATTGAGCTCTATTAGGCCAGATTTAACACGTGCTAGGCACAGGACAAAGCTTTTTCCCATTACCTTTACAAGTGTTTCTCAACTCCAATCTCTGAGGAACCTTTGTACTCTACGACATTCCTCAATGTGTGGCATCACTCTGTGATGGCTGAGTTATGTCAATTGGAGTTGGCTTTGAGAACAAATATTAGGTATAGCTCAGTACCTACTCGAATGTAGACTGACACTGACCAAACTTGCTTCGCACAAGTTCTGCAATAGCTGTCACAAAGGAGCGTCCTTACCTCTGATTTCAGGACCCACTCCAGCTGCTCACCTGGCCTGTTTCTTTAAAGCTGCTGCTTACGTCCTCATTGAGGGGAAGGGACGTAACAGGTCCTGAGGTTAATTAGATGCTAATTGTTGTTGGAAATTGCTCCAGATTGGCAGTTGCTTGACTCCTCTTTTTCCATCTCATAAACATTAGCGCAGTCAGAATAACCAGCAGGAAATAATTGGGTTTCCTTCTCTTATTGTATAGATCCTTTTTTAAAGATTGTTTAGTTTTGATTTGGTGGTGTTTTATATTGAGGTGTGACATCTGGGGTGTGACAGATCCTCTCAAAATTTTAATATAAATAGACGTACGACCTGGAAGTATCCTGATGCAAAAATTGGAAATTCTGTAGGATTGTCTGTTGAAGATTTCTGAATAAGTCTACATTTTCTTTCTCTTTTCAAAAAATAGATATTTGCTGACATGGAGCGTTTGCAGAAGAAGGCCTCTGAAGATCTGGATGCCATCGTAGAGGAGAGTTCACTCCAAAGCAGAACGACAGATGGAGACGATACCCTGCTGGATGTTTTTGAAGATTCAGATCTTGAAGCTTCTGGCCTTTCACTGGTAGATACTTCATCTGTTAACGAAACCGAGGAAAGTAGGCCTTGCAACAGTGAATCTTCTGAAGATGATGATCTCCGGAAAGAAACTAGACCTCGCTCTCCACAGAATTTGGAGGATTTAGAAGAGTTAGATCTGACAGGTCAGACATACCAAAGTGACCAGGTATCAGAAGACATTGTTTCATGTGCTAACGTAAGATCTGTAAGTAGAGACATTGCTTGTAGTACCCAGAGGCCATTATCCAGGAACGATGACAATCACAGCCACAGTAATGATAGTGAATTGTACCCAGTCAGTAGGGAGGATGATTCTAAAGTTAATGGCCATCAGGTAGCAACAGAATCCGAAAATCTAGTTAAGGAGGAGCTTTCAGCCACAGAGAAGGTGCTAAGTACTAGCCCCACTGATAGATCGGAAAAGACCAACGTGGGCAAAAAGGACTCCTTGCGAATGGAAAATGATCGGCTGCTGATTGAGAAGATCAAGAACTACTATGAGACAGCAGAGATGAGCAATGACCCGTTCTACCTCCAAAGAAGAGAGAGCATCTCATTTATTCCAACAGGAGTAGTGAAGGATTCAATTTTACGGTTTAATTATAAGATGACCCACGAGAGCATACAAGAGGTCCATAATGACAAGGTTATCAGCGGCAACAGCCCTCGACCTTGCACATCAACAACCAGTGCTACAGGCTCCTCCTCAAGTTCTGACTCTCAGTTGGGGAATCCCGAGGCACGCTTCGCTTCAGTTGGAGATCAGGAGGAACATATGTCATCCAGTCAAGGCAGCAGCTTACCGATGTGCAATGGCTATAGCAACTCTGCTGAAAGCGAATCAGAAACTCAATTCAAGTCCTGCACGGAAATTATCAAGGCCTGGAGAGAAATGGAAAAAGCCGCCCATTTCTGCCACGAGCACGAGTCATTGAATGCCCACGCCAAAGCTGCAAGAAAGGACATCGCTTCACATGACCTTCAGGAGACGAGCTTTAGTGAACCTCTGTTGATTCTGGAAGATTCCGATCTCAGCGCGTCGACCGATTTTCCCAAAGAGTCACCAAATCGTGAGCAGAGCCGGTCGGAGAAAGACCACGGCCCAAGGGCTGGTGAAAAAGCCCGTCGAGGAGATGAGTGCTGTCCCAGCGAGGATGCGTCCTGCAGGCACGCGCCTTGTTGTGTCAGTCGGGAGATACCTGGGATACCTCTCTGTGAGGATGTTGATAGCTGTCTATTTCAGAACTCCGAGAAGATCATGAATAAAGTTCAAGTGTTGGCAAAAATGTATAGCCAGCGAATAAACAGAAAGAAAACACCAATGCAGAGGAGGATCTGGGAGCTTGGACCTGAGACAAGAGCAGAGCCCAAGCAGCGGAAGAGAAGACCAGCAATTAAATTGTCCAGAGCACAGGAGGAGTATCAGGATATCAACGGTTATGGTGGGTAAAATAAAACACACTCTTTGTCCACTTAAAGCAATTGTATCCATTTCCTCACTGGTCTACACCTAAGTCCACCCTTTGGCCTCTTTACTCTTGACAAATTTTCACTCAATTACCTCAGACCTCATCTTCTCTTTCAAGGGCTATCAGACCTTTCTCCACCAGGAGAGCTTTCCATTGGCCTGATTTTTTTTTCTCTTCTCTGTACATTTTGACCCTTGACCTGTCTGACGCTGCTTTGTCAAATAAAAGGCACGGGGCCTTCTAATAAGGATGGAATTGTAGCTGCGCCTACGCTCAGCGACTTGCTCCGGCCGTACAGTGGAATAATGTAGGACGTTACTAATCGTAAACATGGCACTGCCTCCACAGGTAGGGCAAGAAAGGCATATGGGCAGTAACTGTGGGGCACTTGGGGGCATTCTTCTTAGTGCTTGGATGTAGAATGGGATTAGTGGGGACTTTGTAATCCTGGAGCTTTCCTCTTGATTGACTTTAGGGTTGAGGAGGAATCGCAATCTCCCCCGATGGCCGACTGGATAAAGGCATTGCAACACTAAGGCATTCCCAACTGGTTCACTAATGCTCTTCAATGAAGGGAATCTGCCTCCTCCAGCCAATCTGGTCCTACACATGACTCAAATCCTACAATTAGAAGTGACCTAGCAAGCCACTCAGTTGTAAAAAAAATGTATCCATTCTTGGGATGTAAGCATCACTGACAAGGCCAGCATTCGTTACATAAGAACATAAGAAATAGGAGCAGGAGTAGGCCATCTGGCCCCTCGAGCCTGCTCCGCCATTCAATAAGATCATGGCTGATCTTCTACCTCAACTCCACTTTCCCGCCCTATCCCCATATCCCTTGATTCCCTTAGTGTAAAAATCTATCAATCTCAGTGTTGAACATACTCAACAACTGAGCATCCACAGCCCTCTGGGGTAGAGAATTCCAAAGATTCACAGCCCCCTTGAGTGAAGAAATTCCTCCTCACCTCAGTCCTAAATGGTCGACCCTTTATCTTGAGACTATGCCCTCTAATTGTAGATTCTCGATTGCTCATCCCTAATTCCCCTGAGAAGGTGGTGATGGGCCTTCTTCTTGAAACGCTGCAGTCCACGTGATTATAGCAGTCTTGATACAACTACAAGACTTGCTAGGCCACTTCAGAGGGCAGTTAAAAGTCAACCACGTTGGCGTGGGACTGGAGTCACATATAGGCCAGACTAAGGACACAAGCAATGCACTAATTCGATCGGCTCTCCTCCAATCAGTGAGCTGAGAGCCGAAGTTTGTCACTTCTAATGTCAGTGTAAAATAACATTAAAAATGAACTGTTTAAAATATAATAATTAGTAACAAAACTATTTTCCTTTGACGCTGGGTTGAAATTGCTTTGTAACTGATTATGAAAATTGGAAGATATGATTGTCCCTGTTCCTCACTCTGGGATCATTGCACTGCGCTGATATGCAGACATTTGGAATGGGTCAGGATTAAGTTGGGCTTTGGGAATTTTCACCCAGTGCACCTTTTGGTCATTTGGAAATTAAACAGAGCCCCTCAGGCTAACAAGTCACCTGGTTATCGCGCCCAGACTGCTGACAGACTCCGCCATCTCACGGAGTGACGGGGGTGGGGGTTCAGATGAATTTTGGATAATTAAGGGGAGGAGCAGTTTTGATTCTCATCCTTTTAAGCTGGCACACAGGCCGATGTCACTTTAAGCTTTACAGAATCTGAACTGGGAACATAGGAACAGCAGTAGGCCATTCAGCCCCTCGAGCCTGTTCCAACATCCACTTAGATCATGGCTGATCTTACCTCCATTTTCCTGCCATTTCTTAAACCCTTAATACCGTTACCTAATAAAAATCTATCAATCTGTCTTTTGCATCCACCTGAGAGGGCAGACGGGGCCTCGGTTTAACGTCTCATCCGAAAGACAGCACTCCCTCAGTCCTGCACTGGGAGCGTCAGCCTGGATTTTGGTGATTCTGTGCTCCTGCATTCCCAGCGGGGACACCAACCTCACGGGGAGCATGGGTCAGAGATAGAGTTACACCAGTGTACGCCAGTCGTCTGATGTGAAACACCTTCCAGTCTCAGCACTCCAATGGGGAATCACCCCTTCTTTGTGAAGAGCTTTGAAATGTTTCAGAGAAGTGATATTGACGCAAACCTTACAGTAATTATATCAAAGTCATTCATATACTCCTGTCTTGACGGCCATTTTCCAACATAGCTGAAAGACTTGATGCTTTCAGGAGAGGAGGAGAGACCATTAAAACCCCCCCCTCAAAGATTTGTTTGCATTTGAACCAATGGGAGTTGTGTTTCTCATTGCTCTTCAATGCCAGTCTGATGCTGTAAGTCATTCTCTGTCTCATTA
This sequence comes from Heptranchias perlo, assembly GCF_035084215.1. NCBI lineage: Eukaryota > Metazoa > Chordata > Chondrichthyes > Hexanchiformes > Hexanchidae > Heptranchias > Heptranchias perlo. Next base: position 5,617,387 of record NC_090365.1, on the reverse strand, counting down.
ATAGTGAAGTATTTCTATGTGCATCATGAATGGAATGATGGGTTGATATAAATGCCGAGGTGAATCTGCTGCAGGCTGTTCGAATCTGTGTTGTTTTCTTTTAGGCAGAAAGGAAAACTAATTCTTTCCAGTTCAATTCGTAATTAAGTTAATTAGTTAGTTACTTGTCACTCCCTTGCAGCAGCTGTCTCCGAGTGTAGGTCCTCCAGGCCACAGCTTTTCTATAAGCCCGTGCACCAAGGTATAAGAGGCTCCTTCGCCAGTTCTCAACCCTCGTTCCTGGTGCCAGTAAGAAAGAAAGAAAGACTTGCATTTATATCGTGCCTTTCATGACCTCCGGACATCCCCAAGCACTTCACAGCCAATTAAATACTTTTGACGTGTCTCTCGAGTGGGACTCGAACCCACGACCTTCTGACTCAGGATGAGAGTGCTGCCCACTGAGCATGAAAACTCCTGGATTGTCATTAGGAAACCCAATCGGTTCACTAATGTCCTTCAGGGAAAGGGAGCCTGCTGTTCCTGTCTGGTCTGGCCGACACGTGACTCCAGTCCACATTGAGTGGTTCCGTGTCACTCAATGTTGCTGCTGAAGAATAAGAGCCATCAGCACCTTCTGAGGGCATCTGTGGATGGGCAATAAATGGGCCCTTGCCAGCCTTGCCCACATTCTGAGAACAAATATACATTAAAAAAAAAGTTGGTAAGTCCTCAGTGTGTAACTAACATATTAGTACTCTGACTATGAATGGGCAGAAAATCTAGTACTGACCAGAAATGTCCCATGTCTAATCAGTGGTAGGATGAGGTGGGAGGGTGACACAGGTGCAATACAATTGGCCTCAGGACCCCTGGGGAAGCTAAAACAAGCCACAGTTCCTAGCCCCAATTGTTAATCCAATAACTCCTGCTTGGAAGCAAGATGGTGCGGACATCAAGTGAAGTCTGGGATCAGACTTGGCTGTAATACCCCCTCGAGTTAAGTTCTTCTTGGCCTCACAGTCTGAGCTCACACATGAAGTGTGGCCACTTTGGAAAGGTACTGGAGGGCCATTAGAACCCATGGAACTGTCTTCCAGTGTGAGTCACTCCCACATCAGGTAGTTTCCCCATAGGGAGAGAGGAGGAAACGATTGATGGTGACTATCCCAGGACTGCTCCCGGTGACCAGTGACAACATCGACAAGAGTCCTGGGACCAGGTTATGCCTACCCTTTTCCTCTAGGCACTGCAGTTTATGACAGAAGAATCCTATAATGGCGACCAAAAAGAAATAACTGAACAACTATCTATATATTATTGATGTGGAGATGCCGGTGATGGACTGGGGTTGACAATTGTAAACAATTTTACAACACCAAGTTATAGTCCAACAATTTTTATTTGAAATCTACAAGCTTTCGGAGGCTTCCTCCTTCATCAGGTAAATGTTCAGGAGCTATCTATATATTATTAACAATCTTGTGCGCTTCCTGTCCACAAACCCTACTTCCTGTTGTCACGTTTTTTGGTCACACTTTTCTGTCAATCTTTACCATTGTAAATTACTATGTTAACAGTTCCCATTGAGTTTTTCTATGTCAACAGTCACGATGTAGTTACAAATTCTGCAAGTAGGTGGCTCTGTGGAGTGAGTTTCTGAAATCTCTCCCCCCAACTTCATCAACATTTTAAACGTTCATCAATTGAACGTGGGCAATGCCACAGGAATTTGTTAGGAAACAAAGTAAAGCCAGGGATTGAATCGAAACCTAGGCCCTTCCTTGTATATAATGCTCAGCAACCCACTGGATAGCTTTGTTCAGTCATTGGGGGAGTTGACTGAAAGTTGTGTGGGAAGGAATGTAGATTAATGGATATGGCTCATGTTCAAGTTAAATCCTTGATTGTGATTTATTGACCAGCTTATGCTTCCGACGTTAGTGAGAAATCAGAACACTAACTCTCTGCTTGTTTCCCACTCTTTTCCGATTTCCTCTTACAGATGAAGTTAAGGTCCTCGAGCAACCAGCTCCATATGGGCATCTGATCATTCAAGAGCCGGTTCCTGTCCTTTATGCTCAGGAGAACACCATACAGGTCTCTGCGTCCAAAGCCAAGTCTGACACCTCAGGCCTGCAGCTCCACAATACCAGACCAGGCTCTCCACCACAGCAGCGAGCTGACCCAATGTTGCAGTCTGGTGCCTCATTGAATGCCAGTAAAATGGTTCTCTCTTCTTCATTACCAATTGCATCAAGCCCTCAATCACCTCCTTTAATCTCCTCCGACTCAATGCTCCAGACTGTAACTTCGTTGATTTCCAGTTTAAGTGCAGAGTGTCCTTTGTTCATTCGGAATAGCTCCAGACCACAATCACCTACTTCACTGTGTTCTGATTCAATTGTGCAGATTCCAACTTTGGTTGATGTCACTTCGGGGAAACAAACTCCTCTTTCTTCATCGAAGACGAGCTCCAGGTCACAGTCGCCTACTTCGTTGCTTCTGCCTAGTTCCAGCGCTAAGAAACGGACTCCTTCATCATCAAAGACAAGCTCCAGAGCGCAGTCACCTACCTCAGAATGTCCTGGCCCAGCCCTGCACAACTGGCTTCCATCCAGTGCTAGAAGACAGGTTCCTCCTTCATCCCAGAGAAGTTCCAGAGCGAACTCACCTACTTCAGAATGTTCCAGTTCACTGTCACCAAACCTGAACATAAGTTCAAAGAAACACATTCCATCTCCCTCACAGTCAAGCTTCAAGGATCAGTCGCCAACTTCAGAGTGCTCGAGTGCAGCATTAGAGGGAACAGCTACATCAAGCAGCAAGTCAATGACCCATCTAAGTCCTGTATCCCAGACTGCTACCAACACTCAATCACCTCCTCCGTTGCACAGTAACTCCACAGAGCCAATCTCTGACCACCGGCGTACTGGTCCACGCGCCAAGTATCCACTTGCCCCCACCGCTGACAAAGTACTTGAACTGTGTCTTGCCTCAAAGGCTCAGGTTGCAGATAGATTGGCGAGCCCATCGGACAGAACGTCAGTGGATCAGCCGCTGCCTGCAGCTGTAACCAGTGCAGTATTAGAGACACCTCCACCCAAGTATGGCAGCTCGCTGATGTGCACTAGCTCAGACCTTTGCTGTTCGCTGCCAACGTGGGTCAGTCTCCGAGGAAGGTCCCCTTCGCCATCCGCCATAAAACAACTAGAACAGTCAATGAAACCTCCAAAAGGTTTGGCGCGTGCTACCCACACTGCCCAGCCATCTCCGTCCGTAGCTTCAGATGCAAAGATGTCTTTGCCACTTCAAGCACAGAATGGCCCAATATTATGTGCCACATCCTCAAAGGAACAAGAACTGCCGTCATCGAAGCCCAACCTTAGGACAGACGCGCTGCCTCCAAAGTGCACAAGTTCAATGTTGGATTCTAGTTGTCCATCAAAAAGCACAAGAGAATGCTCTCGATTCCTTCCAGGGAGCAACCCGGAGGCACAGCCTCACTCACTAAGCACAAGTCTGAGGTTGCGATCGCCCTCTCCATTTCGACGACAGCAATGGATTCAGACACCAGAGTCAGCAAGCTCCAAGCCATATGACGAGCTCCCAACCTTCACCAATGAAAGGCCTCACTCTCTTCAATTGTGCACAGCAACCTCTTCGTACCCCAGTTCAACAGTTCAATCACCTTCGTCATCTGCTACCGCTCTAACGGTACAGCCTCCATCCCCACTGTGCACTAAGGAACGTGCACCTTCTCCAGCTCTCCCTGGTTCAAGAGCTCAATTGCAATACCAAAGAGGAAGAGTAAATTCTTTTTCTTCATTAAATGTACCGGAAACCTTCAGCAGCAACAAAGCAGCACAGGCATCTTCATCAGACACTGGTCTAGGAACACGCTCACTCTTGCCACCACCAATAACTTCATGGGCACCACCTGCTGCAGTGTTACACCCAATGGAGGACTCTTACACTAGCCTAGTTGTATTCCAAAGAGATTCACAGGGTCAAGCTTCACTCTCAAACTGCAGTAACTCCGGGCCACGTTCTCCAGTTCAAGCCACCACTGGCTTTCAGGCGCCACCTCAGTGTGAAACAAGTTTGAGGTTGCGGCCTCCTTCACCAGTGTCTAGAAACCTATGGCCCGAGTCCGCCATTTTAAGTAATTCAGCGCCTCTGACACAAACCTCATCTGTCAAAAACCTAAGGGATCAGTGTCCATCACAAAACACAGAGATGGTGGACACACTAACTTCTCTACAGACCAGCACAAAGGCCTGCTCATCTTCTGTGGATCCAGAACTTTCTCTTTCCTCTCGGTCCTGCACCAGTCCAATGCACCAGCCGCCAGCTGTAACACAGTTCCAGGAAAAGATGAGCTCCTCTGTTAACTTGGACAGAAGCTCAGAGGTTCGATCTTCAGCCACCACCAGTGTTACTCCATCAATAATGTCGCCTTTACCAACAGCACCGTCTTCTGGGATATATTCCCTAATGCATAGTAGATCTATGGAGGCCTTCTCTCCGGTGTCATGCTCCAGTCCCTGGATTCAGTCTCCAGTGCCAACATGCGCTGTCAGAACGATGAGATCCCCTTCTCCAGACAGGTCCCTCTCAACGGGACTATCACCATCATTCTCACGCACAGATTCAAGAGTAGGATCACCTGTTTCATTATACATCAGTATTCGGACCCAATCACCTTCATCTTCTACATGCCCATCACCATCTTGTCAGAGCCCCAGAGTAATGTCACCTCCTGACTGCAGTCCCAGTCAATGGTTTAATGGTTCACCGCAGACCAACCAGCAAGCAGGGGGAAGTAATAAGTCTTGTGTTCGCCTCAGGGAAAGGTCCTGCAGTCCATCGTATGGTGGTTCCAGGGGCACCAGTAAAGGATGTGTAAGAGAGCTGGTCAATGGGTCATTGCACTACAAGGAACAGTTCAGTACTCCATCTTGCACTAGTCCAGAACCAGAAGTCCCATATTCTGCTGGGCGCAAATCTAGTCTCACCTCTGAGGAACTAGAGACTGTCACATGGCCTGATGTCCACGAGCTTCGGTCAAGGTATGCCACGGTTGATGACGAAGATAATGGTTCTCAGAATTACCTGAAAACAGAGCAAGCGGAGTCCCCGATGGTTATGGGTTCTTCCGATTCAGCCAAAAGCAGGGAAGAAAACACGGAGAAATTTCTTGACGGTGACGATGGTGGGACTGGTCATCTTTCAGCCATTGAATCCGATGATGGTCAAGCCGAGAAGTTCGGCAGCTCGGTGTCTCCTAAAGGCGTGACTGAAGCCAGCCTGAGCAGAGAGAAAGGGATTGTGAAAGCCAGCTACTCTACCACAGTGAATCTTCAGATAGGAGGCAGTGGGAGGACAGCCACTTTCAGCAAGGCCCAGGTTAGTTTGACACAGACATTCCTCCCAGTGACAGGACAGACTTTGAGGAAAATCACTGGAGGCAGTGGAGCTTCACAGACAACGTGACGGGGAGCAGGATCCCTCGGAGCCAAAGACAACGCTTCAAACTGCCAGAGAACCCTGGGGTTTTTTTTTACTTCAAATAATAATACGGCAAACACAGAAATGTTTAAACTCACCAGCACAGACCATGACCAATTAAAAAAAAAACCTCTTGTGACTGCAGCATTCAGGAAACGCTTGCGACGACTGATAATGGAAAGTGTCGACTTTGAGAAGTAGAAAGTGAAAATTGCCAAAAGGGGAGAGGAGGCAAGGTCCACGTGATATCTCGTACCTGTCGGGGGCTTTTCAATGAATCGCAGGATTGCATAGAGGCACTAAAGTAAGCAACGAGTTCGGGACTGAGAGGGTTAATTTATGAGGCCAGGTTTCATAAACCTGGCTTGTATTCCCTTGAGTTTAGGAGATTGAGGGGTGATCTAATCAAGGTGTTTAAAATGATAAAAGGATTTAATAGGGTAGATACAGAGAAAGTTATTTCCTCTGGTGGGGGAATCAAGAACAAGGGGGCACAATCTTTAAGTTACAGCTAGGCCGTTCAGGAGCAAAATCAGGAGGCACTTTTTCACGTAAAGGGCGGTCGACATTTGGAACTCTCCCCCGAAAGGCCGTGGATGTTGGGGGACAATTGGAGCTTTCAAGACTGAGAACGATAGATTTTTGTTGGGTATCAAGGGATATGGAGCAAAGGCAGGAAAATAGAGGTGATGTTCAGATCAAATTAAATGGCGGAACAGGCTGGAGGGGCTGAATGGCCAACTCCTGTTCCTAATGTTTCTATGACGGATGGCTTAAACACCATGTTCGGTCACCTGGATCAGATAGTCCATTGACTGGAGTGAACACAGGACTGTTTAAAGACAGTTTCATGTTTAAAATAACTTCACAAATACAGAATGCATGTTTGAGAATGTCCGCGATTGTTCGTATTGGCGTATTTGAGAATTCAAGATTGTAAGGAGTAAGATGTACAGCTGCTCAGTCACTACGGGAGAATCGTATCTTGCCTCCAATGACTCAGGTGCTAAAGGCTCTACTCAGTGTTGAATTGAGTCATAGAGAGAAAAGCAGGGTGCCAGGGTTGTTCCCTGGTCTGGAGAGAGTTGCCTGATGCCAACCAGGGCAACAATTGGCTTCAGTGCTATTGGAGGGTGATGAGGGGAACAGCCAAGGTTCCCACTCCTATTGGAACATTGGATTGAGGACAAGATGGGGATCAGCTGTGATTCCACCTTCTCGCTCCCCCAAGCCTGCTAGCACTGACTGTCTAGGCTCATACGAGGGAGATAATTTGCAGTTGTGCTGGAGAGTTCCACCCACCCCTTCACCCAAGTGGTGGGCGCATCAGAAACTCAGGTGCCTGCTGCCACGATTATAACGGGCGGGAAATGGTGAGCTGCGTGAGACCAGATTTCCGATGCGCATTGGCGATGGACGGGGCTCCCCATTGGTAGTTCGGACTCGGGAAATCACCCCCCACCTCCCCCCACCCCATGAAGAATGGCTGCATGGGTGAGATACCAGAAGAGGCAGTTGGACTCCAGCAGATGCCAACACCTTATTGGGAGGAGTAGAGGAGAGAAAATCGGAGCAGGGAAAATTGAAACGTTGGTGGTTAAGAGGCTCCAGGGGGAGGGGGAATTGCCAGATGTGTGGGAAAAGAATGCATTAGCAAGACTGCATAGCGAATGGAATGCCCGACGGACAGGTGGCTGGAACCACTACCTGTAAAAAGCTGCTCGCTTCCGCAGCTGAACATGTTAAGGGATGAGATCGGAATGTTAAGCTTTAACCGTGAGCATGGCTAGAATCAGCACCCTAACGTGAGCAAGAGCCGAGAAGATTCTCTGGGAGGAGAACTGTCCATGGTACCTCTTCATATCAGAGACAAGGCACTTAACTTTTTGACTTGCACTGTTCGCCCAAAGGCCAAATCAAGGCTTCATGTTGCGTTGGGGAGTTCTTTCATTTTTATTAATACCTACAAGAGTCCTTGTTTTTATTTTTGTTAAATGCAACGTGCCAATATCTTATTATTTGTCTTGAACTCTTTCAGAAAAAGACAAGGCACAGTTCTGTAAATATCACAGCTAAATAATGTGTAATTACAATACTGCCCATGACTATGTCTGAGATTGCTTCCATCTTTTCAATTTATATGAAATTTGATGAAATAAAGAAAAGTCTGTTAAGATCACACATCTCAAGGTTAAGGTAACAGTTTATCATTCCATTTTAACAAAGAAAGAACGACTGCATTGACATAGCACCTTTCACGACCTCAGGATGTCCCAATGTGCTTTACAGACAATTAATTATTTTAAAATGTAGTCACTGTTGTAATGTAGGAAACGCGGCAGCCAATTTGCGCACAGCAAGATCCCACAAACAACAATGTGATAATGGCCAGATAATCTGTTTTTAAGTGATGTTGGTTGAGGGCTAAATGTTGGCCAGGATACCCGGGAGAACTCCCCTATTCTAACTGTCCACATCTTATGAACAACACATGGTCTGTCTGTGTTGAATACACAAGGTGTTTAATATATCCGAACGAGCATGCAGCTGAATCCCCCATAACAGCTGTTCGACTATTATGCAAATGCCCATTTGATGAAACAAATGCAATTCTTCCTTTCATGTTACCCAACAAAGCTTGGATTTCAGACTATCTCTTTTTGTAATGAGGGTGTAGGAGTTACTGCCGTGAAACATTCTCTCTGACGGCAAGAACGGACTTGTGACTGAAGCAAAGAGAGTTCGACTCCGAACTTAACGATGTAGCCCCTTTCGGGATCTAGGACTTTACTGTTTGGCGCCAGCCTATGGGTGATCTGCCCTTCCACTGCAGTGATTGGACCTTGGGTTTTGAAGGGATAGCGTGAGGCCTCGGCCCCATGCTCTGAAATTCCCTTCCTAAACCCCTCTATCTTCCCTCTCCTCCTTAAAACACACCTTTTTGACCAAGCTTTTGATCTCACCTAATATCTCCTTCTTTGGCTTGGCGTCCATTTTCTTTGATTATATCTCGGTGAATGTTTTTCTACGTTGAAGGTGCTATCTGAATTTAATTTGTTGTTGTTGATTGGGGAAGGTACTGGAAGGTGATGGATGCCTCAGGACCATATCCCAATGTAAGTCGATGCCGTCAGGAGAGATGGGGAGAAAGTCCGGGGGTTAAATGGAACGGCGACTATCTTTGTATGGTTGGCCCATTGGGAAGAGGAAGTAATGGCGTTGATTTTTGAACACAAGAGCTTCAGCAAGAAAATCAACACATTGACTTCAAGAAATAACAACAATAACTTGTATTTACATAGCACCTTTTAATGTAGTAAAACGTCCCAAGGCACTTCACAGAGCGGTATTAAACAAAACTTGCCACCGAGCCACATTAGGACAGGTGACCAAAAGCTTGGTCAAAGAGGTAGGTTTTAAGGAGCGTCTTAAAAGAGGAGAGGCAGAGAGGTTTAGGGAGGGAATTCCAGAGCTTAGGGCCTAGGCAGCTGAAGGCACGGCCGCCAATGGGGGAGCGATTAAAATCAGGGACGAAGGAGAGGCCAGAATTGGAGGAGCGCAGAGATCTCGGAGGTGCTGTAGGGCTGGAGGAAGTTTCAGAGATAGGGAGGGGCGAGGCCAGGGATGGATTTGAAAACAACAGATGAGAATTTTAAAATTGAGGTTTTGTATAACTCAGGCTAAGCTCAAATCCTGAGCAGCGGTCCATTAACACCACTGCTGAGAGAGCAAGCATCAGCGTCACCAGATGCCTAGCAACATTACCGAGGTGAAACTTGTCTTTCTCGCACCATTCTACAGCCTGGCTCAAGTGACCTTTGTGTGACATCCAGCATTGTTTGGCTATTTCCTCTCTTTCGTTTAAAGATTGTTAAACCGTTAACTGCTTCTTTGGAGTAGGGAGAAGAAAGAAAGACTTGCATTTATCGAGCGCTCTTTACGATCTCAGGATGTCCCAAAGCGCTTTTCAGCCACTTATGTACTTTTTATTTGAAGTGCGGTCACTGTTGTAATGTGAGCATACCTGATTTGCTCCATTTGCCTATTGTTCCCACCTTCACCTCTTTAACTCCTCAGGCCCCCTTTCCTCTGATTTCTCTGCCCTCCTATCTTCATTTAGTATCGAACATACAAAATTGACGGGCAGGAACAGAGCAGCCGACCCATCAAAGGTCTGCCCCACACATCATGATGGCAGGAGCATCATGTCCAAATACTTCTGCCCCCCGCCTCTGCCGGCTCCACCCCCCCCCCCACCCCGCCATGTATTATCCTGGAAGAGGAAAAAAAATGAGAAAAAACTCAGGGCCCAATAAGGGATCAAAATCCACTGGAAAATTCCTCTCCAACCCTCTCAAGTGATCGAAACCAGCCCAGAAGATCACCAAGCCCTCTTACTCCAGCTTTCGGTGCATCCTCCTCTTCCTCTGACCCCTCCATTGATGGCAGAGTCTTCAGCCATGGTGCCCCTACTCTCTGCCGCTCCTCACCCTCCCACCCATACCCATAGCCATCCCCTCAACCTCACCATCTCTCGTGGTCCCTCCACTCCTGAAGTCTCAATCACTGACGAGGGTATCTGTAATCACCTTCTTGCCTCCCTTGCAACTTACAACCCTCGGCCTTACCTTCCCCCACCGCCCTCACCATCTAAACCCCGAAAAAAAGCTCTTCCCCCGGTTCCCTCACTAATTCACTCTCAAACTCCCAATTCCCTCTCCTCTGACCCTCTACCCATTGTGACACCTTTGCTGCTATTGACCTTCTCAACCTTGCCCTTGACTCGGCCTTTGATGCCCTCATTCACACCAGATCACTTGGTGTCACCGACCCCTACCATTCTGCCCATTGCAGAGCCCATCTTCAGTCCCTTAAGTTTGGGGGCCTGTATACCTGGACTAAGCTGGTCTCTTGCCACTGACATGCACCCTCCCAACTCCCTTAGACATCTACTGAAGCGGAACCAAGCGTTGGAAACTTTGCCATCCTGTTCGACCCAAGGCTGAACTTCGAACCCCACATCCAATCAGTCATCAAGACCGCTTACCTCCACCTGCACAGCACTGCCCGCCTCCACCCCAACCCGCACTGCTGCTGAAACCCTTGTCCGTGCCATTGTGATCCCTAGACTCAATCTCACCAATTTCCTTCTTACTGGCCTCCCATCCTTACCCCGGCCTCCATCTCCAATATGTTGATAACCAATAAACCAAAATGTTCAAAGAGCAATGCCCCTATGATTTTTCTGCCTGATTGCTTCCAGCAGATTAATATTTAATTCCTGGAGACTCCAGAACAACCCTGGAGAGTTGGCAACCCTATTTCAGCCTTATCCTCCTTTTAGACGCTCTTTAATACCTATCTCTTGTCCTAATATCTCCTTTTGTGGCTCGGTGTCAAGTTTTGTTTGATAATCGCTCCTGTAAAGAGTTTTACTACGTTAAAGGCGCTATATAAATGCAAGCTGTTGTTGTTATGTCCCCTTCCACATCCTTTGGCCCTCTTACTCCAGCTCCTCCTCCTCCATCGGGTCCAGGGTCTTCAGCCAAAGTGGGCCTACTCACCCGAAATCCCTGTCCCTTTCCGCTTCTCTCTCGTCTCTTCAAACCTTCGTGTCGACAAGCTCATCCACTGTGGATTGGCCTCTGCTCCGTAATATTTATTCATTTTCAGTCTGTATTCGACATCAAAGGCACAGTAGAATTACAATGTTGTTGTGATACCACACAGTGGAAAGTATGGAAATATTGAAACTCTCCTGATGTTTGGTTAGACAGCAAGTACAAAGTTGCACCTGGTTGGCACCATTGTAGCTCAGCTCCCTTGATGTGTTATTTATATTGTTGTATTTAAATTAGCAGATAGTTCCAAAAATGTTCCAGTGCAAAAATCGACTTTGAATTGTCAGGATTAGAGCAGACAAACCCTTAACCTGTTTGTGTGACATTCATTTCTCTATTATTTTAAGGCAGGCACTAACCCATCAAAACCAGTTAATCATAGAATCGTACAGCACAGGAGGAGGCCATTCAGCCCATCGTGCCTGTGCCGGCTCTTTGAAAGAGCTATCCAATTAGTCCCATTCCCCCGCTCTTTCCCCGTAGCCATGCAGATTTTTTCCATTTCAAGTATTTATCCAATTCCCTTTTGAAAGTTACTATTGAATCTGCTTCCGCCGCCCTTTCAGGCAGCGCATTCCAGAACTTCACAACTCGCTAAAATTTCTCCTCATCAAACCCCTTGGTTCTTTTTCCAATTATTTTAAATCTGTATCCTTTGGTTGCCAACCCTCCTGCCAGTGGAAACAGTTTCTCCCTATCAAAACCCTTCATAATTTTGAACACCTCTATTAAATCTCCCCTTAACCTTCTCTGCTTTAAGGAGAACAATCCCAGCTTCTCCAGTCTCTCCACATAACTGAAGTCCCTCATCCCTGGTACCATTCTGGTAAATCTCCTCTGCACCCTCTCCAAGGCCTTGACATCCTTGTAAAAGTGTGCTGCCCAGAATTGAACACAATACTCCAGCTGAGGCCTAACCAGTGATTTATAAAAGTTTAGCACAACTTCCTTGCTTTTATACTCTGTGTCTCTATTTATAAAGCCCAGGTTCCCATATGCTTTATAACAGCTTTATTAACTTGCCCTGCCACCTTCAAAGATTTGTGTTTGTGAACCTCCAAGTCTCTCTGTTCCTGCTCCCCCTTTAAAATTGTACCATTTAGTTTATATTGCCTCTCCCTGTTCTTCCTTCCAAATGCTTCACTTCATACTTCTCTGCATTAAATTTCATCTGCCATGTGTCTGCCCATTTCACCAGCCTGTCTATGTCCTCCTGAAGTCAGTTACTATCCTCCTCATTGTTTACTACACTTCCAAGTTTTTTGTCATCTGCAAACTTTGAAATTAAACCTTTTTTTTATCCAAGTCCAGGTCATTAATGTAAATCGAAAAGAGCAGTGGTCCCAATACTGACCCCTGGGGGACACCACTGTATACTTCCCTCCAGTCTGAAAAACAACCGTTCACCACCACTCTCTGCTTCCTGTCCCTTAGCCAATTTCATATTCAATCTGCCACTGCCTCTTTAATCCCATGTGCTTCGATTTTGCTTACAAGTCTATTATGTGGCACATTATCTGAAAAGCAGGCAGAGTAATCCTGTCTGAAAGTGTCAACTGCTCGAGGGCTGATATCACCAAATGTAATTTCAAGGTTGTTATTTTTATATTTTTTTCCAGGGAACGGGGGTGGTTAGGGGTTTTAAATTAAAGTTTCAGCCTACTTGATATTCCGCTGCGAATGAAACGGGCGGAACCGAATGCAACTCGAGAGAAGTCTTTAGTAACAAAGATAAGATTATAATCAAGTGATTGAAAGGGGAAAGGTTCTGCAGAGATGACCTCAATCTCATCCAGAAGACAAGTGCTATCATTGAGAGCTTCTGTATGTCTCACAGCCACGGGGAGAGAGAGTTAACAATTAGAACAGCCGTTCTCCTCTTTCTCCAACTCCTGCTCACCCTCCCGGCCACCTGGATATGAATTGTTCAAACACTGACTGTGTAATCAAACTGCTTTCCAAAAAATTGTGAATTAACCTTAATCCCATGTGGCGGTCCCACCTGATACCATAGTCACACGCAGTTGCATCAGCCCTTCACCTGATTCATTACAGGAACTCGGGCAGCTTTCCCCTGAGCCAGCTCTTAATGACATTTCTGTGATTAAACTTGAATGACGGGAAGCGTAACAAAGGCTCGTTTAATCACAGTGATGTACACAGGCCTCGTTGAAGCATGAATTTTGGATTTGCGGACTTGGAAGGGCTCTCAATGTAACGATTGACAGTAAAGAAGCTCGTCCTGATAAGGTTGTGTATGTGGGCCCGTTAAAGGGGCATCATCTTCCTGAGAAGCTCACTTGTTGGTCCAGTGTGGTACACAGCACGGTGTGTTAGTCGTCAGCAGTACTACTTATCTCTGAGTCAGAAGGTCGTGGGTTCAAGTCCCACTCCAGACACTTGAGCACATAATCCAGGCTGACACTCCCAGTGCATTACTGAGGGAGTGCTGCACTGTCAGAGGTGCCATCTTTCAGATGAGAAGTTAAATCAAGGCCTTGTCTGCCCTCTCAGGTGGATGTAAAAGTATTTTGATGAAGAGCAGATGAGTTCTCCCCGATGTCCTGGCCAATATTTATCCCTCAACATCACTAAATCGCATTATCTCATTGCTGTTTGTGGGAGCTTGCTGTGCGCATGCACTCCCTGTGGAGCCAGAGACTCCCTAGTGACTGAGCACTGAGCCTGCTCCCTTGGCCAGGCATAGTTTCCTGACCCTTGGGCTGTATATACCTTCTCAAGCTATCGAAAGGATCTACTGGGTGGAAATCACAAAGGGTGGCTTTTAGACGACAGGACATGCACAAGATTGCGCTGTGCAATCAGCCTCCCAATATCAACAGGTTGGATTCCATAGCATAAGGGGTCTCGAATATTATAGAATAGATTGGCCGGAAGCTGCTCTGTACTATAAGGATGACATTGAAAGAACGAGTTTGCATGTATATAGTCTTCAGGGCGCTACGCAGTCAATGAATTTCCTTCAAAGTGCAGTCACGTGTGTAGGAAAATTCGGACGCCAATGCGCAGGTCGGGAGATCCCACCAACAGCGAGTGAAATGAATTATTAAATTATCTTTGGTGGTGTTGGTTGAGGGAAGAAAGTTGGCCAGGACACTGGGAGAACTCACTGCTCCTCTTTGAATAGAGTAATGGGATCTTTTCCATCCCCCTAAACAGGCAGATGGGGCCTCAGTCCAAGATCTTAATCCCCCCCCCAAAAAAAACAGAACTGATGCAGCTCTCCCCACTGAAAAGTCCACCCAGACTATAGTATCAAGTCCTGGAGTGAGTGATCAACCCATAACCCATAACCTCAGAGGCAAGAGTTCAACCAACTGAGACAAGTTGATAGTTTGAAAAGATGAGTATTGACCTCACATTGGATATTTCGAGACAGCCAGGCACACGATCTGTGTACATGAATATGGAATTGTCCACAGGAAGTGATGAAAAGGAACTTCCTCTTGAGGGACCATCTTGGAGCAGTTGTCTCAAAACCCATCTTTCGGTTCCTGATGTCTGGGCACAAAATATGTACCTAAAGGTAAGAAATTGTGCAACTAATTTGGTCTGACATTGCTCCTTCCAACAGACCGCGAAAATTCATTTGCAATCTGTTGTATTTGAAATTCAGTCCTTTAGTCGATGTTGGACCGCTATGCATGACAACATTGCATGACCTCCTGAGGCAAAATAAAACCATTTGTAAGTTTGCTGACAAATTCATCTCAGTTTGGGGTCACTGTTCAGTGAATTGGATATTTACTGACATGATTTTGTACTGAAGCAGTATTATACAGCCTGTCATGAACTTATTTCAGAGCAGCTATCTGCCGCGTGTCAGCTTGGTAGCACTTGAGTTCATCCAAAACTCTGCTGCCCATATCTTAATTTGCACCAAGTCCCCATTCACCCTGTGCTCGCTGAACTACACTGACTCCCGGCCTGGCAACACCTTGAATTTAAAATTCTCACCCTTGTGTTCAAATCCCTCCATAGCCTCACTCCTCCTTATCTCTGTAACCTCCTACAACCCTCCGAGATCTTTGCCTTCCTCCAATCCTGGCCTCTTTCGCATCCCCGATTTCCTTCGCCCCACCATTGGCGGCCGTGCCTTCAGCCGCATAGGCCCTCAGCTCTGGAATTCCCTCCCTAAACCTCTCCGTCTCTCCTCCTTTAAGACGCTCCTTAAAACCTAAGGTTCAAGGCCCACTCCAGGACTTAAAACCAAGACTGTTCCACATTATCCATGCATTGTTAAACTTTATTGGAATACTATGCATCATCTAAATCACCAATTAAGGCAGTAATTATTGACAAAAGTAAGTAAGAATAAGGTTTATTTAATGCAGAGGATACAAAGTCCAGTTGCACTATTTTAGCCTCAGTTGACATAGGATTAAGTATCTCTAACATGATCCATCACTCATTCAATTTTGAGTTCAGAATCTAGTATCGGTGGAGTATTCACTTTGGTCACTGATGGTTGCAGATAACACAGAGGAAAGAGGAGAGTGGACAGTCAGAGACTGAACAAGCAGTGTGAGCAGCTGCTATATGCCCTTACCAACATGCTCATTGTTTACCTGAAGCTCCTGTCAATGTTAGTGAGACCAGCACGAATCGCGGTGAAGGCAATCAAACCTTATGCTGGCGTGGCAGAGTCTGAATATGTCACCCCTCGTAGCAGGTGACAGATGCTCTGCTTTTAAAGGAAGATTCGTTCACTTTTGCAGAAACCCCAGAGAACAATAGGTCACCCACCACTTCCCTGCCAATGCTGGCTTTCTGTGAGTGATGGTTGTGTGCACGTATTGACAGGACACCAAGTCAGAGTTGCAAAGCCTCTGAAAACAGAAAGTGATTTTGCTGCCTGAATATGCGAGTCAGGTACACTCGAACGTACAAAATTGATGGGCAGGGAAAGAGCAACTGGTCCATCAAGCCTGCCCCTCACACCATGATGTCAGGACCATCATGACTAAACACATCTTCCCTCACCTTCCACCCCCGCCCAACAAGTACAAATCTTTTTTGATAAAAAGGAAAGAACGAACTTGCAGTTATATGTTGTTGATGATGCACAAATCAGGAAAATCATAAAATTATGGAATGGTTACAGCACAGAAGGAGGCCATTCGGCCCGTCAAGCTCGTGCCGGCTCTCTGCAAGAGCAATCCAGTTAGTCCCACTCCTCCACCCTTTCCACGTAACCCTGCAGATTTTTTCCCTTCAAGTACTTATCCAATTCCCTTTTGAAAGCCATGATTGAATCTGCCTCCACCACCTCCTCGGGCAGCGCATTCCAGATCCTAACCACTCGCTGCATAAAAAAATTTTTCATCATGTCGTCTTTGGTTCTTTTGCTAGTCACCTTAAATCTATGTCCTCTGGTTCTCGACCCTTCGGCCAATGGGAAGAGTTTCTCTCTATCTACTCTGTCTAGACTTTGTATACCTCTATCAAATCTCCTCTCAACCTTCTCTACTCCAAGGAGAACAGCCCCAGCTTCTCCAGTCCATACACGTAAAAGATATCCCTCATCCCTGGAACTATTATAGTAAATCTTTTCTAAACTCTCTCTAAGGCCTTCACATCCTTCCTAAAGTGCGGTGCCCAAAATTGGACACAATACTCCAGTTGTGGCCCAACCGGTGTTTTCTAAAGGTTCATCATAACCTTGTTTTTGCACTCTATGCCTCTATTTATAAAGCCCAGGATCCCGTATGCTTTTTTAACCGCTTTCTCAACCTGCCCTGCCACCTTCAACGACATGTGCACATATACCCCCAGGTCTCTCTGTTCCTTTAGAATTGTACCGTTTAGTTTATATTATCTCTCCTCCTTCTTCCTGCCAAAATGTATCACCTTACACTTCTCTGCGTTAAATTTCATCTGCCACGTGTCCGCCCGTGCCACCAGCCTGCCTATATCCTCTTGAAGTCTATCACTATCCTCCTCACTGTTCAATACACTTCCAAGTTTTGTGTCATCTGCAAATTTTGAAATTGTGCCCTGTACACCCAAATCCAATCATTAATATATATCAGGAAAAGCAGTGGTCCTAGTACCGACCCCTGGGGAACACCACTGTACACCTCCCTCCAATCTGAGAAACAGCCATTCACCACTAATCTCTGTTTCCTGTCTCTTAGCCAATTTTGTATCCATGCTGCCATTGCCTCCTTTTATTCCATGGCCTTCAACTTTGCTGACAAGCCTATTATGTGGCACTTTATCAAACGCCTCAAAATGGCTGATGTGGGCTGACGGAGTTTGCCCCACAGTGCCTCTTGTGCACACCGTGCGATGTTTTAGCGTGCACACAGAAGAGCTGAGTCACGGTACAATGAGGGGTGACTTCAGCCTGTCCTGAATCAGCAGCTTTCACAGGCCCCATGCAAACAATGTGAACCAGCCCCCAACTTCGATAAAGTCCGCATAGCCCCCCTGCGGACTTCCATGGAGCTGGGAAGATTGGTGCGTCTGTCCTTGTGCGTTGGCCCTCTCGATGAAAGTAACATTTTCACTTTCGTCCTCGAATCAGGCTGGTCCTGTTAGGAAGGGCAAACAGTGATGGCCACTTGGAAATTCATATTCGTCACCATGTTCACCTTGATCGAGACAGTGGGGAGCCTGTTACGCCTAGCTTGCGACTGCCGACGACCCTCGACACCAGTTCACCTTTAAGTACAGTGACCCTGCACTGGGAATAATTGAGAGGACACTTGGTTGCTGCAGATAAGTTTATTAGAGGCCATCTGTATTTTTCTCAAAGGCAAAATAACAATTTCTTCAGCACTGGTGACGGGCTTGAATTTTTGTATCATTGCACTATCAGGTGCTAGACACACGTGCTCTGTACCCTGCAACATCTTAGTACATTCAATAATCGAATAAAAGTTTCACTATGTTTTTAAGGGTTGTTGCTAGGAGACTGAGTGGCACAGTAGGATCAGCACACTGTGCTTCTACCTCCACGTTGGAGGTAACTCCTCACCAGGTGTCAGCTGTGGCTCAATGGGTAGCACCTCTCGCCTCTGAGTCAGCAGGTTGTGCGTTCAAGTCCCACTCCAGAGACTTGAGTACAAAATCTATGCTAATGCTCCCAGTGAGGGAGTGCTGCACAGTTTGGAGCTGCTGTCTCTTATCTCAGATAAGATGTTAACCTGAGGCCCTGTCTGCTCTCTCAGGTTGTTGTAAAAGAGCCCACGGTAATATTTGAAGAAGAGCTGTCCTGGCCAATATTTATCCCTCAACCAACATCAGTAAAATAGATTATCTGGTCATTAACTCATTACTGTTTGTGGGAGCTTGTTGTGTGCACATTGGCTGCTGTGTTTCTGACATTACAACAGTGACTACACTTCAAAAGTACTTAATTGGCTCTTTGGGACATCATGAGGTCATGAAAGGTGCTGTGGAGATGGGAGTCTTTCTCCTGGTTAAATGTCACTCCTGATCGATGGTCACATGGAGCATATGGGTGGGTTGGAGGGACCCGTTTCACGGGGAGTCTGGGCCTCGCCAAAATCCCTATTTAAAGCTCCAGGATAAGGAGGGACAAAATTGTAATTTAGTTCGAAGCTTCTCTTAGTTGGACTGTGAAAATGTTTTATTAGTCACGTCCTCTTGTTGGTTCGAGCCATCTTATCAGTCTATTTCAAATAGACCCCTCTCTCTGCTGACTGGAAGGTGCCCTGTGAATGTGGGTAAATCTCAGCACAGCTCTTAGTGAATCTATAATGCAAAACTGCCTAAAACGTGGCATAAATTGGAGGTCTCAGTCAGGCCTCCAATTAGTGGGATGGGGGGGAATGGTGCATTGATGCTGTAGACAATGTTCTTGTGAGAGTTTGTGGGAGGGGGTTTAAGGGGAACTGTAGCGAGAGCAGAGGGAACTACTTGCTGAATCTAACTTGGGCTGTATTGCAAATGGGATTCCTTGACATTGACGGTGGATGATTTCCTAGCAGTGACCTCTGCCCTCCGACCCCTACCATTGTCACTCGAAACCTGTTGGGTCGCATCTGCTAACAGACCGGGGTTGCTTAACACTTGCAGGTTTTGCCTCCCTTGTACATGGGGAAGGAACTGATCTCTGCACTTTGAGAATTGCAGCAACGACCTTTGCATCTCGCTGCTGTATACGATGTGGCTCACTGATACTCCAATATCCCAGCCTGTACTGAAGGTGTTTGTGAGATCAGTAAAAGAAAACATATGAACAGGAGGAGGCCACTCGAGCCTGCTCCGCCATTCAGTTAGATCATGGCTGATCTGTATCTGAACTCCATTTACCCACCTTGCTCCGTAACTCTTAATACCCTCACCCAACAAAAATCTATCCATCTCAGATTTGAAATTTTCAATTGACCCCCAGCCTCAACAGCTTTTTGGGGGGAGAGAGTTCCAGATTTCCACTCCCCTTTGTGTGAAGAAGTGGTTCCTGACATCACCCCTGAATGGCCCAGCTCTAATTTTAAGGAAATGGACTCCCCCACCAGAGGAAATAGTTTCACTCTATCTATCCTATCAACTCCTTTAATCATCTTAAACACCTCAATTAGATCACCCCTTAATCTGCGAAACTCAAGGGAATACAAGCCTAGTCTAAGCAACTGGTCCTCGTAATTTAACCCTTTAAACCACTCACACACCCACAGAAAAACAAAGAACCTGTTCGCGATGGTGAGAAATCTCCACACACATTTAAAACCAGCTCAGAGGATGATGGAGGTCAGTTGATTCATTGGTTATGTGTGTCCAAATGCTGCCCGGACCTGGCTAATCACCGTGTGATCAGATTGTGGCTGGGGAAATTTGGTTAATGTACATTACATTTTTAATATGACATCCCCTGCTTGACGGCTTTAGTAGTGATTGGCCAGAACTAGTCCACGTTTGGACAGGACCCATCAATTGATTGATCAGGCTCATTACAAGCTCACTGCATCCTCATTTGGTTTGCAATCGATGTCTGTCTATTTACCCCCAAGTCCTGTGTGGTGTTTTGTACCATTGTTGAAAGGGGCTGTCTGAGTTTAGGTATCAGGTATTAGGTATCTCGCCTCTGAGTCAGAATGTTATGGGTTCAAGTCCCACTCCAGAGACTTGAGCCCATAATCCAGGCTGACACTCCCAGTGCCAGTACTGAGGGAGTGCTGCACTGTCAGAGGTGTCGTCTTTTAGATGCGATGTTAAACCAAAGCCCCATCTGCCCTCTCAGGTGGACGTAAAAGATCCCACAGCACTATTTCGAAAAAGATCAGGGGAGTTCTCCCTGGAGTCCTGGCCAATATTTATCCCTCAACCAACATCACTTAAAAACAGATTATCTGGTTATTATCACATTGCTGTTTGTGGGATCTTGCTGTGCACAAATTGGCTGCCGTGTTTCCTACATTACAACAGTGATTATACTTCAAAAGCACTTCATTGGCTGTAAAGCGCTTTGAGACGTCCTGAGGTTGTAAAAGGCGCTATATAAATGCAAGTCTTTCTATCTTTAGTGCTCCCTCTCCTAAAGATGGTGACTCAAACTGGGGGCTGATTCTATAGTGGGTGGACCCTCGGCCATTTTTCTGGTTACGAGACAAGACAATCAACGTTGGTTGGCTATTCAATCCTTTGAGGGGGGGGCGGCATCACAACCAAATCTGACCCTGTCCTTGCCCAACGCTCGTGCACTGCCAGCAGTGGTGTCCCGTAAACAGGAGCTGGAAACCTGATTGTTTTTTTACCTTTCTTTAACTCAGGGGCACTGAGGCCAAATGTAGTACCTTACTGCTGAGGTGGACCTTACTGCTGAGGTGGATCCACCAGCTGTTCAATTGGTTCAAAAGCCCATGGGATTACGGTTGGCGCTTTCATGAGTGGGTGGCCATTGAGGTTACAGTCACCATGGACCATGTGTTCTGTATTGCAACTCCAATTTGGTATTGAGGATTGCGACATCCATAATAGTAACTCCAACTTGAATTTGATAAGCCAAAAACCAAAGACCAACAATTCCAATGCAAACAGCGAAGGTTCTCCCAGTTAGAATTGCAACATTTTTATTCTTTGAGAATTATACAGTGGCTTTCATCTCAGTGTAACTGTACACATTTGCTACACAGCGTTTGCAGGAGAGAGAGGTGGAGGATTTAGAGATCACCCCAAGACTTGACTTCTCTAATGCCCTCCTAGCCCGCCTCAGCCCTCCACAAGCTTCAACGCATCCAAAACATAATAGCCCGTGTTGTCACCCACACTACGACCCGCATTCCCATCACCCACGTGCTCACCAAGCTCCGCCAGCTCCCCATATCTTAATATGCCGGCTTTCAAAATTCTCATCCATGGCCTCACCCACCCTACCTTAGCGACCTCCTCCTGCCTTTCACCCCTTCAGGCTCCTTTCCACCCCCCTCCCTCCCCCCACACTGGTCTCCTTCTCACTCTCTGTTCCTTCCGATTGATGGATACTCATTGTCAGCACACACCTTCCATCTGGAATTATCCACCCGGTTCCTTCCGTCTTGCCATCTCGCTCCCTGCTTTCACAAACCTCCTCAAATTCCTCCCCTTCAACCAGGCCTTTCGGTTTCTCCAGCCCATATCTGAGATGTCCTCCTGCCCAGGAGGAGATCTCGATGAATGCAGGTTCTTGTTTCTCCAAGTTCCTTTTTGCCTCTTCCTTTCTAGCAACACCTCCAGTCGCTTCTAACATCCAACGCATCGCTAAAAGTGACCATGACGGGATCATTATCTTTGGTAATTGTGTCCCCCTTTCCCTGCGTGTCGCACCCTATAATCGCAGCGGCAATCTTCCTTTCCAACTCAGGGGGGGATTTAATGAGTGAAAGTGGGACATAAGTGATTGCATTGCTTATCGGTCTCATTCCAGGTCATAAAATAGCCATTAGTGTGCACACCGCTGCTACAATCTCCCTCATGATAATGGAAGCAATTTGAAAGGTTTCTGGGGAAACAGGACACACATAAAGAGGCTTATGACCAATCACCATTGCGTGGCACTAATAACTTGGGTATCACTTGAATGCAGTGTTTAATTAATAAACAGGGTTTTCTAGTTTCTAGGCTGAGACTGGTAGAGAGGCATTGGCAACAACAACAAAAGAGAATAATACATTGAAAACTGTAAGCATTGATGTCCCCTGGATTAGGCATAAATATTGAGAAAAGGCTTCACTACTATAAGAAAAGCCTGTGATTTTTATGGGAGGAAATGTCTGTAGAAGTGGCCGAGTGGCAGATTTTAGACCCTACTGGTTTTGTATTTGAATCTAAATAAAGTGTTGCAACAGAGTTCACATCACTAAGCAGCTCAAATATCAGAAACTCCACAGACCAGACTAAGTAGGTCATTTGATTTAACTGCAGTGCTGTCTTTGGAATAAATCTGCTGAGATTCTCATCTGGAATGAAACTGTTTGAATTAGCAGTTGTGATGAGGATACTCCTGAGGCATCAAGTGTCCAGAGCCCAGTTTCAGGTTGTTCAGGACTACAGTGGGGTGCGGCCTGATTCTGTGGATTACTTGGTGGAGGGAGAGCGAGCGAGTTCCTCAAGGTAAATGCGATGGCCCTATTTCACCCTGAGCTGACCTTCCGACCCCATAATCCTCTCCATCATCAAGACAGCCATCTTCCACCTCCGTAATATTGCTCGTCTCCGCCTCAGCCCACCTGCTGCTGAAACGCTCATCCATGCTTTTGTTACCTCCACACTGGACTATTCCAATGCTCTCCTGGCCGCCCTCCCATCTCTCACCCTCCATAAATTCAAGCTCATCCAAAATTCTGCTGCCCGTATCCTAACTCGCATCAAGTCCCGTTCACCCATCACCCCTGTGCTCGCTGACCTACATTGGTTCCTGGTCCGCCTCTATTTTAAAATTCTCATCCTTGTGTTCAAATCCCTCCATGGCCTCACCCCTCCCTCTTTCTGTAACCTCCTCCAGCCCTACAACCCTCCAAGATCTCTGCACTCCTCCAATTCTGGCCTCTTGCGCATCCCCGATTTTAATCGCTCCACCATTGGCGGCCGTGCCTTCAGCTGCCCAGGCCCTAAGCTCTGGATTTCCCTTCCCTAAACCTCTCTGCTTCACTCTCCTCTTTTAAAATGCTTCTTAAAACCTACCTCTTTGACCAAGCTTTTGGTTATCTGTCCTAATGTCTCCTTATGTGACTCGGTGTCAAAATGGCCATTTTAGTGAAGTATTAGATGCCCATGGAACTATAAGAACATAAGAACATAAGAAACAGGAGCAGG
This sequence comes from Heptranchias perlo, assembly GCF_035084215.1. NCBI lineage: Eukaryota > Metazoa > Chordata > Chondrichthyes > Hexanchiformes > Hexanchidae > Heptranchias > Heptranchias perlo. Next base: position 5,593,994 of record NC_090365.1, on the reverse strand, counting down.
AGTAGGCCAATCGGCCCCTCGAGCCTGCTCCGCCATTCAATAAGATCATGGCTGATCTGATCCTAACCTCAAATCTAAATTCATGTCCAATTTCCTGCCCGCTCCCCGTAACCCCTAATTCCCTTTACTTCTAGGAAACTGTCTATTTCTGTTTTAAATTTATTTAATGATGTAGCTTCCACAGCTTCCTGGGGCAGCAAATTCCACAGACCTACTACCCTCTGAGTGAAGAAGTTTCTCCTCATCTCAGTTTTGAAAGAGCAGCCCCTTATTCTAAGATTATGCCCCCTCGTTCTAGTTTCACCCATCCTTGGGAACTATAAGGGAATGTGTATCAGAAAACACATTTATCCATTGGTAAATCACAGGATGTGGGTGGGGGGTGTGTGTGAGTTGTCGATATGCACACCTAGCCCATGCTGAGATTGTCAACACAGAAAATCAATCCTTACATCCCAGTCACCTCATTCAGGACAGGGACTGAAGGAAATGAGAAACTAAAAAGTGAGCCATTGGACAGGTACAATCGGCGATATGATGAGTACTATTGTGCCTTTAACATCTTATAGTCATGCCTTTGTAGCTGCGACCTCAATTAGGATCAGCAGACTGTGCTGTACTCAGAAAGATTTATTTTTGATCATTCTGAGAAAGTCATTTTGGAGGATTATAGATTTAAACCCGCAATGAAAAAAACAGTAAAATAATCTCAAGGAGTAAAAAAACCCATTATTTTACGGCAGCGAGTAAATTGCTGTTTAATTTTAAATTTATTGAGCTTTCTGTCTCTGGGTGCACAGAAATCGAGAATCAGTTCTGCGGCTGATGAGTCTCATTGTGTGATCTCAGTGCACTTGTTGCGAACTAAACAATTCTATGCAAAATACAGACCCAAATCTTCATACAATCTAGTTAGTCACAAAGAAGAGGCTGATAAGCTTTCCAAACCTTGCCTGGACCTTGCTAATTTCTCAATTCATTTTCATGGAAAACCAGTTCCCGACAATGACGGTTTCATTCCCGTCATGAGTTGAACTTCAAGTTATGAAGGGTTTTGGTGGGGTGAATACCTGCCCGTCTCCGCCCCTGACTCGGCCCATCTGCCGCTGAAACCCTCATCCATGCCTTTGTTAAGTCCAGACTCCGACTATTCCAAAGCTCTTCCGGCCGGCCTCCCATCTTCCACCCTCTGTAAACTTGAGCACATCCAAAACTCCGCTGCCCGTATCCTAACTTGCACCAAGTCCCATTCACCCATCACCCCTTGTGCTCGCTGACCTACATTGGCTCCCGGTCCGGCAATGCCTCGATTTTAAAATTCTCATCCTTGTTTTCAAATCCTGCCCCTCCCTATCTCTGTAACCTCCTCCAGCCCTCCGAGATCTCTGCACTCCTCCAATTCTGGCCTCTTGCACATCCCCAGTTTTTATTGTTCCACCATTGCCAGCTGTGCCTTCAGCAAAAACGACCTCGTTGACCAAGCTTTTGGTCACCTGTCCTAATATCTCCTTATGTGGCTCAGTGTCAAATTTTGTCTGGGATCTTTTACGCCCACCTGAGAGAGTAGGCAGGGCCCCAGTTTAACGTCTCACCCAAAAAACGGCACCTCTGACAGTGCAGCACTCCCTCAGTACTGCATTGGAAGTGTCAGCCTAGATTTTTGTGCTTAAGTCTCTGGAGTGGGACGATGAACCCACAACTTTCTAATTCAGAGGCCCGAGTGCTACCCACTGAGCTAACACCGTGAAGGAGGCCTTGTCAACATCCCGTGAACTGTAGCAGGGATGTCTGAGGATTCTCATAAACTGAGTGGAATCACGGTTGACATCTCCTGGACCCCAATTCCTGCAAGGTATCCCCTTATTATCTTCTTCATTGACCCAAGCGGGTGAAGTAAGCTTAGGAAAAATTGGTCATATCTTCAGAAAAGCTCCTGGCTGCTGATTCTGTGCTTGATATTGTGAAGGTTTACTTTTCAAACAAAAGGCCTTGGATTTAGAGAAATGAGACTCAATCTCAGGGTTGTGGAGGAAATTAAAATGTGTTTAATTAACAATACAAAGAGTTTAATGAGATAAGATGCAGGCTAATAATGAGGGAACAGAAAATTTGACTGCCAATTGGTGAAGCTAATTCAAATTAAAGAACAAGAGGGTTTATTTTTCAAATGAAAAATCAACAATCAGGTGAAAGTTTCAAATGGTATTTTTCTGTGTCTTTAAATGATTTTTATTTTCTGTTTCTGGGGCCACAGTTTTGACCAATGTATTGCTTAAGGATTAATCTCAGGAATACTCCAACATGCTGTACCAGAGTGATGGGACATAGTTCTCCACCTACAGTTTCGGACCATCTCCACTCCTGCTCCCCCAGCCAAGTGAGGTCGAGATGTCAATTGTGCCACTGTAGAATTTTGCAGCACAGAAAGAGGCCATTCAGCCCATCGTGCCTGTGCCGGCTCTCTGAAAGAGCTGTCGACTCAGTCCCATCTTCCTGCCCTTTCCCCATAGCCCTTTAAATGTTTCTTCTTCAATTATTTATCCACTTTCCTTTTAAAAGGAAATTATGGATTCTGCGTCCGCCACTTTTCAAAGACAAGCAGGGAGTTCTCCTGGTGTCCTGGACAACATTCCTCCCTAAGTGAACACCACCAAAAAAAAAATCACTGGCCATTCATCTCATTGCTGTTTTCGGGAGCTTGCTGTCTTCAAAATGGCGGCTGTGTTTACCTAGATATGAACAGTCACTGCACTTCAAAGTAATTAATTGTACGTGAAGCACTTTAAGATGTACCTGGGAGGTGTGACAAGACGCTCTGTAAATGCAAGTCTTTTCTTTCTAACAAGTGCGAGAAATCTCAGTTTCAGCATTTGTCAACCATTGCTAGAGTGAACCGTTTGTCATCACTCAGATCCTAGGATTTTCACCACCTCTGGGACTTTTTATGCCAATTTTTGGCACTTTAACAACAAAACATGTTACTACCACAACAACTACTTGCATTTATTTAGCGCCTTTAATGTAGTGAAACATCCCAAGGCGCTTCACAGAATCGTTTTCAGACAAAATTTGACACTGAGCCACATAAGGGGTATTAGGACAGGTGACCAAAATCTTGGGCATAGAGGTAGGTTTTACGAAGCGTTTTAAAAGAGGAGAGAGAGGTGGAGAGGCGGAGAGGTCTACGGAGGGAATTCCAGAGCTTAGGGCTTAGACGGCTGAAGGCACGGCCGCCAATGGTGGGGCGAAGGTATTAGGGGATGGACAAGAGGCCAGAATTGGAGGAGTGTAGGGTTCTCGGAGGGTTGTAGGGCTGGAGGAGGTTACAGAGATAGGAAGGGGGCGAGGCCATGGAGGGATTCGAACACAAGGATGAGAATTTTAAATTCGAGGTGTTGTTGGACTGGGAGCCAATGTAGGTCAGCGAGCACATTGGGTGATGGGCGAATGGGACTTGGTGCAAATTAGGATACGGGCAGCAGAGTTTTGAATGAGCTCGAGTTTACGGAGGGTGGAAGATGGGAGGCCGGCTGGGAGAGCATTGGAATAGTCAAATCTAGAGGTAGCAAAAATATGGATGAGGGTTTCAGCAGTAGATGGGCTGAGGCGGGGGTGGAAACGGGCACTGGGGTAATGGGTGAACGGGCGCAAATTTGCGGTACATTGCGTTACACCGAATCACATTCGCGCCATTGCGTAAACCTCACTGATATCCGCAATGGCGCGTATTAATACAAGACACCCAATATTCTGGAGGGACACAGCTCATTCTCAAACTGCAGACAATCTTGTTGTGAGACCCGAATGCAAGATTCGGCAGAAGAAGGAGAGAAAGAAATTCGGAACGACAATCAAGATTGATAAATTGAGCCTCCGAATAATATGAAAAAGGGAACAAAGGTGGAACATAGACTGTCTATCTATTCCTAATTGTTTCTCCACGGTGACAAAATCCTTCAGGAGCTTATAACAAAAAAAAACCTGCTTCAGCCTGTTCATCTCCAAAATGTCAACGAGCCAATTAAAGATAATGGCACTCTGTATTTTTTTTAAGTATCTAACTATCATGTTATATTTCAAGAAATGAGACTCTCACTGTGATGAATAGCCACCTCGGCTAATTTGCCAGATTTAAAACGAAAAGATTTCAGCCACCTTGTTCGAGAAGAATCAGACACTAGTTCAAAGGTAATGCATTGTATTTCTCTTATCGTATTAAGGTGCCATTGACAGCTGGTAGATTGTCACGGACGGTAATGTACCAGACTAGTAACAAGATGGAGAACACGATTGATTTTAGATCAATCCTTGAAAAAAAAAGTTGATAAAAATTAAAAACAACTCTAGAAAGTAGACTATTGTACCACTCGGGCACCTGATTTAGTCACAGTTTAATGTCCTATGATAATATAGCGCCCTTTTTAATCCATAGCTCAACTTCCTACATAGTTTCTGTGGCATTTTATTTCCAATCAGCAGTTAATAGATCCCATGGCACTATTTAAAGAAAAGCACGGGAGTTCTCCCATTGTCCTGGCCAATATCTACCCATCAAACAACACCGTAATAGACTTTAATTAGTCATTTATCTCATTGCCGTTTGTGGGATCTTGCTGTGTCCAAATTGTCTGCCTTGTTTCCTACATTACAACAGTGACTACACTTCAAAAATACTTCATTGGCTGTAAAGTGCTTTGGGACGTCCTGAGATCATGATAGGCGCTACATAAATGCAAGCTCTTTCTTTCTAGTGTTTTACAAATTCAGAGTTGATATCAGGAAGTTTCCCTTCATCCATGGAATGGATTCCCAGACAGAGGAGTGGAGGTGAAATCCTGGAATCATTTAAGAAGCAATTGGATGGTGCAATGGGGGATGAACCAAGATGGGCCAAATGGCCTGCCTCGTATGAAATTATCTTGCGTCCTTGAGTATAGAAGATTAAGGGGTGATCTAATTGAGACATTAATGATGATTAAAGCATTTGATGGGGTAGATCAAGAGAAACTATTTCCTCTGGTGGGAGGAGTCCAGAACAAGGGGGCATAACCTTAAAATTAGAGCCAGGCCGTTCAGGAGTGATGTCAGGAAGCACTTCTTCACACAAAGGGGAGTGGAAATCTGGAACTCTCTCCCCGCAAAAAGCTGCTGAGGCTGGGGGTCAATTAAAAATTTCAAAACTGAGATTGGTAGATTTTTGTTAGGCAAGGGTATTAAGGGTTACAGAACCAAGGTGGGTAGATGGAGTTCAGATACAGATCATCCATGATCTAATGGGATGGCGGAACAGGCTGAAGCGAATGAATGGCCTCCTCCTGTTCCTATGTTCCAACTGGTTCACTAATGTCCTTCAGAGAAGGGAAGCTACGACCCTATCTAGTCGGGCTGACATGTGACTCCAATCCACCCTACGTGAATGTCTCTTGATGTGTTCTGAAGTGGCCGTTTCAATGTTTCGATGTTTTGTGAGTACAAGGAGAAGCAAGTGCTTCAGGGGAACAACTGTACAGAGATATGCGACAGTACTTTGAAGAACTAATTGTTACTGTCACAAAGGGAACAGACAGCACCCAGAGGGAGTAGAACTGTGACTGAAATCCCCACTGTAGCGAGTTATTAATAAACTAAACTTTAAATAAAATGAAGCTCCCCTGTTGGTTCAGTGGGTTGATCCATTGTGTGGCTGAGCCAATACAGGCCTGGAAGACAAAAGGTTCTTGGGTGGGGAGGGGGACTGAAAGACTTGCTCCACTTTGAAACCTCAAATGTTGCAAATAGTACGAGAATATTTATTCACCGCTGCTGATAAGGATAGCTTTTAAAACAGCACACAATAGTGTTCCCCCTACTGTGCTTTAACCTTTGGAAATTCTTCATCTCCACACTAATAAACTCAGTAACAGATGCTAGATGTGCGAGTTGGCAAAGGGACAAGTCGCCAGCCCAGGCACCTGTTAAATGCGCTCAAAGTGTGGGAAGAATCAAACTACCTGCCCAAAAGAGTGGAATGCAAGTCGTGTCCAAACTGCATAATGCTCCAGTAGGACCTCACAGGGAGAGCTACAGTGTTAGCTGTGGTTTAGTGGGTAGCACTTGCACCTCTGAGTCAGGAACGTTGCCTGGTCGAGCCCCATTCCAGGGACTTGAGGACAAAATCTCAGCTGACACTCCCAGTGTAGTGCTGAGGGAGTGCTAAACTGTTGGAGGTGCCGTCTTTCGGATGAGATGTTAAACCAAGGCTCCATCTGCCCCTTTTTCCGTCCACCTGAGGGGGCAGACGGGGCCTCATCCAAAAGACGGCACCTCCCTCTGTACTGCACTGGGAGTGTCAACCTGGATTCTGTGCTCAAATCCCTGGAATGGGACTTAAACTCATGACCTTCTGACTCAGAGGCGAGATTTCTACCCACTGAACCACGGCTGATACAAAGCAATAAAGGATGTGGCATTGGGTGGTACTAAGATTTACCATGCTAACAGTGTCACTGGCAGAATCATTGGGTAGGATTTAGCCCCTCCCAGCCAACCCCTCCAGGATTACCAGAAATTAAAGATTAATCTCCTGGACACTGCTGCTGGATGGACATTGGGGGCAAGCAGCCCGTGGATTCCCAATACACCTGCGGCCCCATTAATGGAGGAAGTCATATCCAAACTGCGTAATGCTCCAGTAGGACCTCACGTTGAGTGCTACAGTGTCCGCTGTGGCTCAGTGGGAGGCACTCGTGCCTCTGAATCAGAACGTCTTAGAGAATTTACCCCCAAGTGTCAGGTCCAGTAGAGAAAGAATAAGATAAATTAAGAGAGAACTCAAAACAGTGGGTCCTGTTACAAGTTTACTACAGGTCACTGAAAGGAAGACTAAAATCTCCACACTCTCCTTTACTCAACCCTCCTCCCTCACACCCCTCCACTCATTCTCTCTCTCTCTCTCTCTCCCACTCATTCTCTCTCTCTCTCTCTCTCCCACTCATTCTCTCTCTCTCTCTCTCTCCCACTCATTCTCTCTCTCTCACCCCTCCACTCATTCTCTCTCTCTCCACCCCTCCACTCATTCTCTCTCTCTCTCACCCCTCCACTCATTCTCTCTCTCTCTCTCTCTCACCCCTCCACTTATTCTCTCTCTCTCCACCCCTCCACTCATTCTCTCTCTCTCTCTCTCACCCCTCCACTCATTCTCTCTCTCTCTCTCTCACCCCTCCACTCATTCTCTCTCTCTCTCTCTCTCACCCCTCCACTCATTCTCTCTCTCTCCACCCCTCCACTCATTCTCTCTCTCTCTCTCCCACTCATTCTCTCTCTTTCCACCCCTCCACTCATTCTCTCTCTCTCCACCCCTCCACTCTCCACCCCTCCACTCATTCTTTCTCTCTCCACCCCTCCATTGATTCTCTCTCACCCCTCCACTCACACCCCTCCAGATTCTCTCTCTCTCCACCCCTCCACTCATTCTCTCTCTCTCTCCCACTCATTCTCTCTCTCTCACCCCTCTACTCATTCTCTCTCTCTCACCCCTCCACTCATTCTCTCTCTCACCCCTCTACTCATTCTCTCTCTCTCACCCCTCCACTCATTCTCTCTCTCTCACCCCTCCACTCATTCTCTCTCTCACCCCTCTACTCATTCTCTCTCTCTCACACCCCTCCTCTCTCTCTCATACCCCTCTACTCATTCTTTCTCTCCCTCCACCCCTCCACTGATTCTCTCTCTCTCTCTCACACCTCTCCACTCATTCTCTCTCACCCCTCCACTCACACCCCTCCAGATTCGCTCTCTCTCTCACACCCCTCTTCTCTTTCTCTCTCTTCCACCTTCCACTCATTCACTCACTCTCACATCCCTCCACTCTGTCTCTCTTTACCTTCGATCTCTCTTTCTCACCATCCGTCCATTTCTCACTCTTGCACCCCCCCCCCCAAATCACTAATTAAATCTGACGCCGTTGCCGTTCGCTGTTACACGGGATCTCTGTTGACTAGTCGCTGATGGTGAGCGGAGACTCGGAGTAATTGACGAGGACGCGTCAGTTTCGCGGCGATTACTTGTCGCTGGGAGAATCCAGGCGGCAGCGGGTTCGAGTCCGACCGCCTCCAAACTTTCAGTCTGATTTTTTTACGGAATAGCATAAACATTAAGCATTTTAGGAGGAAAAATTATTAGTTTTAATTTATATTTAAACATTTTGCAATTGCAGTCTCAGGCGTGATGCTGGAGATTTATACAAAGTAAATCCAGGATTAATCTTTTATTTCATGGTTTTCTTTAGGAATTTAATCTGTGTTAGGGGTTTAGTTCCTGAGTTTTTTTTGGGGGGTGATTAGATATTTTGGGGGGTGATTTATGGGGTGCGCTTTGTCCGGGACCGGGGTCGATCCGGCGAAACCGAGTCCCGATGTGAACGGCTCGGGTCCCAGATTGGGCACTGGTTGTGCTCCGGATTTGGGGTCGGGGTCTGGGTCTCAGTCCCTGGCGGACCCGGGCTCGGCCGCCTCGCACCCACTGCTCCCCTTATCCGAGGAGCAGAAGGAATTGATCCAGGAATCCTGGAAAATCTTACACCAAGACATCACCAGGGTCGGCATCATCATGTTTATCAGGTAAGAGGATATCACGGAGAGGTCTAACATTAAATTACCCGCTGTTGTTTGTGTGTCCTGCTCTGCTTAATTATTTTCTGCTAAACCTTTTCCAATCTTTTCCTAATTTCCATCCAAACTACATTTGTTCAGCTCTTTCCAAGAGCCGGCACAGCCACGACGGGCCGAATGGCCTCCCTCTGTGCTGTAAGATTCCATGGACCCTTGCCTGTCTTGGGTTAGGATTTCTTTTGGTCATAGAATCATAGAACGGTACAGCACAGAAGGCGGCCGTTCAGCCCATCGTGGCCGTGCTGGCTCTTTGAAAGAGCTATCCAATTAGTCCCACTCTCCCTGTCCTTTCCCCGTAGCCCTGCAGATTTTTTTCCTTTCAAGTGTTTGTCCATTTCCCTTTTGGTAAATGCACTTAACTAGGTTACTACACCTGGAATCTTTATCCCCTCGTCTTTTATGAGGCTTCTGGTCCAGGTTTAATTCCTGGCTAGTTAAGAGCTAGTAGATATGCCCTCGGAATGGTAACTCTTGGTTTTTGGTATCTACAAGCCCGTTGTCCAGTTTTGATTTGTAAAGTGGCCCCTGATGATGGGGGGTGGGGAGAGTTCGACAAAGGGACCCTGGGAGGGTCATCAGGTTTCGGTGTGCCTGGGGCAAAGCTTCACTGTGTAGTTTGTCTGTCACTAACAGTTTGCAACTCTTGGATCTTTTCTCCAGAAAAGAGAAGGCTAAGGGTGGACCTAATAGGGGTCTTTAAAATTATGAAGGGGTTCGATGGGGTAGACGTAGAGAAGATGTTTCCACTTGTGGGGGAGTCCAAAACTAGGGGTCATAAACATAAGATAGTCACTAATAAATCCAATAGAGAATTCAGGATAAACTTCTTTACCCCAGAGAGTGGTGAGAATGTGGAACTCACTACCAGTTGAGGTGAATAGCATAGATGCATTTAAGGGGAAGCTGGATAAACACATGAGGGAGAAAAGAATATTAGGGTATGCTGATAGGGTGAGATGAAGTAGAGTGGGAGGAGGTTCATGTGGAGCGAAAATACCAACATGGATCAGTTGGGCCGAATGGCCTGTTTCTGTGCTGTAAATTCTATGTAATTGATGTATAGTTTCCTTCTTTTAATTCAAGGTCATTTGATTCGAATGGTCTGGGAATTCAATTTTGTTTTCTTCCCATTTTTCTGTTTATTCACGTTGCTTAATTTAAATTATTGTATAATTTGAATTTTTTTAGTGCAAATCGAGGTTAAGTTACCTGGAGCAGACCGTATACCAATTTTTTTTTAAATTAAAAATATTTTCTGCAATATATTCCTTTCCTTTTGAGTAACTGATACTATCTTTTGGAAATTAAGATTGAGGATCCCAAGAATTTGTTAATATTGTAGGGAGACCCTGGGGTTGTGTCATTATTTGCAAAGCGTCCCCAGGCATATGTCAGTATTTGTAAGGGGTCCCCAGAGGTGTGTCAGCATCTGTAGGGGATCCCCAAGAGTGTGTCAGTATTTGTACAGAGTCCCCAGGTGTGTGTCAATATTTGCAGGGGATCCCCGGGGGTGTGTCAGTAGTTGTAGGAGATCCCTGGGAGTATGTCATTATTTGCAGGGGATCCCTGGGTGTATGCCATTATTTGTAAGGGGTCCCCGGGAGTGTGTCATTATTTGTAAGGGGTCCCCGGGAGTGTGTCATTATTTGTAAGTGGTCCCCGGGAGTGTTTCATTATTTGTAAGGGGTCCCCGGGAGTGTGTCATTATTTGTAAGTGGTCCCCGGGAGTGTTTCATTATTTGTAAGGAGTCCCCGGGAGTGTGTCATTATTTGTAAGGAGTCCCCGGGAGTGTGTCATTATTTGTAAGGGGTCCCCGGGAGTGTGTCAATATTTGTAAGGGGTCCCCGGGAGTGTGTCATTATTTGTAAGGGGTCCCCGGGAGTGTGTCATTATTTGTAAGGGGTCCCCGGGAGTGTGTCATTATTTGTAAGGGGTCCCCGGGAGTGTGTCATTATTTGTAAGGGGTCCCCGGGAGTGTGTCATTATTTGTAAGGGGTCCCCGGAAGTGTGTCATTATTTGCAAGGGGTCCCTGGGACTGTGTCAGTGTTTTCAAGGGCTGCCTCAGAATGTGCCATCATTTGCAAGGGGTCCCCAGAATGTGTCATTGTTTGCAAGCGGTTCCCATGAATGAGTGTGTCATTATTTGCAAGGGTTCTCAGGAGTGTGTCAATATTTGCAGCAGATACCTGGGAGTGTGCCTGTATTTGTAGGAGGTTCACAGGAGTGTGTCAGTACTTGCGAAGGTGTCCGTGGGAGTGTGCCACTATCGGTAAGCAGATTCCAGGAATTGTGTCAGTGTTTGTAACGGAGTTCGCGGGACTGCATCGGTATATGAAGGGGGTCTGCAGGAGTCTGTCGTCTCTTTTGGGCCTGTTTGTGGGTCCAAAATAATTTTTACCCCTTAGAGTACACACACACACACACACACACACACACACACATCAATTTTTAACATGACAGACTACATAACCATTTGTTGAAACTTTTATCTATGTTCAAATTATAAACGGTCTATTATTTATTCCGAGTGGAAAATTAAATTGTGTCTCTCTGTATAACAGTGTTTCAGTTCATATGCTTTGAAAATAATTTGAATACAAACTGTATGGCAAATTTGAGTAGGTTTTCAAATAAACTTTTAAATAAAAGATACTTATTTTTACTTCAGGTGTGTTCAGCTAAGACGCACTCAGGTGGAAAGAGACACAGAGAGAGCTCATTTTCAGTTTGTGTGGGCAGTAAACTGGTGGTTGAGGATCAGTCACCTGTTTCAAACCCCGTGTGATTTTCCTTACCATTGACTTTAATGGAACTGAAATTTGCGTGGGGCATATAATGGGAGACCAATCTATAACTTCCAGCTCACCGCCGCTGCCAAAGGTGAAAATTGGCTCCAGAGAAAGAGAGGCAGTGTCTTTCCTCTTCTTAATTTGAGTTCTATTTTCCATTAAATGAGTTGAATTTTTAAAGCTGTTCAGTCAAGTAGAAAGGCCCTGATTATCATCAACCATATTTTGTTGATAGAAAATGCAGCATCTCTAATTAATAACAGCTGTGATGCAGAGAGAGTGAGGCGAGGGAGGGGGAGTAATTCACCCGTTACAGAATGGGTGGGCAATCCACTCCGCCAGTTTACTACCTAAGTGATGAAGGTGAAAATTAACCTCCTGTGACATGAGGCAGAGTGGACAGGTTTGGAAAGGACAACTGGTGTTGTCAGAGGAGGAGCAATAACCTGTTGTAATGTAGGAAACGGGGCAGCCAATTTGCTCACAGCAAGCTCCCACAAACTGCAATGAAATAAACGACCAGATAATCTGTTTTCTAGTGATTTTGGTTGAGGGATAAATATTGGCCAGGGCACCGGGGAGAACTCTCCTGCTCTTCATCGAGGTAGTGGCTGTGAGATCTTTTACATCCACCTGAGAGTGCCTCTGTTTCTAATCCTTTCCTATTGTGTTCACTTACAGTCTGCTTTCCATTGATTTTGAGGATGATAATTACTTTTGTTGGGGGGGGATGTTTTATAAACTTATGCAATAAGTAAATAAAATCATCCCCCCATTCAGAAAAAATCTGTAAAAAGAACACTGTGCTAAAAACATACTGTAGACATTGCAGCAAAATAGAAAGCCTTTAAGATCTCTGTTACACACATGGCATCTCCCTTATCCCATTAAAAATAGACTTTGAAGCCAAAAGAAAGAAATGGCACTTAGACAGAAGGTTTCATGTCCCCAGGACATCCCAGAGAAATTCACAGTCAATGAATTACTTTTTGAAGTGCAGGCACCTCAGACAATTTTGCGCACAGCAAGGTGCCACCTACTGCAGTGAAGTGAATAACCAATTAAAAAAAAAGTAGAATCCTGCCATAAAAAGTGGGAAGTTGCAATAGTCATTTATTTAAATATTTCCTCTGGTTGGGGGGAGTCCAGAATAAGAGGGCATAACTTTAAAATTAGCCATGATGTGGAGATGCCGGTGATGGACTGGGGTGGACAAATGTCAGGAGGCGCACAACATCAGGTTATAGTCCAACAGCTTTATTTTAAATCACAAGCTTTCAGAGCTTACCTCCTTCGTCAGGTGAGTGAAGGGTTAGAGCCAGGCTGTTCAGGGGTGATGTCGGGAAGCACTTCGTCAAACAAAGGGGAGTGGAAATCTGGGACTCTCTCCCCCAAAAAGCTGTTGAGGCTGGGGGTCAATTGAAAATTTCAAAACTGAGATTGATAGATTTTTGTTAGGCGAGGGTATTAAGGGTTACAGAACCAAGGCAGGCAAGTGGAGTTAAGATACAGATTAGATATGATCTAATTGAATGGCGGAACAGGCTCGAGGGGCTGAATGGCCTCCTCCTGTTCCATGTTCCACACGCACACACCACCCAGTAGAAAATTACTGAGAACAAAAATCTCTAGGGAAACCATTGAAGTAATAAGATTTTTGCTTTTTTCACGTAAAGCATCAGAACAAAGTAAAGCACGAGATCTTCAAAATTATCTGAAGTGACTTTGAAAGCAGAAGTGTGAGTACTATACACTAGCTGATCCCCTAAAACTACAATTGCGTAATAAAATAAAGGAGCCACACATAGGGAAAAAAACGGGTAAGTGGAGAAAGACTTAGTGGGTCTTTATATTTTGCATTGCATTGCATTCTATGTGATTGTTCCAGCTGATTTTATTTTATTTCCAGAATTCTCAGGATTCAAAGATAACCATTGTTCATGTAAATAGCAGCAACCTCTGGAAAGACTGTACCATTATTCAAGTTTGGGGGTAGGTTCAGAATGAAAGTCCTGAATCTAAACTTTTCTGTAAAGAAGGAAAGATGAAAATTAGTTGAAGTATTTCTTTAGTTTGGATCTTTCTTGGCATTCACCGTATAAAAAAACACTCCCTAAAACAGTAAAGATAAAGAACTGGTTAATTCCAAAAATGTTTTATTTTTTCGAAGTGAGTATTGACACCACTGTCAGCCAATGAGTTGGAGGCAGGGCGGGGCTTACAGCAGGACTCACAGCAAACAGTCTATTTTACAGCAAACAGATCCTATTTGCTCAGCAAACAGAGTCCATTTAAACAGGGCACTACAGCAAACAATTTATTTAAAAAGAGTCTATGAACTACAGCAAACAGAACTTATGATCGAAACTACAGCAAAGTCTCCCGATAAAAGCAGGATTATTTCTCCAGCCAAATGCAGTGAGTGGAGGATAGTTACATAATACAAATTATGAACCCCTAGAACTAGGGGGCATTGTCTCAGGATAAGCGGTCAGCTATTTAGGACTGAGATGAGGAGGAATTTCTTCACTCAGGGAGTTGTGAATCTTTGGAATTCTCTACCCCAGAGGGCTGTGGATGCTCAGTCGTTGAGTGTATTCAAGACTGAGATCGATAGATTTTTGGACTCGAAGGGATATAGGGATCGGGCAGGAAAGTGGAGTTGAGGTTGACGATCAGCCATGATCTTATTGAATGTCGGAGCAGGCTCAAGGGGCTGACCGGCCTACTGCTGCTCCTATTTCTTATGTTCTTATGTAAATGATGTGCGTTAAATGAATCCCAGTCACTTACAGCAGTGCGGTCTCCAGGCGTGATTGAGGGGGGAAATTACCCAAGCATCTTCATTCTGGCTGGTAATAGTGGTGTCACTCTTTGCAGCTGTAAATGTTCTGCATTAGGCTCCAACAGACCTGAGCAAAGCAAAACCAGATGACAAATATAAATAGGCCAGAGCAAAGCACGGAATAGAAGTGCCGCTACCTAGGAAGCAGATACAAAGGCCCATTAGAGCAAGACAAATGTGGTATTATTCTCATTAGTTGTGTAAAAGATTCTCTCTTCTCAACAATTGCTAATGGTCCTTCTTGAATACGCTAAGCCCGATGGAACAGCAGGAGCACCAGATCTTAATGCATAAGAACAAGTCTGTCTACGCAGTTAATAGTCTGTGTTACGGATGCGAGGATTGATGACTTTTTTTAAAAATGAGATAATTTTTACAAACGTTAGAGATGCACCAACCTAGAATGGAGCCTCCCCCCATCCTTCCCCCAAGCTGTCCTGCTGTTCGTCAAAAAGCAAAAATGCATAATGCATTATTAACTAATGGCATACAGCTGTGCCAGAATTACCCCTCAGAAACTTTACAGTACCGCTAGCAGTTCTCCTGTGGCATCGCCCATGGTGAGTCAGAGGATATACCGTTTTACATAAGAGCATAAGAAATAGGAGCAGGAGTAGGCCATACGGCCCCTCGAGCCTGCTCCGCCATTCAGTAAGATCATGGCTGATCTTTGACCTCAACTCCACTTTCCCGCGTGATCCCCAAATCCCTTGATTCCCCTAGAGTCCAAAACTCTATCACTCTTAGCCATGAATATACTCAATGACTGAGCATCCACATCCCCCTGGGGTAGAGAATTCCAAAGATTCACAACCCTCTGCGTTAAGAAATTCCTCCTCATCTCAGTCCTAAACGGCCGACCCCTTACCTGAGACAATGCCCTCTAGTTCTAGACTCTCCAGCTAGAAGAAACAGCCTCTCAACATCTACCCTATCAAGCCCTCTCAGAATCATAGAAAGGTTACAGCACAGAAGGAGGCCATTCGGCCTATCGAGTCCATGCCGGCTCTAAGCAAGAGCAATCCAGTTAGTCCCACTCCCCCGCCCTATCCTCGTAGCCCTGCAAATTTTTTCCTTTCAAGTACTTATCCAGTTCCCTTTTGAAAGCCGCAATTGAATCTCCCTCCACCACCCCCCTCGGGCAGTGCATTCCATTCCAGATCCTAACCACTCGCTGTGTGAAAAAGATTTTCCTCATGTCACCTTTGGTTCTTTTGCCAATCACCTTAGATCTATATCCTCTGGTTCTTGACCCTTACGCCAATGAGATCATAACTGTTTTATAACTGTCGTGGTGTAATCAGCAAAGTGTGACTGGGAAAGTGTTACAGCAAATAAGTGTGACACTTACAGGAAGTGTATACTACATGCAAGATTTTAAATCTGTTACATAGCTATTCTGTATTTAAAAACAAAGCAAGACTTGCATTCATGATCTCAGGATGTCCCAAAGAAGAGCGGGGGGTAGTTTTCCCCAGTGTCCTGGGCCAATATTTATCTATCTACCAACATCACTAACAACAGATGATCTGGTCATTATCACATTGCTGTTTGTGGGATCTTGCTGTGCGCGAATTGGCTGCTGCATTTCCCGCATTACAACGGTGACTACACTTCAAAAACGTACTCCATTGGCTGTAAAGCGCATTGGGACATCCTGAGATCGGGAAAAGGCGCTATAGAAATGCAAGTCTTTCTTTCTTTAACCCAACCCATACACGGGAGTGCTTGATGCCAACACTGGTGCCCGTAATTGGTCCATTTCCCAAGGCTGCGATGCCTCATCTTGATGAGCACAGATGTTCACCCTCACAATTTAAATTGGATGCAATGATTTGCAATGTTAATGTGCTCAAAGCGGACTTGGCAACCCACGTCCTCAGCCAGGAAAAATTATCCCCCGAGCGCTCATGAAATCTAGTCGTACTGTGATAATGTTAATTTGACTGCCCAGACAAGCTGTAATTGGCTTGGAGTGAAAAATAAAAAGCTAGTCATACTTACCATGTAACAACCGACAATGCCACACTCTAAAAGAAGCTCTATAGAAGCTCCCTGTGCCGGGTGAAGACTTTATACTTTTCTTTCTTCTGCCATTTAGAAGACATTATTATTATTATTATTATTATTACTATCAACAACAACAACAACAACTACTACTACTACTACTACTACTACTCACATTTTTGTAGCGCCTTTAACGTAGTAAAACATCCCAAGGCGCTTCGCAGGAGCGATTATCAAACAAAATTTGATACCAACCCGCATAAGGAGGTATTAGCGCAGGCGGAGGTAGGTTTTAAAGAGGGTCTTCATAGAATCATAGAAAGTTACGGCACAGAAGAAGGCCGTTCGGCCCATCGTGTCCATGCCAGCCGAAAAAGAGCTACCCTGCTTAATCCCACTTTCCAGCACTTGGTCCGCAGCCCTGTAGGTTACGGCACTTCAGGTGCACGTCCAGGTACTTTTTAAATGAGTTGAGGGTTTCTGCCTCTACCACCCTTTCAGGCAGTGAGTTCCAGACCCCCATCACCCTCTGGTTGAAATAATTTCTCCTCAACTCCCCTCTAATCCTTCTACCAATTACTTTAAATCTATGCCCCCTGGTCACTGACGCCTCTGCTAAGGGAAATGGGTCCTCCTTATCCACTCTATCTAGTCCCGTCATAATTTTATACGCCTCAATTAAATCTCCCCTCAGCCTCCTTTGTTCCAAAGAAAATGACCCCAGCCTATCCAATCTTTTCTCATTGCTAAAATCCTCCAGCCCTGGCAACATTCTCGTAAATCTCCTCTGTACCCTCTCTAGTGCAATCACATCTTTCCTGTAATGTGGTGACCAGAACTGTATGCAGTACTCAAGCTGTGGCCTAACCAATGTTTTAAACAGTTCGAGCATAACCTCCCTGCTGTTATATTCTGTGCCTCGGCTAATAAAGGAAAGTAGCCCGTATGCCTTTTTAACCACCTTATCTGCCTGTCCTGCTACCTTCAGGGATCTGTGGACATGCACTCCAAGGTCCCTTTGTTCTTCTACACCTCTCAGTATCCTCCCATTTATTGTGTACTCCCTTGCCTTGTTTGCCCTCCCCAAATGCATTACCTCATACTTCTCTGGATTGAATTCCATCTGCCACTTTTCTGCCCACCTGACCAATTCATTGCTATCTTCCTGCAGTCTGCAGCTTTCCTCCTCACTATCAACCACACAGCCAATCTTTGTATCATCTGCAAACTTCCTGATCAAGAACCCACATTCAAGTCCAAATCATTAATATATACCACAAAAGGCAAGGGACCTAGTACTGAGCCTTGCGGGACCCCACTGGAAACAGTCTTCCAGTTGCAAAAACATCCGTAAACCTTTGCTTCCTGCCACTGAGCCAATTTTGGATCCAACTTGCCACTCTCCCTTGGATCCCATGGGCTTTTACTTTTTTGACCCGCCTGCCAAGTGGGACCTTGTCAAAAGCCTTGCTAAAATCCATGTAGACTACATCAAATGTGTTACCCTCATCGACCCTCCTTGTTACCTGCTCAAAAAATTCAATCAAGTTAGTCAGACACGACCTTCCCTTAATAAATCCATGCTGACTGTCCTTGATTGACCCGTACTTTTCTAAATGACGATTTATGCTGTCCTTAGAATCGATTCCAATAATTTGCCCACCACCGAGGTTAGACCGACTGGCCCATAATTACTCGGTCTATCTCTTTCTCCCTTTTTAAACAACGGTACAAAGTTAGCAGTCCTCCAATCCTCCGGCACCACGCCTGTAGCCAGGGAGGATTGGAAAATGATGGTCAGAACCTCCACTATTTCCTCCCTTGCTTCTCTTAATAGCCTGAGATACATTTCATCCAGGCCTGGCGATTTATCTATTTTCAAAGATGCTAAACCCCTTATTACTTCCTCTCTCACTACGTTTACCCCATGCAATATTTCACACTCCTCCTCCTTAACTGCAATCTTTGCATCGTCCCCCTCTTTTGTGAAGACAAACTTAAAGGAGGAGAGAGAGGTAGAGAGGCGGAGAGGTTTAGGGAGGGAATTCCAGAGCTTAGGGCCCAGGCAGCTGAAGGCACGGCCGCCAATGGTGGGATGATGAAAATCAGGGATGCACAAGAGTGCAGAAGTGGAGGAGCGCAGAGATCTCGGAGGGTTGTAGGGCTGGAGGAGGTTACAGAGATAGGGAGGGGCGAGGCTATGGAGGGATTTGGACACAAAGATGAGAATTTTAAAATAGTCGTTGTCAGACCGGGAGCCAGTGTAGGTCAGCGAGCACAGAGGTGATGGGTGAACGGGACTTGGTGTGAGTTAGAATACGGGCAGCAGAGTTAAATCTAGTGAGGCGCAACAGTGTCGAGCTTTGCTCAGTGTCAGGAGGTGGAGTCTGACACAAGTTATAGCTCAGCTTTGTTCCGGCCCTGATCTGAGTCATCATGAGCAGCAAAGCACCATGTAAAGGCTGTGGGATCTCTCAGCACTGGGGACGGAGACTCAGAGATGAGAATCACACCTCTGCGCCCTGGCTACAGTTCTTGGCTGCAGGGGTTTTGGAGTAGGCAGATTGTAGCAAGGTTTGAATTGCTTCCTTCATTTAATCAAACACCAGACTGTGCAGCTTATAGAATCACAGCATCTTACAGCACAAAAAGAGGCCATTCGGTCCATTGTGCCTGTGCCAGCTCTCTGAAAGAGCTGTCCAATTAGTCCCACTCCCCCCGCTCTGTCCCCATATCCCTGCAAATTTTTCCTTTTCAAGTATTTGTGCAATTCCATTTTGAAAACTACTGCTTCCACCGCCCTTTCAGGCAGTGAATTCCAGATCATAACAACTCGCTGCGTAAAAAATAATTGTCCTTATCTCCCTTCTTCAATCAAAAGATCAAACAGGTTTCTTTCTTTGATTTGATTAGCAACATTGTTCCTTTGAATCAAAAAAAATGGTTTGTTCAATTGTGAAGATGGGGGGTTTTTTACGCAGATTTGGAAAGCGTTCATAACTTCAATAAATGCCGGCCTTGCCAGTGACACCCGCATCCCGAGAATGAAATTTTTAAAATAATATCTTCCTAGGATTTTTGATACTGTATTTGTGGTATCTGGTTTCCTACATTACAACAGTGACTACACTTCAAAAGTAATTAATTGGCTTTAAAGCACTTTAGGATGCCCTAAGTTCGTGAAAGGCGCTATATAAATGCAAATTCTTTCTTTCTATCTGCTCACTATTTCTGTTATGAGAAACACTGCCTGACTGAGCATGAAGCAATACTCCATGATTGCCAATGTTGCACCCTGTAGTGATTGTCTAGATGCTCCTTAACACTGGAATGTGCCTTTGTTCTCCTGGAATATTTCCCATTGAACAATGCAAGAATAAAACCCTTGTAAGATCCCCCCCTTCTGGTCCCATCAGAAGGAATAACCAGTCAGCCTGCTACCAGGACCTCAGCCGCTATCGCTCAGTGTGAGCAGCCATTAGGAGGCAGACTGATAGAGGTTATGTGTAACCCCTCGAGGAAAAGTCCAGACCATTTGCCTGTCCATCCTTGCACCTCACTGCACAACCGTGACCGTTTGCATTCCACAGGTGAATTAATTGATCCCAGCAGCTTAGGAGCTATTGTATTCGATGGACTATTTGACTATCTCTAACTACCATCAAGACCGTTAATGGCACTCCTAAGCAGGGCGTAGGAATTCCTCTGGTCACTGTGTGTACCAACATTGTAAATAGGTTTGCAATGAGTTCCTGTGTTTCCTATTTCTACTAAGATCATACACATCTTCCTGTAGTAAATTCAAGTTCTTTTTAAGTTTGAGTTTTGTGACACCAGTCCATTGAAATTAACCAACAATGCTGTAACAGTCGTATTCTTACTTCCTGCAGAGATTGGTGCTGTTACCTTTAAAAAGACAAGCCATTTCCTCCAAATAACAATGAGCAAGGGTATGAGGGATTCACCTATGATGTATGTAAGTCTGGCATATAGCACAGCTCCCCTGCAAGTGTAACATGTACTTCTGTAACACGTTCTCCGTCACATCCTCCCTGCTCACCATGAGCAATGCCACAGGCGATCTGCCAGCACTCTAAAAGATTGCATTTCGTTAGAAACGTTGAATGGAAGAAATCATCATAAACATGTTGACAGTGTCCCAAACAATAGAATTCTCATGCTCAGGTATTTAACCAGTTTGTTTGAAGGCGTTGATTGGTGAAACTTCTGCCCCGTGTGTCCATGTCACTTGGAAGGGAGAGGGGAATTATTCTAACTGCTATTCTCACCCGTTTTGACTTTTTATGTTTGTTCCTCTAAGGCCTGATAATATTCCTCAAATCCTTCTTCATAATGATTGGTGGTTAATGTCAGGGTCAGGCAGACAGAAGAAAGGTTTAAAACAAAAGCAAGGAAAAAAGATTAAAGATAGGGGAAAGTCAGAACTGCCCTCCTCTCCCACCCCCAGTGACGAGTCTGAGAGCGTAGAGCCTGTGTGTATCTTAATATTAATGTAAATATTAATGTTAATATTGACATTAATGTTAATGTAAATATTAATGTAAATATTAATGTTAATGTAAATGTTAATGTAAATATTAACGTTAATGTAAATATTAATGTTAATGTAAATGTTAATGTTAATGTAAATATTAATGTAAATATTAATGTAAATATTAATGTTAATGTAAATATTAATGTTAATGTAAATATTAATGTAAATATTAATGTTAATGTAAATATTAATGTTAATATTGACATTAATGTTAATGTAAATATGAATGTAAACATTGCAAATATTACTATTACTGTTAATGTTAATGTAAATATAAATATTAATGTTAATGTAAACCCTAATGTTAATATAAATGTAAAAGCAAATGTAAATGCTAATATCAATATTAATATAAATGTTAATGCTAATGTAAATATTAATGTTATGCAAACCCTAATATTTGTTAGTTATTGTAAACTATGCCAGGCAAACTCCTTCCAGCACATTAACGGAGCTTTTCATAGTTTGTGGTTTTGATTTATTCATCATTAGCAAACAAGATTATTATACGGTCTCCTTATATAACAAAAACATAATTTTATTAAAGGGCAAGTGCATTCCATGGAATAGTGGTCCAGCCCTGAATATTATAAAAGGAGATAGTTGGACATTTTTTTAGCCTCCATGATTTAGGCTTTCTGTGTAGACTTGCCCACTGTTGTGATGTCATGTTCTGCTCTAAGTCTCTACCCAATAGTTTTAAAGTGTTAAGTGATCTAATGAAAAGCGACGGGAGCTCCAATTATACTAACAGGTTGAACTATTTGGCACTGGACCTGTTACATACTGGGCCTTTTATATACTGGGCCTGTCGTATACTGGACCTGTTGTATACTGGTGCTGTTGTATACTGGTGCTGTTGCAGTTCAGGTTGTGAGAGGCCAGTGTACATGATCCAGCTCTTATGCTGAGACTCCTAAATCCACCTCCTTTCTCCTGGAAGCAGACTCATAGACCAGGTACTAGCACTCGGTGTCAGCCGTGGCTCAGTGGCTTTTTGATCATTTTTTATCGCTAACATTTATGTATGTATTGTGTTGAATTCTATGCAATATTTGCTTGTATCTGTATATGGTCACCTACATTACTAAGATACAGGTAAATAGTTTAGTATGAAAGCAATATTGTATTCACACCACAAATTTAGAGTTGGTGCAAAGCAGTTTTGCCCCAACACTAAATCAGAGGTTGTGGTTTTAAGCCCCACTCCAGTGACTTGAGCACATAATCTCGGCTGACACTCCATGTGCAGTACTGAGGGAGTGCTGCACTGTTGGAGGTGCCGTCTTTTGGATGAGAATTAAATCGAGACCCTGACTCTTTTAAAATGTGTCCTGGCCAATATTTATCCCTCAACCAACATCACTACAAACAGTTGATCAGGTCATTCCCACATTGCTGTTTGTGGGATCTTGCTGTGCACAAATTGGCTGCTGCGTTTCCTACATTACAACAGTGACTACACTTCAAAAAGTACTTCGTTGACTGTAAAGCACTTTGGGACGTCCAGAGGTCGTGATAGGTGGTATAAACATACAAGTTCTTCGTTTCTTTCTTTCTTTTCTTTCGTTCTTCCTTCTTTTCTTCCTTCCTTTCTTTTGTTCTTTCTTCTTTTCTTTCTTCCTTTCTTCTTTTCTTCCTTCCTTCCACAGAAACACAACATACTGACAGACCATATATTTCAGGCTAAGCTTGTTTATTACAAGAAATAAATATACACAATAGTAAATTAAATCAGCAAGTACTTTCTTTTCACCAAACTATTGTAGCCGATTTTGAGTGTTTGTGCTTCCAACAGAGAGCTTCACCCATAGGCTGCCCATTTGAGGAGGTAACAAGGAAAGTCGATGAGGGTAATACATTTGATATAGTCTACATGGATTTTAGCAAGGTTTTTGACAAGGTCCCCATGGCAGACTGGTCAGAAAAGTAAAATCGCATGGCATCCAAGGGAAAGTGGCAAGTTGGATCCAAAATTGGCTCAGTGGCAGGAAGCAAAGATTGACGGGTGTTTTTGCAACTGGAAGGCTGTTTCCAGTGGGGTCCCGCAAGGCTCAGTACTAGGTCCCTTGCCTTTTGTGGTATATATTAATGATTTGGACTTGAATATGGGCCCTTGATCAGGAAATTTGCAGATGATACAAAAATTGGCCGTGTGGTTGATAGTGAGGAGGAAAGCTGCAGACTGCAGGAAGATATCAATGAACTGGTCAGGTGGGCAGAAAAGTGGCAAATGGAATTCAATCCAGAGAAACGTGAGGTAATGCATTTGGGGAGGGCAAACAAGGCAAGGGAGTACACAATAAATGGGAGGATACTGAGAGGTGTAGAAGAACAAAGGGACCTTGGAGTGCATGTCCACAGATCTCTGAAGGTAGCAGGACAGGTAGATAAGGTAGTTAAAAAGGCATACAGGATACTTCCCTTTATTAGCCGAGGCATAGAATATAAGAGCAGGGAGGTAATGCTAGAACTGTTTAAAACATTGGTTAGGCCACAGTTTGAGTACTGCGTACAGTTCTGGTCACCACATAACAGGAAAGATGTGATTGCACTAGAGAAGATACAAAGGAGATTTACGAGGATGTTGCCAGGACTGGAGAATTTTAGCTATGAGAAAAGATTGGATAGGCTGGGGCTGTTTTCTTTGGAACAAAGGAGGCTGAGGGGAGATTTAATTGAGGTGTATAAAATTATGACGGGACTAGATAGAGTGGATAGGGAGGACCTATTTCCCTTAGCAGAGGCGTCAGTGACCAGGGGGCATGGATTTAAAGAAATTGGTAGAAGGATTCGAGGGGAGTTGAGGAGAATTTTTTTCACCCAGAGGGTGGTAGGGGTCTGGAACTCACTGCCTGAAAGGGTGGTAGAGGCAGAAACCCTCAACTCATTTAAAAAGTACTTGGATGTGCACTTAAAGTGCCGTAACCTATAGGGCTATGGAAGGTGGGATTAAGCTGGATAGCTTCTTTTCAGCCGGTACGGACAAGATGGGCCGAATGGGCTCCTTTTGTGCCGTAACTTTCTATGATTCTTTGATATCGGGAAATTGCAGGTACGTTGCCCATCGCTTCCTGATATGTCCGATTCCCGACAGCAAATCAGAAAATTGGCTCTTCCTCATCTTTTAACTAGTTCCCCTACCCATTTAGTTGTAATTTGTTGCTGTTTTGTAAATCTGTTATAATAAGGTGCAAGTTTCATGTATGCTTTGCATATGTAGCACTTTGAAGTGTAACAGATGTGCTAGACTTTTATTATTGGTCATAAACCATCCCAAGGATCAGCTGTTGGCTGTTTCTTGGTGAATTGGATGTAATTATGTCACAAACCATTAATCCTCTTCTGTGAATCTCATTGTTTATCAAGTGTTAACTTTTGAGAAACTGAATAAATCTCCATGTTAAAACTGACACTGGACCAGAGGGGAGTGACTCCAGAGGGGCTGTTATCAAAGTTAGTTTATTATGGAGTGATAGCTTTCAAGCTTGACTTAGTTTGGTGCTGACAAAGGCCCCAGGGAATGTCGTACTATTTATTTATAAAAGAGAATTGAAATTCTCCCAGTATTTTCAAGCAAAGGTTAGAAACAATCTCATTATACACAGCTGCCATGGGCGGAATCCCTGTCGCTAATGTGATCCCCGTTAATTATCCACACTGTAGTAATTCCACATCACACACTGCAGCCACTTGTACTTTATCTATATAATATTAAAAACCTTAATATTAAAAACCTATAATATTAAAAGCCGGGTACGCACTTCCTGTCCACAAACCCCACTTCCAGTTGTCATGATCTTTGATCATGCTTTTCTGTTGGCATTTACCATCGTAAATTGCCATGTCAACACTTCCCATTCAATTTTGCAATGTCAATTGTCACGATGTAGTTGCAGAGTCTGGCCACTAGATGGTGCTGTGGAGTGAGTTTCTGAAGCCTCACTCCCAACTCCATCACCATCTTGTACATTAAACAACTTATATTCATCGACTGACTATGGGCAGTGCCATGGACAATCTACTGGTGTGAAAAATGTATCCCTTGCAGCCCCCCCCCCCCACCCCTTTCCAATAGCCTACTTGATAAAGGCACTGCCCAGTGTGTCACTCAACTACATACTAGAAGGCTCCAGTTTCAATTCCCCATCCGTACTGATTTAGCTGACCTCAGCTGTGGGTGGCAGTTGGTGCAACGCAATTGGCCTCAATGACAGTGAGCTACAGAAGGGGGGACAAAACCAGCCAGGGTTCCTGCTCCTGATTTGCTATCGAGGAAAGCCTGCTGGAATGCAAGTGTGTGCGGACATCAAGTGAGGGGATTGTCCTCACTACTTGAGTAGTTTGCTGACGCTGATTATCTAGGCTCACACTTCAAGGGTGGCCCCTTGGGCAAGGTACTGGAGGGCAGGCAGTGTCTGGGGGACTGTCCCAGACTGCACAAGGCAGCGCCTTCTCAAAATGGTGTTGAACAGTCGCATCGGATCGTGAATACAATGGAGAATGGACTTGAGATTCTGCTGTAGCTGCCTTTCCCACCACAGCACGGTAAAGCAACACCCAGCCCAGCAGCTTCTGCAACTGGGAAGGACAAGAGCAGCAATATCATGAAAACACCATCACCTCCAAGTTCCCCTCCAAGTCACACATCCAACTTGGTCATGTACTGATGTTCCTTCATCGTCGCTGGGTCAAAACCCTGGAATTCCCGACCTAAACACCACTGTAGCAGTGCCATCCACCACAAGGATTGCCACAGTTCAGGAAGGCCCACCACCATCTTCTCTCAAGGCAACTAGGGCTGGGCAATAAAACGCGGTCTTGCCAGCATTGTTCACATCCCAGGCACCAAATATTAAAAAGAAAACCACAAGGAACATCTGGTTATTGTCCACCTGAGAAGTTGAGTGACGTAACCCGAACCCATGAGGAATTCGACGTTGTTCGGTGCAACTGAGCTCCGTGGAAGCAGGGTGAGAATTAGGTTTTCAATCATCAACAACCCAGTTGACCAACAGGAACAGCCATTGTTTCAACCACTCGCATCACAAAACATTTACTTATCCAAGGACGCACTGTGCTTGAGGATCGGTGCTTATCAACAGTGATGTGGGGGCCACTGAATTGAGTCACACTGAATGAGGCTAACTCCTGGAAATGGTTTGACATTACTTACCCACGTTAGATTCAGGAGACTTCCAATGCGCATCCCAATCCACTGCAGTCTGAAGCAAAAATGAGCCTTGCGAAATAACTGTACATCTGTTAGAACCTCTGCTTTCTGCTTTTAAGTGCTTTCTGTAGTGTCTGCTTTTGTTTGGCATTCTATTGAGTCAGCTGGGAGTGATCAAAGGAGCCAGTGAGTGGGCGACACATTCCAAATGTTCCCCAAACTCCAGCCCCAGCTGATTGTTAAAGCAATGGGCCCATTTCAAAGCTCCATTGTTGCAAAGTAATTTACTTTCAATGCTTCTCCGTAGCAAACCGAACAATACTGGAGGAGCAATCAAGAGAAAAACAGCGAATGCTGGAAATCTGAAACAGATACTGTTGGAAATGTTGGTTCATAATCACTACACAAATGGGAGGTCCCAAAGCGCTTTACAGCCAATTAAGTACTTTTTTTTTTAAGTGTAGTCACTGTTGTAATGTAGGAAACGCAGCAGCCAATTTGCGCACAGCAAGATCCCACAAGCAGCAATCAGATAATGACCAGATAATCTGTTTTACTGAACATTTGTTGAGGGATAAATATTGGCCAGGACATTGGGGAGAACTCCCCTGCTCTTCTTCAAAATAATGCCGTGGAATCTTTTACATCCACCTGAGCGGGCCTCGATTTAATATCTGATCTGAAAGGTGGTTCCTCCGACAGTGCAGCACTCCCTCAGTACTGCACCGGGAGTGTCGGTCTAGATTATGTGCTCAAGTCTGTCATATGCTCCTATGGGTTTATTCATCGATCCTGCACACCCAACAGACAGCCTCACTGAACAGGTCAGAGAGTTGGCACTGTAATGTTGTAGCCCTGTCTCCAAGCTGTTCTCCTGTCTACCAAGGCTGTGAACTGGGAGTGCAGGCTTGCTGAATGATTCATTCTGTATCTTTCCAGCTCGCACGCGACAAAGTTCCTTGAGCTCTCAGATATCCCTGGCTGCACCACTCCCTTTCCTGTATATTCTGCTCCTCTGTATACATAGCACTTTTGCATCTGAGTCAGAAAGCTGTGGGAGTAGCGCAACGAGAGCCGCGCTGGGCTCCAGAGCGGGGCCGCGCTGGGCTCCAGAGCGGGGCCGCGCTGGGCTCCAGAGCGGGGCCGCGCTGGGCTCCAGAGCGGGGCCGGACTGGGCCTCCGAGCAGGGTCCGAGCCCCAGAGCAGGGCCACACTGGGATCCACCCCTCATTGCCTACCTTCTTCCGCTTACCATTCATCTGGAGCCAGAAGCGGAATAGTTGAATCTGGCAGCAGCTCACAACCCCTCGTGGGAAAAATGAATCACAGGTGTTGCTAGAACATTGGTTGTGAGATTTTCACTTTAAGTAAAGCCAATGGAAGAGATGAGCAAAACAACACCTGGAGGAGTCTTGAGTCACATTTGTTTGACACCCACAGTATCACCATTGGCACCGATATTATTGCTGACTTTTTATCATTTTAGTTCTTTTATGGGATGGGACTGGTTCATTAGCGACAGCAAGGATTTTTAAAAATTCGTTCTTGGGATGTGGGCGTCGCTGGCGAGGCCGGCATTTATTGCCCATCCCTAATTGCCCTTGAGAAGGTGGTGGTGAGCCGCCTTCTTGAACCGCTGCAGTCCGTGTGGTGAAGGTTCTCCCACAGTGCTGTTAGGAAGGGAGTTCCAGGATTTTGACCCAGCGACGATGAAGGAACGGCCGATATCTTTCCAAGTCCTTGTAGATGGATGCTTAGAGACCAACACGGGTAACTTTCCAAACCGTGGAGTTTTAAAACAAAAACAGAAGTTCATGAGAATTTATCCCCAGAGAACATTGTTACAATTGCAGCCACTCTCAGACTTAAAGAGAAAACCTCCAGTCTGAATAGTATTTACTCTCTGAATAAGCTCGCCCAGTGTTGTCTTGGACTGAATTGGATGTCGTAGCCTTAAAGGGACACTTGCCTACGCTTCAGCAGCAGAATAATATATGGTGTAATGTTCCTTTAACTAAACAACTCACTCTCTGACTTACAGTGGGCAGTACCATGAGAGATTTGCTAGTGTGTGTGTATATAGATAGATAGATATAGTTCTGTATCTAATGCGTGTCTATCACACTTCAAAGTATTGAAAAAAGAAAGTCAGTCATTTCCTGCTGATATTTCTGACCTTGGGGAGCAGTTGGGGACTTGCAATCTGCAGAGAAGCAGCTACCCTCGAATTGCCTTCAGGATGTGCCTATTCACTCCAACGAAACTCTGCGGCCTTAGAAGGGCAGACCAAGATATAAGCACAGACCCGCCTGGGCAGCAGAATAGTACGTTGTGCATTACATATGTGTGTGTAACATCAGCTGGCCTACTATGAGCAATGCCACAGGAGATGTGCGAGACTTGACTCTAAAAAGGCGTTGCCCTCTTTTTCAGGCTGTTTGAGACACACCCAGAATGCAAGGATGTCTTCTTCCTTTTCCGGGACATCGACGATCTTCAGCAGTTGAAGATGAGCAAGGAGTTGCAATCGCACGGACTCCGGTGAGTAACTGAGCGCGGTTAATGTGAAGGAGACCAGCAGAGCGAGTTAATCTGCCGGCTGCGTTGGGGGGGGCGGCAGAGAATGCATTCAGCAAACGTTTCCTTTCATTTATTCACGAGTGCCCGTTGCGATACAAAGGTCACTTATAAAAACAAGTCACTATGCTCGTCAAATGGCTGGGTGACCTGAACCATACAGATCATTAAGGGCCCAGGGTTCTTACAAGGTCTGGGCTTGGGTTAGTTAACTTCAAATAGAAAGAAAGAACTTGCATTTCTATAGCGCCTTTCACCACCTCAGGACGTCCCAAAACGCTTTACAGCCAATGAAGCACTTTTGAAGTGTAATCACTGTTGTAAAGTAGGAAATACAGCAGCCAATTTGCGCACAGCAAGATCCCACAAACCGTAATGAAATTAATGACCAGATCATTTTAAAATATACGAAGGAACAAAATAAACTAAGACTAAGAGACGCACAAAAGTTAGCTACAAATAATTAAAATGAGCATCAGAAGAGTTAGGACAATTATAGAAAGGCAGATTGTGAAAATCCAATTTCTTTCAAGCTATGCTACTTTAGAGGTGGGAGGGATAAGATCAGATCGATTTGCTAAAGGCAACATGTGGTGAAGGTATTACAGAGAGTCAGGAAATGACAGACTTGCCAAATGAATTTTTCATAAGCGAAGACAGTGCAAATTCCACATCCAATTATTTTAGCTTAGACCCCATCTCCAACACTCTGCGTGTCACAGGCCCAATCTCCCACGTTAATTCTCAAACTGCTACGGTTGGATTTAGGACTCATGTTCTCTGTATTCACTAGTCCAGTGACATAACCATTTACACCACTGTACCCCTTGCAAAAGCCTGGAATCATTTAAGAAGACACTGTGGAACTATAATTTTTTTTCCCGGCTGGATGAGCTAGCATCAATCTTGTGGCCTGTTAGTTTTTGCGTTCTCTCTGCGATGAATTCTCCAACTCCAATTATCCATTGCCTTGTGCTGCAAAATCTCAACTAACAAACGTGCTGTGCTGTAAAACCATTGGGCGTCTGTTCCTTTCTAGTTGTAATGGATCACACTCCTGTTTCAGTGTAATGTCCTTCATCGAAAAGAGTGTGGCAAGACTCACACAAGAAGACAAATTGGAACAGCTGGCTTTTGAACTTGGCCGAAGCCATTGTAGATACAATGCTCCACCCAAATATTACGAGGTAAGATCTCTATTAAGCCTAGTAACTGGTGCTAGTCACTGAACAAGTCAACTAGCTGTTGTTCAGTGGGTGAAAGCCCCAATATTTTGCACAAAGCATCGCAATTGTATGGGACAGGGGAGATGGAGCAATTGATCCCATGTTTGTATGTCCATATGTACTAATATCGGCCCGATATTTCTCAGAGGGTGGTTAACAGCAAGAATAAGCAGCATCTGCTGAATTTTGTATGTTTTCTTGTTGTTGGGTGATGAATTAAAGGGGAGGTGCATTCTGCCAAGTTCCCACAATGTTCTAAAGCGAGACAGCTGGAGGAAGTGCCACCAGCATCACTCAGAGGCCTTGATGTTATGCTGTGGGATACTCGCGTACAAATGCATTGCTTAAGAAATTCCTCCCTCCTCTATTTTGACAAGTCTGTTAACTAATTTTAAATTGGTTAACATTTCTAGCTGAAATAGTGAAGAAAGGTATTTCATTCCAATATATTAAGTGTTCACAAACATATCTTCCAAAGTAATAGATGCTAAATTCTACAAGGACATCCACTTTTTTGTAGCTCTCTCCCTTTCCCCCATCTCCATCCCATTTGTCTCATATTATAATCATAGCCTAGAACTTTTATCGATTAAAAAGGGTCAAAACCATGGAGGGATTTAAACATGAGGATGAGAATTTTAAAGTGGGGGTGTTAGAGGACCAGGAGTCAATGTAGGTCAGCAATGATGGATGAGCCAGACAGGTTATGCAGCAGCCAATTTGCACACAGCAAGATCCCACAAACAGCAATGTGATGATGACCAGATAATCTGTTTTTTTTAAGTGATGTTGGTTGAGGGATAAATATATGCCAGGGAGAACACCGTTGCTCTTTTTTCGAAATAGTGCAATAGGATCTTTTACGTCCACCTGAAAGGGCAGACAGGGGCTTGGTTTAATATCTCTTCTGAAATGCGGCATCTCTGATAGTGCAGCACTCTCTCAGTACTGGTAGCGGGAGTGTCAGCCTAGATTTCGTGCTCAAGTCTCTGGAGTGGGGCTTGAACCTACAACCTCCTGACCTGCAGAGGCGAGAGTGCTACCCGCTGAGCCACAGCTGCACCTAGCCCTTAAGAAGGTGACATAAAAAGTTGCTGTTTCGAATCCTAACTTACATATTGTTCTTGGCACCAGTGTGAGCTTTCCCACTCTTGACTACTCCCCTCCCACTTTGACTGCTCTAATAAAGTTTGATTAACAATTTGGAAGGCAGCCTGGCTAGGATAATTATACAGGAGTGTGAAATCTCCAGACTTTGCTTTCACTCTATCTGCGTCTGTCTCTGTCTCGCATGTGTTGGCTCCTGTGGTCAGCGTTTTGCCTGCTATTAGGAGCTGATACTGTGCCGTACCCAGGGATTGCCAATTCTGATTGTATTCCTGGAGGTTTCGTCACGTGACCTCCTGCCTTCTACCGCCCCACCTGGTCAAACAGCCTTTTTACTCATTCAATATTTTTAAAACAAAGAAACGAAAGTGTTCAAAGAAAATGAAAGAAATATACTATTTTGTCCAATGCCCCTATGATTTTTCTCCTGGGTGTTGCCTGCAGTAGTGTCCAGGAGATTAATCTTTAATTCCTGGAGACTCCAGGACAATCCTGGAGGGTTGGCAACCCTAGCTGTATCTAGAGTTGAGTATTTATTTGATTCGAGTCTTTATTAATTGAGGAACCAAGACGAACGAACAAGGCTCCCAGTGCAGGACAGCGCCAAGATTGAAAAGAGTAGGAGAGATGACACAATGGCCTAGAAATTGGGCCGTGTAACATCCATTTTTCAGGCGCTACATGGCCTCCTAAGTCCCCAAAATGGCGGGCAGGAAGCACGCACACATTTCCAACCGGAAATGCGTTACCCGCCATGTTGGGTTAGAACGAACAAGAGGCATTCAACGGCATTACCATCGCCGAATCCCCCACCATCAACATTCTGGGGGTCACCATTGACCAGAAACTTAACTGGACCAGCCATATAAATACTGTGGCTACAAGAGCAGGTCAGAGGCTGGGTATTCTGCGGCGACTGACTCACCTCCTGACTCCCCAAAGCCTTTCCACCATCTACAAGGCACAAGTCAGGAGTGTGATGGAATACTCTCCACTTGCTTGGATGAGTGCAGCTCCAACAACACTCAAGAAGCTCGACACCATCCAAGATAAAGCAGCCCGCTTGATTGGCACCCCATCCACCACCCTAAACATTCACTCCCTTCACCACCGGCGCACAGTGGCTGCAGTGTGTACCATCCACAGGATGCACTGCAGCAACTCACCAAGGCTTCTTCGACAGCACCTCCCAAACCCGCGACCTCTACCACCTAGAAGGACAAGAGCAGCAAGCACATGGGAACAACACCACCTGCACGTTCCCCTCCAAGTCACACACCATCCCGACTTGGAAATATATCGCCGTTCCTACATTGTCGCTGGGTCAAAATCCTGGAACTCCCTTCCTAACAGCACTGGGAGAACCGTCACCACACGGACTGCAGCGGTTCAAGAAGGCGGCTCACCACCACCTTCTCAAGGGGCAATTAGGGATGGACAATAAATGCCGGCCTTGCCAGCGACGCCCACATCCCATGAACGAAGAAAAGAAAAAGGCGTCCTTTACCCATGCCTTATTAAAAAATACTTGGGGGTGGGGGAGGGGGGGTTCTACTCGTTTTGTGAGGTCGGCAAAACTGCACCAGCCCATGGTCCAGGCACATCCTCTTTGAATCTTGCAAGGCTGGCTTCACCAATTCATTGTAGGAAACCCTCTGTGCCGAATAAATGAGTGCAGAGAGCCTGGCCAGCGGTGGGGGGGGGGGGTTGGGGAATCTGGAAAGGGCAGCAGCGTTTAAAGGGCTGCCGCTTGTACTTAAAGGGAAGTTGCATATTTACAATGCCAAAATTGGCCAAGAGGAACGCTAGAAACAATCTGGAGCAAATGTGATGAAAGTCGATGTAGGACCTAATTTGAATAATTATTCCATGCAAATGAGGCTTGCGGTTGCCAGGACTGACTCCTCTCCTTGACTATCAAAAATGCCAATCACCAAACTCCATCTCCATCCACAGTGAGGGTCTACGTCAATGGTGGAGCCTCATAAAATTGAGATTATGGCTTTCTGCCTCCAATATGAGCAATCGAATATTGGGTATTTCTACAGCTCACGTTACAAGTCCGTATCCCCCAGCACTTTCAGTGTAATTACTTGTTTTCACATGTCACAAGCTTATGTCCGGGGTTGTTTTTAAGTTATGAGGTTTTTTTTTAATGCCTGCATCAGTTTTTATTTTAAACTGTTGGTCAGTTTTTGCTAGATTTCTAGCTTGGTCCGTATGCTGCAGAAGATTTGTAGACAATGATTATCGGCAGAAGTCCTGTAATAACGCAAGTATTGATGTCTCTCTGCAGTATGTTGGAACGCAGTTCATTGCTGTGGTGAGACCAATCTTGAAAGAAAAGTGGACACCAGAAGTGGAAGAAGCCTGGAAGGTAGGAAGTGCAGCGATGAGCAGTGGATGTTCAGTCCCATTCAATTCATAGAAACCATCGAATGGAAGGAGGCCATTCTGCCCAGCATGTCTCTGCTGGCTCTTGGCTGGAGAAACATCCCAGGACGCTTTACAAATAAGTGTGAGGAAAAAAGAGACAGTGAGCCAGGAAGGGAGGGATGACTGAAAGCCCGGTCGAAGAGCTGGGTTTTGAGGACGTTGTTAAAGGTGGAATCATAGATTCGGATAAGACAGAAGGAGGCCATTCGGCCCATCATGCCTGTGCTGGCTCTCTGAAAGAGCTAGCCAATTAGCCCCACTCCCCATGCTCTTCCCCAAAGCCCTGCGATTTTTTGCCTTTTCAAGTATTTATCCAATTTCCGTTTGAAAGTTACTGTTGAATCTGCTTCCACCGCCCTTTCATAACAACTCGCTGTG